>NC_092142.1:57406896-57716465 GCF_043159975.1 Macaca nemestrina
AGGGTGTGTGTGGACTTTCTCATGTCTCCCATCTAACCCCAGGAAGGCAGGGCAGGGCCAGCTGGGATGGCAGCAAGGTGGGACAGAGCCTGCTTTAGCCAGCTATCTCCTCTCCACCTGCCCTCTGTAGGCTGGAATTCTTAGTTCTGAGCAGCTTAGAGGTCAAGGGAGGAGGGGACCGCAGCTGCCACTTCTGCCATCTGAGGCTGTGGTAGCCTCCCAGACACCTGCAGCAGTAGAAGCCCCCGCTGCTCCCGGGACCAGTCCTGCCGTTGGGGGTTGTAGTTTGCAAAAGAGCAGTATTCTCCAGGAAGGACAGGGCAGGGGCTGGGAGTGGAGAGGCAGGCCTCTCGCTCACCCCTGTACCCAGAGAGCCTTATTTTCCTAATGACACTACCACCCTAAGGATTGGCTCTGACTTTAGTTTCCTCCATCCACGTCCCATGATTCACTTCTTTGCCTGGTTCCTGCCACCAATGTACTGCCGCCCAGTACAAAGTGCCGTGAGTCATCTTCCCTGAGCCCCTCCTTGGACATTAAGGACCACTTCATTCTCCTGGATGATCCCCGTCTAAGCCACATGTGCAGCTAAAGTCAGAGGGAGGAAAGCAGCGCACTCACTGGTGGAAGAATGGAGAAGGCCGAGCAGCACCAGGAGCACCCCTCGCATCTCTGCCATCCCAAGAGAGACCCGTCGCGGACACCATGGGCAGCTGGGGAAACAAAACCCAGTGACTCCATCCTCTTCCCAAACACATGCGGGGTCTTCTAAGCCTCTTTTATCCATCCGCTTCCCAAACACACACGTTCCCTCCCAAACGTCGGAGGCTCTCCTTCTTTCTACCAACAAAGGTTCCAAGATGTAGGACACTGACCTGTCACATCCCTAGTGCTTGGTTCTGTGTAGTAAAGAGGCAGGACCAGTTGGCTCGCACTGTGGTTTGTGAAATGGCCCGAGAAGAGAAGGCAGCTTACTCTTGTCAATTTTCTTCTCAATTCAGCCCAAGCCCCTGAGCACCCCAGAGAGTTGGGTCTCTGAAAAGGGTTGCTTTTTGACTCGTGAAATTCAACCCTTGCCTTAACTCTGTAGCCATAAAATGCTGCTGAAAGAGAAGTAGAGTTTTAGTGGAAGCCCACCCTGGGATTAATGCCTGTGCTGTGGTTTTATCCTTCCTACTAAACTCTGCTGGCTAAAAGAATGCTAGGCTCTGTTAACTGTTAACAGCCTGTTTCTTTGTTTATTTTAGTTTATTTTGTTTTGGGACTGAGTCTTGCTCTATTGGCAGGCTGGAGTGCAGTGGCACGATCTTGGCTCACTGCAACCTCTGCCTCCCAGGTTCAAGCGATTCTCCTGCCTCAGCCTCCCAAGTAGCTGGGACTACAGACATGCACCACCATGCCCAGCTAATTTTTGTATTTTTAGTACACATGGGGTTTCTCCATGTTGGCCAGGCTGGTCTCGAACTCCTGACCTCAGGTGATCCACCCGCCTTAGTCTCCCAAAGTGCTAGGATTACAGGCGTGAGCCACCGTCCCCGGCTGACAGCCTGTATCTTTACATAGGAACAGCCCCAGCATTTAGCTTATTCATTTGCACAACCGCAGTAGGAAGTAGACACTCTGATTATCGCCATTTTACAGATTCAGAAACTGATACTCAGAGACATCGAGTAGCCAGTCCAAGGTCACACAGCTGTCAAGCAATGCACAGAAGCCCAAGGAACCCCTGTGCACAGTTCTAAGTCACCATGTTCCACTCATGACACTGGACGCCTCTTATCCTCAGAATGGTCCTCAGAGTTCTTCCATGAACTGCTCCTGCTCAAGGAGAAATGAACTCAGGCTGGCCTGACACAGTAGAGTTCAACAGAAGGATTTCTTCTACCGCCTTGGGAAGAATGTTCCATTGTGGCATCACGGTTACCATGGCATCACCAAGCAAATGTCTGGACATGGGGACTTAGGAGGAGCTAGGATGAAAGGCCTCCTTGTTGCTTAGCCTTGGCAGGGCTCTTCTGGAAGCCAGGCTCTCTCCTAGTCGTCTGAGAAGGCATCCTTTTTGTTAGATCCCAAAATCCTCTCTGGTCGTGGCCACGGTCTGTCTACCCCACTCAGTGCCTGCCCTGTGTCCACACACGCTTGTCAGACTGGACTGAGGAAGCCCACAACTGGGGTGGGTTTGGAATTTCCAGTCCGCGTCAGCATCTTACATTCCCAGTGTGGTTTCTTTCAGACTTAGCCCAGTTTTCTTTAGCCTCTCAGTTTCCGGGTCCAATCTAAGCTACCAGACCAGTTCTGCCAAACCAGAGGCCCGGATGGGATCTGCCACCCCAGCCACTGCGAGCAGCTTTGGTTTCAGCCCAAATGCCAGGACTGGAGAAGTGTTGACAAGGTTGAGGTAAGATGTTAATTCCACGGAACCACAGAGGGAGGGTGGGCGTGCAGGCCTCTGGTGCAGACGCTCAAAAGATCCTTACTGGATGGGTAGATGAATGACTGATGGAAGGCAGGAAGGCTGGTGAGAAAGTGGAGCCTGGCTGGGCATGGTGGCTCACGCCTATAATCCCAGCACTTTGTGAAGCCGAGGAAGGCAAATTGCTTGAGCTCAGGAGTTTAAGGCCAGCCTGGGTAACATGGTGAGACCCTGTCTTTTACCAAAAATACAAAAATTTAGCCAGATGTGGTGGCACATGCCTATAGTCCTAGGTACTCGAGAAGCTGAGGTACAGTTAGCTGCGATCACAACACTGCACTCCAGCCTGGGTGACAGAGTGAGACCCCATCTCAAAATAATAATAATAATAATAATAATATGAGGCCTGAGTCCAAAGGGAGCCGCTACCTCCTTCCTCCATGGTTCCCCTGATGTCCTGCTGGCTTCACCACCCTCCCTCACCTTTAGCCCTGTGCAGGGGAGCAGGGCCACTGGCTTCTGCTACAAGAATAGAAAATTTTTGGTTGTGAGAGAAGTGGGAGTTGATTCTTCAATTTGTTCCACATCACAGGTCTCAAAGAGCTGTATTTTAAATTTTTATTTTTCATTGTTTTTAGAGACAGGATCTTACTCTGTTGCCCAGGCTAGAGTGGAGTGGTGCAATCATAGCTCACTGCAGCCTCGAACTCCTGGGCTCAAGTGACCCTCCAGCCTTGGCCTCCCAAGTAGCTGGAACTACAGGCCTGTGCCACCAGGTCTGGCTAATTTTTCATATTATATTTTTTTGAAGAGATGGGGTCTTGCTGTGTTGCCCACACTGGTCTCAAACTCTTGGGCTCAAGTGATCCTCCTACCGAAACCTCCCAAAGCATTAGCAATTATATAGATATGAGCCACTGCACCTGGCCCTCAAAGAGCTTTCATTACCATACGTTTCCTCACTCACAATTCCCAGTCACCCTGGCAGGTCAAAGGCATTTCCTGAGCTTTCCAGGTGAGAATATGGTGGCCCAGAATGTGTTTCTCATTCTTTTGTTCTTTGCTTAATACCTGTGTCCATATGGACGTATGCCTAAACTCTGTATTAAGTATGTGTGCAAGAGTTTCTCTAGGATTAGGATTGCTAGGTTACAGGATATGTTAAGAGAAGCCTAACTTTACAAAATAATGCTGAATAGTTTTCTAAGGTGATTGTTTGAATTTACACTCCTACCAGCAGTGTATGTGGACTTTCATTGATTCGTCTTCTCCCCAACACCCGTTACTGTCAGCCTTAATTTTTTGCCAATCAGTTGGGTATAAAATGATATTGTGCTGCTAATTTGCATTTCTCTGATTTCTAAAAAGGTTTAGGATGTGTCCCCTCATTTATTGGGTGTACAAGTTAATCTTTGTGTCTTTTACTCTTTTTTTCTGTTGAGTTGCTTGCCTTTTACTTATTGATAAGTAGAAATTCTTAATACAGTCTGCATGTTGTTCATAATATGCATTATGAATATCTTCTGAATAGCTCACAATTTGTGGCCTGTACTTTTTATTTCTTTTTTTTGTTTGTTTGTTTGTTTGAGATAGGGTCTCACTCTGTCACTCAGGCTGGAGTACAAGTGGCTCCATCATGGCACGCTGCAGCCTCAACCTCCCAGGCTGAAGCCATCCTCCCACTTCAGCCTCCTGAGAAGCTGGGACCACAGGTGCCTACCACCACACTTGGCTACTTTTTTAATTTTTGGAGAGACAGGTTCTCACTATGTTACCCAGGCTGGTCTCGAACTCCTGGACTCAAGCAATCTTCCTGCCTCAGCCTCCCAAAGTGCTGAGATTACAGGCATGAGCCACTGCACCCAGGCCTGATTTCTTCATGGTGCTTTTGAATAACCAGAAATCTTAATTTTCATGAACTCACATGTATTCATCTTATTCAGTTAGGACTCTTTGTGTCTTGTTTAAGAAATTCTTCCCTAGCTCAGCATCAGAGATATATTCTACTCTATCTTCTTCTCAAACCCTTGAAGTCTTGTTTTTCACATATAAGTCCTCAACCTGTATGGATTCATTTTTTTACATGGTGTGGATACTTAGTTGTGCCAGCATCATTTGTCACAAGTCTCCAATGTGACTCCAGCACATATCAAAGTATACATTTCTTTGTTGAACTTCTCTTGTACTTAGTTTTCTAGTTTATTATTTTCTGCCCTTATCTTTTATTGTCTGTTTTCTTCTACCTGCTTTGAGTTTGTGTTATTTTCCTAATTTTTTATTTTTTAAGACAGAGTCTCGCTCTGTTGCCCAGGCTGGAGTGCAGTGGTGTGATCTCGGCCCACTGCAACCTCCACCTCCCAAATTCAAGCAATTATCCTGCCTCAGCATTCTGGCTAATTTTTGTATTTTTAGTAGAGACAGGGTTTCACCATGTTGATCAGACTGGTCTCGAACTCTTGAACTCGTGATCCGCCCACCTTGGCCTCCCAAAGTGCTGGGATTACAGGCATGAGCCACCACGCCCAGCCTATTTTCCTAAAATTTTTAGCTGGCATTTAGTGTGTTAACTTTAGCCTTCCTTTCTAATACAAGTCTTTAAGGCATTGTATTTCCCCTAAGTACCATTTCCCTGTAGCTCTTAACTTTTGATACCTTGTGATTTCCTTATCATTCAGTTCTGTTTTTACATTTCCATTGTGATTCTTGTTTGACTCTTGAGCTACTTACAAATGTTTTCTTAAATTTCCCAAACATATGACTAGTTTTATTTACCTTTTTGATACAGACTTCTAACCCAGTTGGTTGGAGAATGTGATCTGTGTAATACAAATCTTCAAAATCTCTGAGACGTGCTTTGTGGGCTAATATGTGATAAGAATTGTTGTACCTGTACCATGTTTGCTTGAGGAAAATGTACTGTCTATATCTGTCAATTATCCTCAAGCTTGTTGACTGTGCTATTCAAATTTTCTGAATTATTCTTGATTTTTTTGTCTCCTTGGCCTATCAATCATTCAGAAAGGTGCCTCCTATTATGCTAGTGAATTTGCCCATTTCTTCCTATAGTTACAGCAATTTTTGCTTTATGTGTTTTGAAGCTATTTTCGCCCAGATACACAAATTTAGAATTGTTAACTATTCTTGGTAAATTGAACTATGATTCTCATTATTCGCTGTAGCTATGTTTTATAAAGTCCTAACAAACACTGAATTAATGAATACTGAACTTTTGTTCCTAGGGAAAATAACAAGAGTAGGTTCCCGAAAGCCTCTGGTCACAATTTTTATAAAATGGAGTACAATGATGCGATCTCGGCTCACTGCAACCTCAACTTCCTGGGCTCAAGTGATCCTCGTGGATAATTTTTTTTTTTTTTTTTTGTAGAGACAGAGTTTTACCATGTTGCCCAGGCTGGTCTTGAACTCTTGAGCTCAAGCGATCCACCTGCCTCAGGCTCCTACAGTGCTGGGATTATAGACATGAGCCACCGTGCTGGGCCTTTGTCTTTTTAATTGATATATATACTCCTCTTATGTTTATTGGGGTTATTGATTTATTTTTTCTGCTCCTCACCCTCCTCCCACCTCTAACCCTCAAGAAGGCCCCAGTGTCTGTTGTCCCCCTCTTGGTGTCCATGTATTCTCATCGTTTAGCTCCCACTTATAAGTGAGAACATGCGGTATTTGGTTTTCTGTTCCTGCATTGGTTTGCTAAAGATAATGGCCTCCGTGTTTGTTTCTGCAAAAGACATGGTATCATTCTTTTTTATGGTTGCATGGTATTCCATTGTGTATATTCCATGGTATATATGTACCACATTTTTAAAATCCAGTCTGTCATTGATGGGCATTTAGGTTGATTCCATGTCTTTGCTATTGTGAATAGTGCTGCAATGAACATTCGAAATGCACATTTAACTTAATCACCTCTAACATTAATTACTATCTTAACTCTTTCCTGATAATACTACAAGCTTAAAATACTTTAAACTTATGCTTATGCTCTCGTTCCATATTTTAGTTCCATACATTATACTTTACTATTATTTTATTCAGATAATAATTATTTAGATTTGAATATCTCTTCCATGAATAGTCTTTAGAAATTTCTTTAGTACAAGCTTCTTGATGACAAATGTTTTTGTTTTTCCTAATGTAAAAATGTCTTTTTTGTATCCCTTTCTGAAAAATAGTTTTGTGGGTATACAACTCTAGGTTAAGAGTTATTTTCTCTCAGTTCTCTGGAGGTGTTTTTTCTCTGTCTTCTGAGTACCATTGTTTAAAGTTTCCCTGAAATCCAATTGTTTTCCATTGTAGATGCTCTGTCCTTTTTCTCTGGCCCCTGTTAAGAACTTCTTTCATTTTTGGTGTACCATGGTTTTACTCTGATACTTCAAGCATGAATTTATTTTTAATTTACTATTTTAGGATATGTTATGCTTTCTAGCTTTGTATATTTATATTTTTTGATAAGTTCTGAAACAATCTCAGCCATTATCTTTTCAAATACTGCCTCTTCTTCAGGGTCTCTATTCTTTACTTTTGGGATTTCAAATAGATATATGTTAGACTTTCTCATTCTGTCCTTCATATATCTCATCAAAGCCTTCATATTTTAAATTTCTATCACTTTGTGTTGCATTTTGGTGGATTACTGTAGACATATCTTCCAGTTTATTAATTCTCTCTTCATCTTTGTCTAATTTTCTGTTCAACCATCCTCTGGAGGTTTTTAAAAATTCAACAGATAAATATATTTTTTTTAATTTCTAGAAGACCTGTTTTTAAGTCTCCCTGTTTGTTTCTGGTTGCATCTTGTCATGTGCTCATCTGTGTCATTCCATCCGTTATTTCTGCAACCATTTCATATATATATATATGCTGTATATTTGGTATTCGACAGTTCTAGGATCTGCTATTTGAGGGAGAGGGGGATTCCAAATGTTTTTAGTTTCATCTACTCTCATACAATGTGGTTGCATTTCCCATGTGCCTTCCTAATAATCGTGAATTCATTTTTTTGTTCCTAATCTAGGGCTCTAACTTGGATGCATTTTCTTCCAGACAGAAGTTGCTTCTGCCTCTACTGGTCACCAGAGGGCACCACTAACCTGGTACAGTGGCTTGGCTTCCTACCCTCTCCACTGGTAAAGTGTGTTAACAGCTGTGCTGCTGCCCTAAGGCAACCCCTACTTTCCCAGAGGTTAACAGCTCATTTTTCTTGGAATCCTCTCCTAAAGTTAGTGGGAGCAAAGATAACTCAAAGGGTGTGTCCTCTGCACTGTTTTGCAGTAAAAGGTTGTCTCAGATCACCTAGTCTGCAGTGATGCTCAAAGTCAAAAGGGCTGAGCCTCCAACATAGCACACACTCAAAGCTGGACTAATGGATGCCCAGTGGAGCAAAACATAATTTCTAGGTAGTCTTCATACTTCCTGTTTGTACTTTTGGATTTCTGGTTTCTATTGTTTGGCTTTATTCACTCAAGTTTTTGGCTGTTTGCTTGAACTCATCTTACTCTCCAATTCATGTGTCCCAGTGAAAGTGATTCACACTAGAGTCTCAGCCACTCTTTTTTTGAGTTATGGTATTTACACTTCTGTTTTTCATCACTGTTTTTACACTTCACTGAACCTCTTTTAGCCTTCCCCTCATTTTTGTGAATTGGGGCTATAATGCCATGCAGGCCTCATAACCCCACAGGCTCAGGGTGGACCTGCAACCAGCCCTGCCAGATTCCCTCATCTCTGGAATTTGAGTCTTGAGCCAGGGGACAAAAACAGTGTAACAGCTGGAGCTGCCAAGCTAGGCCAACGGCAGGTTCTGTTGGCTCTGCTGTCACATCAGGAGCTCTTCCCTGTTCTGTCCTCCCTGAGAGTTGGAGCTTCTATGTTCTATCTCAAATCCCACCAGCACATTTCTTTTCCGCATGCTAGTCAGAGATAGTTTCTGTTGCTTCTGACCAAAAAAACCCTTAATGATAAACAAGTCTTGTGCTTGGAATATCTTTCATGCCTAAGCATTTTAACTCCAAGTCTATCAATGACTAGTGGCAATAAGGTCTCTTCAACAATAAAAACAGCAGCAGTCACTGGAAAACAATTATTTGTTAGAGTAGACTTGGGTTTCATCATGGTTAATGTTCCTAGAGCTTTTATAAAAACACATTGTAAAACATTTTGTATATACAAAAGAACACATTTAATGTATATCAATAATGGTATAAACACAAAACCAACAACATTCTGAGGTACCTGCAACCCAGTTTATGAATTATATTAGAACGTCATCACAGAGTACATAAGAAGCCCCTTGTTGGCCCTTCCCCAATCATGTTCCTCTTCTTCTCCAAGGAGAACAGCTCAGGTTTTTTTCATACACCATCATCTAGTAGGGTTTACCTCTGGAATGCAAGGATGGTTCATCAACCACAAGTCTATAAATCTGATATACCACATTAACAGAATGAAGTATAGAAATTGTTACCATCTCAATACATGGAGAAAAGCATTAACAAAATTCAGCATCCTTTCATGATTAAAAAACTCGCAAGAAATTAAGTATAGAAGGAATAAAGCTCAGCATAATAGAAGTCATATTATGAGATAATATTATTATCAAGCCCACAGCTAATATCATACTGAACAGTGAAAAGCTGAAAGCTTTTCCTCTAGGATCAGGAACAAGACAAGGATGCCCACTTTTACCACTTCAATTAAATATATTAATAGTACTGGAGATCCCAGAACAACTAGGCAAGAAAAAGAAATAAAAAGCATCCAGATCAGAAAGAAAGAAGTAAAGTTGTCTCTGTTGGCAGATGACATGACTTTATATATATAGAAAACCCTAAAGATTCTACCAAAAAAACTGTTAGGTTTGAGCCTCAGGAAGGGGGAAAAAAAACCTGTTAGGACTAATACAAAATTCAGTAAAGTGGCAGGATACAAAATCAACATACAAAAATCAGTAGCATTCTGTCCACTAACAATAAACTATCTAAAAAAGAAATCAAGAAAACAATTCAATTTATAATAGCATAAAAAATTACTTAGAAAAAATTTAACCAAGGAGGTGAATGATCTGTACACTAAAAACTATAAAATGTTGCTGAAAAAATTGAAGAAGACACAAATAAATGGAAAGATAGCCCTTATTCATGGATTGAAAGAATTAATATTGTTAAAAGTTTCATGCGATCTGCAGGTTAAATGCAATCCCCATCAAAATTCCAATGATTTTTTTTCTTTTTTTTAAATTTATAAACAGAAGAGGTTTAATTGACTCACAGTTCTGCATGGCTGGGGATGCCTCAAGAAACTTACAATCATGGTGGAGGGCCAAGAGGAAGCAAGGCATGTCTTATATGGCATCAGGAGAGAGCTCCAATGACATTTTTCATACAAATGGAAAAAAAAATCATAAAATTGATATGGAACAACAGAAAACCCTGAATAGGCAAAGCAATCTTAAAAAAAAAGAACAAAGCTGGAGACACCACACTATCTGACTTCAAAATATACTGTAAAGCTATAGTAATCAAAACAGTATGGTACCATAAAACTAGACATATAGACCATGGGACAGAATAGAGCACCTAGGAATAAATTTATACATTTATGGTCAATTTATCTTCAACAAAGGTGGCAAGAACATGCAATAGGAAAAGAATAGTCTTTTCAATAATGGTCTTGGGAAAATTGGATGTCCACATGTAGAAGAATAAAATTAGGCCCTTATCTCATACCACATAAAAATAAACTCAAAATGGGTTAGAGACATAAGACCTGAAACTATAAAACTATTAGACAAAAACATAGAGGAAAAAGTCTTGACATTGGCCTGGGTGATGATTTTTTGGATTTGACTCGAAAACACAGGCAACAAAAGCCAAAATAGACAAATGAGGTTCCATCAAACTAAAAAGTTTTTTTTTTTTTTTTCTCACAATAAAGAAAACAAAACAGGGCCAGGTGTGGTGGCTCACACCTGTAATCCCAGCACTTTGGGAGGCTGAGGTGGGTGGATCACCTGAGGTTGGGAATCTGAGACCAGCCCGACCAACATGGAGAAACCCTGTCTCTAATAAAAATACAAAATTAGTCGGGGGTGGTGGCGCATATCTTTAATCCCAGCTACTCGGGAGGCTGAGGAAGGAGAATAGCTTGAACCCGGGAGGTGGAGGTTGTGGTGAGCTGAGATCACACCATTGCACTCCAGCCCAGGCAACAAGAGCGAAACTCCATCTCAAAAAAAAAAAAAAAAAAGAAGAAGAAGAAGAAAAGAAAGAAAAAAACCCAACAGAGTAAAGAGACAACTATCGAATGGGAAAAAATATTTTCAAACCATACATTCTGATAAGAGGTTAATATTCAAAATACATAAGGAACTCAAACAACTCAATAACAAGAAAATAATTAAAAAATTGGGCCGGGCGCGGTGGCTCAAGCCTGTAATCCCAGCACTTTGGGAGGCCGAGACGGGCGGATCACGAGGTCAGGAGATCGAGACCATCCTGGCTAACCTGGTGAAACCCCGTCTCTACTAAAAAATACAAAAAACTAGCCAGGCGAGGCGGCGGGCGCCTGTAGTCACAGCTACTCAGGAGGCTGAGGCAGGAGAATGACGTAAATCCGGGAGGCGGAGCTTGCAGTGAGCTGAGATCCGGCCACTGCACTCCCGCCTGGGCGACAGAGTGAGACTCCGTCTCAAAAAAAAAAAAAAAAAAAAAAAAAATTGACAAAGAACCTGAAATAGACATTTCTCAAAAGAAGACACACAAATGGCCCACAGGCATGTTCAACATCACTAATCATCAGGGAAATGCAAATCAAAACTATAAATCACCTCACACCTGTTATTATCAAAAAGACAAAAACTAACAAGCGTTGGCAAGGATGTGGAAAAAAAGGAAAACTTGTACACTATTGATGGGAATATAAAACCCATTATGAAAAGGAATATGGAAGTTCCTCAAAATACTATGATCCAGCCAACCCACTCCTGGGTGTGTATACAAATGAAATCACTATATAAACGAGATATCTGCACTCCCGTGTTCATTGCAGCATTATTCACAATAGCCAAGATATGAAAGCAACCTAAGTGTTCATCAATGGATGAATGGATTAAAAAAAAAAAAACCCCATAGTACATATACACACAACAAAATACTATTCAGGCTTAAGAAAGAAGAAAATTCATTTTCTTTCTTTTTTTCTTTTTTAACATGGATATGTTCTTTAGTGGTGATTTCTGAGATTTTGGTGTACCCATCACCTGAGCAGTACACACTGTACCCAATGGGTAGTCTTTTATCCCTCATCCCCCACTTTTCCCCGAGTCCCCAAAGCCTGTCGTATCATTCTTATGCCTTTGCATCCACATAGATCAGCTCCCAGTTGTGAGTGGGAACATAGGATGTTTGGTTTTCTATTCCTGAGTTACTTCACTTAGAATAATGGTCTCCAATTCCATCCAGATTGCGATGAATGCCATTATTTCCTTCCTTCTTATGCGTGAGTAGTATTCCATGGTGGGTGGGGGTGTGTGTGTGTGTGTATTCTAAATGAGTTACTTAACTACTCGGCACATTCTAAGTGAGTTTCTTAACTACATAGAATATTCTAAATGAGTTACTTAACTACTCAATGTATATGTTGTGTGTATATGTGCTGTGTTTTTTAATCCATTCATATATATCACATTTTCTTTATCCACTTGTTGATTGATGGAAATTTGGCTTGGTTCTATGTTTTTGCAATTGTAAATTGTGCTGCTATAAACATGCATGTGCAAGTATCTTTTTTGTATAATGACTTCTTTTCCTCTGGGTGGATACTAAGTAGTGGGATTGCTGGGTCAAATGGTAGATTTACTTTTAGTTCTTTAAGGAATCTTCACTCTGCTTTCCATAGTGGAAAGTTTACCTTCCATCAAATGGTATAAAAGTGTTCCCTTTTTACCACATCCACGCCAACATCTATTAATTTTTGATTTTTTTATTACAGCCATTCTTGCAGGAGCAAGGTGGCATTGCATTGTGGTTTTGATTTGCATTTCCCTGATAATTAATGATGTTGAGCATTTTTTCACATGTTTCTAGGCCGTTTGTATATCTTCTTTTGAGAATTGTCTGTTCATGTTCTTAGCCTGCTTTTTGGTGACATTGTTTGTTTTTTTCTTGATGATTTGTTTGAGTTTCTTGTAGATTCCAGATACTAGTCCTTTGTCAGATGCATAATTTGCAAAGATTTTCTCACTCTGTGGGTTGTCTGTTTACTCTGCTGATTATTATTATTATTATTTGCTGTGCGGAAGCTTTTTAGTTTAATTAAGTCCCATCTATTTAACTTTGTTTTTGTTGCATTTGTTTTGGGTTCTTGGTCAAGAATTCTTTGCCTAACACAATGTCTAGAAGGATTTTTCTGATGTTATCTTCCAGGATGTTTATGGTTTCAAGTCTTATATTTAAGTCTTTGATCCATATTGAGTTGACTTTTGACTTTTGTATAAGGTGAAAGATGAGGATCCAGTTTCATTCTTCTACATGTGGCTTGCCAATTATCCCAGCACCATTTGTTGAATAGGATGTCCTTTCTCCACTTTATGTTTTCATTTGCTTTGTTGAAGATCAGTTGGCTGTAAGTATTTGGCTTTGTTTCTGGGTTCTTTATTCTGTTCCATTGGTCTGTGTGCCTATTTTTATACCAGTACCATGCTGTTTTGGTGACTATAGCCTGATAGTATAGTTTAAAGCTGGGTAATGTGATGCCTCCAGGTTTGTTCTTTTTGCTTAGTCTTGCTTTGGCTATGTGGGCTCTTTTTTGGTTCCGTATGAGTTTTAGGATTGTTTTTTCTAGTTCTGCAAAGAATGATGGTGGCATTTTCATGGGCATTGCATTGAATTTGTATATTGCTTTTGGCAGTTTGGTCATTTTCACAGTATTGATTCTACCCATCCATGAGATTGGGATATGTTTCCATTTGTTTGTGTCATCTATGATTTCTTTCAGCAGTGTTTTGTAGTTTTCCTTGTAGAGGTTTTTTGCCTCCTTGGTTAGGTATATTCCTAAGTATTTTAATTTTTTGTAGCTATTGTAAAAGGGGTTGAGTTCTTAATTTGATTCTTGGCTTGGTCGTTGTTGATGTATAGCAGTGCTACTAATTTGTGTACATTAATTTTGTATCCTGAAACTTGACTGAATTCATTTATTAGTTCTAGGAGCTTTTTAGATGAGTCTTTAGGGTTTTCTAGGTATCTAATCATATCATCAGCAAACAGTGACAGTTTGACTTCCACTTTACTGACTTAAAGTGGAGAGAAATAAAGAAATAAATGTCTCCTTTAAATAAATAAAGGGCATCTCTTGTCTGATTGCTCTGCCTAGAACTTCTAGTACTGTGTTGAATAGAAGTGGTGAAAGTGTGCATCCTCGTCTTGTTCCAGTTCTCAGGGGTAATGCTCTCAACTTTTCCCATTAAGTATAATGTTGGCTATGGTTTTAGAAAGTTCATTTTCAACTGTATGAATGAATCTGTAGGATATTATGCTAAATGAAATAAGCTAGGCACAGAATGACAAATGCTGCTTGATCTTGCTTATATGTGGAATCTAAAAAAATCGAACTCAGGAGCAGAGAACAGAATGGTGGTTGCCAGGGGCTAGGGGTGGGGGCCTGGGGAGATGTTGCTCAAAGAGTACAACAGTTTCAGTTAGGCACGATGAGTACCTGGAGATCTATTGTACAGCATGGTTACTATAGTTAATAATAATGTATTACATTATTGAAAATTACTAAGAGAGAAGATATTGAATGTTCTCACCACACACAAAGATAACTATGTGAGGTGATGGATATGTTAATTTACTTAATTGTGGTATAATCATTTCACAACATATACATATATTTAAAGATCACATTGTACACTGTAAATATACACTATTTATTTATTTGTTTGTTTATTTTTTAGACAGAGTCTGGCTCTGTCACCAGGCTGGAGTATAGTGGCACCATCTCCTGGCTCACTGCAACTTCTGCCTCCCAGGTTCAAGTGATTCTCCTACCTCAGCCTCCCCAGTAGCTGAGATTACAGGAGCGCACCACCATGCCCAGCTAATTTTTGTGGTTTTAGTGGAGAAGGCATTTCGCCATGTTGGCCAGGCTGGTCTCAAACTCCTGACCTCAGGTGATCTGCATGCCTTGGCCTCCCAAAGTGCTGGGATTACAGGTGTGAGCTACCATGCCTGGCCAAATATACACAATTTTCATTTGTCAATTATATCTCCATAAAACTGGGAAAAAATAAAGGATAAAAAAGGAGACTCTAATAAATACTATAATATAATAAATTCCTCTAACATTCCAAAAAAAAGAAAGAAATTGACATGATTGGTGGAGGTGAAGTCTCCAGCATGGCCCAGACAGGCAGCCTTTTCCCCTTCTTCCTCCCCAAGGTCATCACTACAACAACAACACTGCTGTCTTTACACTTTTACTACAAATTACATGTATCCATAAACAGTATGCTGCATTTTATGTGTTTTTAAAATGGGCTCACACCATACATATCATTCTGCTGCTTGCCCTTTTGTTTTTCTTTTCTTTTCTTTTTTTTTTTTTTTGAGATGAAGTCTCACTTTGCCACCCAGGCTGGAGTACGATGGCAAATTGGCTCACTGCAACCTCTGTCTTTCAGGTTCAAGCAATTTTCCTGCCTCAACCTCCCAAGTAGCTGGGATTATAGGTGCCTGCCACCATGCCTGGCTAATTTTTTGTATTTTTAGTAAAGACAGGGTTTCACCATGTTGGCCAGGCTGGTCTCAAACTCCTGACCTCAAGAGATCTGCCTGCCCCGGCCTCCCAAAGTGCTGGGATTACAGTTGTGAGCCACCATGCCTGGCCTGCTCTTTCATCATTATTTCTTTTTTTTTTTTTTTTTTTTTTTTTTTTTTTTTTTGAGACGGAGTCTCGCTCTGCCGCCCAGGCTGGAGTGCGGTGGCCGGATCTCAGCTCACTGCAAGCTCCGCCTCCCGGGTTCTCGCCATTCTCCTGCCTCAGCCTCCCGAGTAGCTGGGACTACAGGCGCCGCCACCTCGCCCGGCTAGTTTTTTGTATTTTTTTTTAGTAGAGACGGGGTTTCACCGTGTCAGCCAGGATTTCATCATTATTTCAAGATCTAGTCCATTCATTTTCATTGCTGTCAAGTATTATATCCCATAAACACACCTCAATTTATTGATTCATTCCCGTGCCCATGGACATTTGCATTGTTGCCAATTTCTAAAATATTAACAAATAATCCTGTAGTAAACATTGTTATACCATTATCCATATGCAAGTGTAAAGGTTGTAAACCAAAAATAAAATTCTAAGCTTGCTAACTATCTGAATGGATTCCTCCTCTCAGCCAAGGGCATTCCAAAGTTGACCTGAAAAACCAGCTCAGGCCATGATGGGAAGCGAGGGTCGGTCTCATTATACCTTTCTCTCTTGGAATTCAGACCCAGCTGACCAGTACTGATATCAACACAGACCTTAAGACTGATAGAACAGACTCTTTAAGTCTGATAAGAAACATTTACAATCTATTCTTTCTGAAGCCTGCTACCTGGAGGCTTCATCTGCATAAAACCTTGGTCTCTAGAACCCCTATTATAACCCAGACATTCCTTCCTATTGATTCCAGGTCTTTAGATAATAACTCTTTCAACAATTGCCAATCCGAAAATCTCTGAATCTGCCTATGACCTTGAAGCTTTGAAATTATTGGTAAAGTAATATTAGGAATGTCTTAAGAATTGTCAGCATTTTTTGTTTGCATTTATTAGGCAGTTTCATACTTATCTCTGCTGAACACTATACTGTGTCAAAATTTGACATAAGGGCTAGAAAAGTATAAAGACAGCCCATGACAGAATGATTCTTTGCTTGTGTAATTTTTTTTTTTTTTTTTTTTTTTTTTTTTTGAGACAAAGTCTTGCTCTGTTGCCCAGGCTAGAGTGCAGTGGTGCAATCTTGGCTCAGTGCAACCTCCGCCTCCCAGGTTCAAGTGTCTCCTGCCTCAGCCTTCTGAGTAGCTGGGACTAAAGGCACACGCCCCCACACCTGGCTAATTGTTGTATTTTCAGTAGAGACAGGGTTTTGCCGTGTTGGCCAGGTTGGTCTCAAACTCCTGACCTCAGGTGATCCACCTGTGTCAGGCTCCCAAAGTGCTGGGATTATAGGCGTGAGCCACGGCACCTGCCCTGCTTGTGTAATTTTTGATAAATAAGACATTTAATGTCATTGGTTCAATGAAAACAACTAAATCCTATGTTATTGGTAAAATGTCCATATATTTAACCTTAAGTTTCTTACTTAAACATGTGAAATTCACAGACCATAAAAGTTGTTAACAGAAAAATAACTTTAAATGATGACTATCTTGGTTTTAATAAATAATCTAGGTAAACTATTAAAAATAAAATAAGTAATCAGGTAAATGTAATGGAACAAATGCTTGTAAACAACCATCATATAATATAGAATCTGAGGTTATATTAAAAAATAGATATTCATTAAATGTCTGAGTAATTTTGAATTTAAAAGATTATAGGAAAACCTTTTTCTGAAAAAAGTACTCTTATTAAAAGGTAAATAATTTCTGTCTAATTCAAAGGTCATTTAAAGGCTATATTTAAAACAAGGTAAAAGGAACTAGGAAAATATGAGATTCTTAAATAAAGTTATAGATATAAAGAGGTACTTTTGGTAAGACAAGTTAAAAGAAAAATAACTTTGTATGACAGAGAATCGTATATGGCAAATTTTTGTCTTAAAATGACTGGTTGTTTTAAAAAGAGGGTTGTTGGCCAAGCATGGTGGCTCACACCTGTAATCCCAGCACTTTGGGGGGCCAAGGCAGGCAGATCACCTGAGGTCAGGAGTTCAAGACCAGCCTGGCCAACATGACAAAACCCCATCTCTACTAAAAATACAAAAATTAGCCAGGCTTGGTGGTGGGTGCCTGTAATCCCAGCTATTCAGGAGGCTGAGGCATGAGAATCACTTGAACAAGACATGAGAGTCACTTAAACCTGGGAGGCAGAGGTTGCAGTGAGCCAAGGTCGTGCCACTGCACTCCAGCCTGGGTGACAGAGCCAGACTCTGTCTCAAAAAAAAAGAAAATAAAAAGAGAGAGGGATGTTTAGGACAAACCAGAAAGCCCAAGCATGTTATGAATGATCCGTGTAAGTTGTAATAAGGTTAGTAAAAAAGGGATTTGTTTTTAAAATGTTATGATTAAGTTGGCAATACTTAAAAGGGAAATATAACGGTCTTTCTAGAAATTGGACTTTGATATCAAAAATACACCAATACAAAACTAAAGGACTGGTTAGAATAAGATTTTATTTAAAATATTGACTGATTCTTAATGCAAGAAGTTTTTAATTTTTAAATTCCATAATCAGTTTCTTTTTAAAAATTCTTCAGATTGATATCTCACAAGTTCAGCTTCTGCCATACTCCACTGCCTCAGCTCTTTTTCTCTTTTGGGAAGGCCTGGGATGGGAACTCTCTCTGTCAACTTTTGTTGGCTCCTATAATTTTTTTAATAGTCTAATGTGAGGGAGATAATTTTTGGAAACAAGCAAATGAAAAATCTTATGGGATCTGCCTTTGTATGTCTGCTATGTCAATATGCTTATATGTGTCATGTGGAAGTAATATTTCACTACCAAACTATTAAAAGAGCTCTAATCAGTTGGCTTAAAATAAGTGTTTATCAGACTAATAACAGCTAGCTCAAATGCCTTTTAGTTCACATGACTTTAGTAATATTTGGTAAGATTAATTTGGTAAATATAATCTCAAACATTTCTTCAGTAGTTTAAAATCTTAAAGTCATGTTATGTTAAATTAAGTTATCCTCTTTTTTCTCATTGGGAATTTGGGTTACTAAGAGTCAAAATCATAGAAAAATAAAATGTGTTTTGGGTGAAGTTTATAAAAACACAGGATGTGGTTTAAAATTTTTTTTTTTTTTTTTAGTTTAGAGGCTATTTAAGTAAAGGGAAAATTATATACATAAAACTAAATAAATAAAGATAACTTTTTGAAGGTGAGATATGAGAAACCTTTGACTCTTGGGTGACCACGTGGTTAACCCATCTTTAGGGGCTGCAGCTGGGCTGCATTCAGTTACTGAAGGTAAAGCTTACTATGGAATTAAGAGATGGATCATACTCCTACTCCCAGGAAGTTAGTTCACTGGGTGCATAAGGAAATGCAGACTAATAAGGAAAAAACAAAATATTCAACTGGTTATTGTTATCTGTAATAGCCAAAATGAAAGTCAAAGAGTGCTGAATTGGGCCTTAAGGCTGGACCAAGCTCAGATGTGGGTCTCTCTCAGGTTAGGCCACTAGCCTGGTAGCTACCCACAAAATTTAAGATTAAGCCAGGGCAACAAAAGTTACCTCTGAGATCTGTAGTTATTATACCAAGATGATAGTTAGTGTGGGGGAAGGGCACAACCAAGTAACTATTCAAATTGGAGGGTATAATGTAAAATAATTGTTCCACTTTGTAGATTGATATCATCAGCTTCCTGAGAAACCTTTACGTAATGGGTTATAAAAATAACTACTTTAAGGACCATATCTATAATTTCAAATGCTACAGAATGAAAGAGCATGTTCAGGTTGATGCGGGACACACAGCTCACTATTGAACAATCTGTGATGAGTATATGTGATTCACACACATAGGAGGTTTTTCCTGAGAGAACGACCAGCCTAGTAGACTGGATAAATGCCACTGTAAGATCTGTTAACCCTGAGAAGTGGACTTTCTAACTTTCCCTATAAAATGCCAAGTGGAGCACCCCAGATAAAGCAGCTGGTATGCTTCATATGCAAACCATGTGGGCCTGGTTTTATGGTGATCACGATATTCTCCCAGTGAATATGCCTTTCCCAGGTCATGGTAAATGCCGTGGTTAAGGGGGCCCCTGCTACATGGGAACCACAGGTGACATTACTCCTGCAAAATCAAACGACTGATTGAGAAGCCTTACCAAATAATTTGCTGGCCCTCATGGGTCTTATAGATGCTAATAAAACATTAAAGTAATTAACAAAAAAAAAAAAAAAATGGGAAAGGCAAAAGAGACTCAAAAGACTAGTTCCAGAAGGGTGGAAATCTTTAGATGACCATTAAGAAATGAAATAAATAAAATGAAAATTGATGGAGGTTAAAACAAAGGTCTTTACAACACTTACCAAAGCTTAGGTGGAACAAAGGGAGCCACTGCTGGTCTCCCAATGTTACTGGAAGGGGGTCTGCATCCAGACCCCAAGAGGGGGTTCTTGGATCTCATGCAAATAAGAATTCGAGGCCAGTCCATAGTGTAAAGTGAAAGCAAGTTTATTAAGAAAGTAAAGGAATAAAGAATGGCTACTCCATAGACAGCAGACCCGAGGGCTGTTGGTTGCCCATTTTTATGGTTATTTCTTGATTATATGCTATACAAGCGGTGGATTATTCATGCCTCCCCTTTTTAGACCACATAGGGTAACTTCCTGACTTTGCCATGGCATCTGTAAACTGTCTTGGTGCTGGTGAGAGTGTAGCAATGAGGATGACTAGAGGTCACTCTCATCACCATCTTAGTTTTGGTGGGTTTTACCCAGCTTCTTTACTGTAACCTGTTTTATCAGCAAGGTCTTTATGACCTGTATCTTGTGCTGACCTCCCATCTCATTCCTGTGACTAAGAATGCCTTAATCTCCTGAGAATGCAGCCCACCAGGTCTCAGCCTAATTTTACCCAGCCCCTATTCAAGATGGAGTAGCTCTGGTTCAAATGCCTGTGACACCATTAAAGGGCCCCACACTAGTTTTCTACATGTGCCCCAGATTGGGGAGATTTGAGAAAAATCAAAAGGCAAAGATTATAACGAGAAAGCTGACATTGCCTGGAGCAATACTGACACAAATTAAGATAAAAATTTGACAAAAGGGTCTGAGTTCCTTGGCTCAACTCCTTGCTGGGAACCCAAATCCTTTTTCACCAGAAAAGATAAAATGGTCTGGGGGTGGAGAAGAAAAGTCCCTGGTACCAGAACGTAAGAATGTAAAGATTGATAAGATTATGAAATTTGAGATGTTTAAACAGGCTTTATATAAGAGAGATGCAACTCCTTTACCTAAATGTCTTATGAAAATGGGTGTCGTATCTGACTGGGGGATGTTTCTCCTACCTAGTACTATAAAACTGAAGGCACGTAAATCTGCCTGTATTAGTCTGTTCTCACACTACTAATAAAGACATACCTGAGACTGGGTAATTTGTAAAGGAAAGAGGTTTAATGGACTCACAGTTCCACATGACTGGGGAGGCCTCACAATCATGGCAGAAGGCAAAGGAGGAGCAAAGTCATGTCTTACATGGCAGCAGGCAAAGAGAGCGTGTGCAGGGGAACTCCACTTTATAAAACTATCAGATATCATGAGACTTATTCACTATCATGAGAACAGCATGGGAAAGACCCACCCCTGTGATTCAGTTACCTCCCACAGTGTCCTTCCTGCAACATGTAGGAATTATGGGGACTAAATTCAAGATGAGATTTGGGTGGGGACACAGCCAAACCATATCACTGCCCTTTAAGAAATGTTCACTGGACACCCTAAATGGGAACTAGTAAGATTGCCTGAGCCCACAGAATATTGGGTAAAAGCTGGAGTGCTGGTTGGGACAAATCCTCCACTGATAGCTCTTTGTGGAGTGTTCACTGGGGCTTATGGCAAAAGCTGTGAGCACCTCCCGATGACAACTACTGAGACTCTGGAGTAGAGATTTTCCACTTGAGGGACATTTACTGCCTTGCTGTGGGATGTTAACCAACACTTCCCCTATGCCAATGGAAATAATGGTGCCCAAAATAATTCCATGATAAAAAATGGTTTATATAGGATCTTGCTTCCTGGGGATGCAAAGTGGAGGTATTCATGAGCAGGGAGCCTCTTTTCCCCCAGGACTGATCTAACCATGTAAGCAGCTGGTAGATTTGACAGTGCCTGATAAACGGCTGTCATCTGACAAGAGCTGCTTCACTTGTGAATGGCAGTTCCAAGGTGAACAAACAACATCTTGTTTGGAAGCCTGCTGCTCTGGTTAAAGACAAGTCAAGGAAATCTTTTTCTTCTGAGTTATTTATAGTTTAGAGCAACTGGGTAAAAAATGTTTTTGTGAGTAAATTTACCTTTTTCTCTACCTGAGTTCTCCAAAATTTGGAAACTGTTCATGAGCATTCTGATTTTATATCAATATCATTATTTGCATAAGTTTAGTGAGAGTCTTTTTTCTTTTAAAACAAAACAATTGGAGACATTGGTTATTCTACCAATGCTTTGCCTAGAATAACATATTTTTAGTTAAAGTTCCAGCAAAGCCAATCTAAAAAGAGCCTATCTGGCCAATCAATCATTGCTGCGTTTTATGTAAATAATCAGACCAAGTATAATAAGCCTAAAACTTATTTTGCAGCCGGGCGCGGTGGCTCACGCCTGTAATCCCAGCACTTTGGGAGGCTGAGGCAGGTGGATCACGTGGTCAGGAGATCAAGACCATCCTGGCTAACATGGTGAAACCCCATCTCTACTAAAAATACAAAAAAAATTAGCCAGGCATGGTGGCAGGTGCCTGTAGTCCCAGCTACTCGGGAGGCTGAGGCAGGAGAATGGTGTGAACCCGGGAGGCAGAGCTTGCAGTGAGCCAAGATCATGCCACTGCACTCCAGCCTGGGCAACAGAGCAAGACTCTGTCTAAAAAAAAAAAAAAACAAAACAAAAAAAAAAAAAAACTTATTTTGCACACAAATTGGTCTTACTATAGTTTCTCTTTAGTAGAAAAGGAGGGCTAGAGAAAGATAAATTGTTTCAAAGAAAAATTATAACTCCTGTTACTAGATTCCAGCCCTGACATTTATTTTTGAGTGAAGATTGAATCATGAATTCTTTCTTGGCTACAGTAATCCTCTAGAGTAACAGGATATAATTTTCTAAATGTTTTTAGTTGGCACCCAATGAAAAAGGTTCCTTTTTTCTCCCATCTGACAAATGAATTCTCTTTTGATTGTCAATTTATTTATTTATTTATTTTATTTTATTTTTTGAGACGGAGTGTCGCTCTGTTGCCCAGGCTGGAGTGCAGTGGCACGATCTTGGCTCACTGCAAGCTCCCCCTCTGGGGTTTACGCCATTCTCCTGACTCAGCCTCCCGAGTAGCTGGGACTATAGACGCCCACCACCATGCCCAGCTAATTTTTTGTATTTTTAGTACACATGGGGTTTCACCATGTTAGCCAGAATGGTCTCGATCTCCTGACCTCGTGATCTACCCACCTTGGCCTCCCAAAGTGGACTGTCAAATTATTAATGTTATTTATCTCTCATAGTTGTACTTCTTCCCAGAAAACCAGAATCATGGTTTTCTGAGATGATTGGACAAAGCCTGCGAATCTCCGTTATTTGGAATCCCACTGGGGCCCATTTGTTTCTCACTGCAAATGCCCTGCGGCTAAAACTCTACCAGCACCCCACCTCTAGTCACAGGGACTATGGTGGAAGAGGTGTTCCATCAAAACAGGGAATGGGGTCTAATTCAGTGCCTGGTCCTCCAAAAGCATGAGATTGTAAGGGCTGGTTTTGAGGGATAGAGTTAGTTCAGACCCTCCAAATCAAGGATGGGTACACAGATGCCTAAACAGCAGGCAAAATAAGGAACTCTGCCTCCTGGGTTACTAGATTCATGGCACCTTTTCATTCATCCCAAACATAAAGAATTTCCTGCTTCCTATAGAATTAAAAGAAAATTATTACTAAAAGAATATAAAGATACCTCATGACAACACCTCCTGGGTATAGCACACATAGTTATGAGTTTATGGAGATAGATATATATTTAAAAAAAGTTTTAAATCAGTCACCTTAGGACAAATTACTAAAAGATCACATAAAAGCATTGTGGCACAACAGAAGTCCCTAAATTCCTTAGCTTGAAAGGTTTTAACAGTGCTTAAGTTTTGTATAGCTAAGTTTTTGTATAACAGTGCTTAAGTTTTGTATAGCTAAGTTTTTGTATAACAGTGCTTAAGTTTTGTATAGCTAAGTTTTGTATAACTAAAACCAAGATTACAGTATCTCAATGCATAGAAGTTAAAGATAAGTCTGTAACTGAAACCAAGATTACAGTAACTCAATGCATAGAAGTTAAAGATAAGTGAATTTTATAACCCTGCCTTTGGCATTTTGTTTGTTGGCTTTTATATTACTCTAAAAAATGTGAGGGTTAATGAATGCTGGTCTATGTCCATTCTTGACTAGCCTAGAACATTTAAATTGGCTGTAAGTCTTTTGACTTGAAGTCCCTTGGCCATAGGGGTCCCACCAAGGGACTAGATGGACCTGGGGCAGGCAGCCATGCCACCCTGGCTACACTGTGGGACAAAATAAAAGTTTGGTGACCATTGATGTTGCCTCTGGCAAATTTTTGCCAGAAGGGGGAAAATGTAAACCAAAAATAAAATTCTAAGCCCCCCAGTCATCTGAATGGACCCCTCTTCTCAGCTAAGGGCATTCCAAAGTTAACCTGAAAAACTACCTCAGGCCATGATGGGAAGTGGGGGGCGAGACAGGCAGACAGGCCTCATTATACCCTCCTCCTTTCTGGAATTCAGGTCCAGCTGATCAACATTAACATCAACACAGACCTTAAGGGTGACAGAACAGACTCTTTAAGTCTGATAAGAAACACAATCTATTCTCTCTGAAGCCTACTACCTAGAGGCTTTATCTGCATAACATTATAAAACCTTGATCTCTACAATCCCTTACTGTAACCCAGACATTCCTTTCTTATTGATTCCAGGTCTGTAGATAGGAACCTTTTTTTTTTTTTTTTTTTTTTTAGACTTAGTCTTGCTCTGTCACCCAGGCTGTAGTGCAGTGGTGAGATCTCATCTCACTGCAACCTCCGCCTCCTGGGTTCAAATGATTCTCCTGCCTCAGCCTCCTGAGTAGCTGGGATTACAGGCATGGCATGCACCACCATGCCCAGCTAATTTTTGTACTTTTAGTAAAGATGGGGTTTCACCATGTTGGCCAGGTTGACCTTGAACTCCTGGCCTCAAGTCCACCCATGTCAGCCTCCCAAAATGCTGGGATTACAGGCATGAGCCACCGTGCCTGGTCTTAGATAGTCTTTCGATTGATTGCCAATTAGAAAATCTTTGAATCCACATGTGACCTGGAAACTCCCCTGCTTCCACTTGTCCTGCCTTTCTGGACCAAACCAATATACATCATACATGTATTAATTGATGTCTTATATCTCGCTAAAATGTATAAAACCAAGCCTGACCACCTTGGGCACATGTTCTCAGGGTCACTCATATTTGGCTCAGAATAAATCCCATCAAATATTCTACAGACTTTGACTCTTATTGTCAACAACTATTTTCTTTGTGTTCCATAAGCTAACCTATTACACCAAAGAATCATCTTTGCTAGAGCCTACTGAGTGAATGCTACAGTGAGTTTTCCTGGGAGGAACTTGTCCTTGCCATAAACCAACTTGCCATTCTATTTCTCAAGGTCAATGATGAAAGCCCTGGAGGAAATGGAAAACATGTCTAAATATATTCTATCTGGGCTCTGAGGATCCCCTACAGTAAGAATCTGATCTAGCCACAAACCCCATTTCTGCTGTCTGGGGCTAGCCATTGTCCAGTTCCTCCTGGGACCTCCTTGGTGCCTGGGGACCCTTGGAGTTTCCATGAGTTCCAGGCACATATCCAAGCCACAGGCTGATGTGCTACAAAGGACAAAAACTGCCATTTTTCCAAGGATCCCCTTGCAAATTAAGTTGGTGTCTCTGAAGTCTGCTTGTTCTACTAACGATGGCTGGGCTCAAGGCCACCCTTCCCTGTAAGAAAAAACTCCGCATAGAGAGGACTCTTCCGCCAAAACATAGAATGGGGTGCGATTCAATGCCTGGACCTCCAAAAGGCGATCTATTGTTGAAGAGAAAAAGCAAGCTACAAAACAGGAAATAGAATGTGAGCTCATTTCTGGGTTTTTAAAAACTACATTATAAAAAGATATACATAGAAAATGTCTGTCAGGCTACAGCCTCCCCTCTGAAGGGTGGGTTAAGAATTCAGGGATGGTGGGGAGGAGATAGCGATCTTTTACTTTTGACTCCATTTAATTTTGTGCTTTTTCTTTCATAAGCATGTGTTACTTTTATACAATAAGGAACATTTGCGGAAGGCAGGCTATAGTGTTTCTGGCCTTTCTGTGGAGCTCAGAGGAGCACAGTTCATTTTAAGAACATTCTATTATAAATAATTCGTAACAAAGAGTATTGTGTTTCAAACAATATATGATATCTTTAACACTTATCAGCCAATAAGTGCTTATTGTATAAAAGTTAGAAGGAGGTCTTTTTTTAGAACCAAGTGTGATGCATCTAAACCAACTAACTAACGAAGGGCTCCATGTGTCCCTCGCTGTAAAATAAAGCAGCGTTAAGAGATCGGGCACCCATCTGTCAGACTGGCTGTTAAAATATTCTGCCTCATTGCAGAAATAGACATCCTGGATTACCCGTATCATCTTACTGAGATAGACAGGAGGGACAGGAAATTCCAGGCAACAAATACAGTAGCCACCCCCCACCGCACCTCATCCATGGTTTCAGTTACCCACAGTCAACAATGGTCCAGAACTATTAAATGAAAAATTCCAGAAATAAACAATTTGTAAGTTTGAATGGTGCATCCTTCTGAGTAGCAACGAAATCTTGCACCACCCTGCTCCACCCCTTCTTCATCACAAGAAAAAGGGTAAGTCCAGGACAATAAGATATTTTGAGAGAGAGAGAGTCCACATCCACATAACTTTTATTACAGTATATTGTTATAATTTCTCTATTTATTTTTTGAGACAGGATCTCACTCTGTCACCCAGGCTAGAGTGCAGTGGCACAATCTCAGCTCACTGCAAGCGATTTTCCTGTCTCAGCCTCCTGAGTAGCTGGGATTACAGGCATGTGCACGTGCCTGGTTAATTTTTGTATTTTTAGTAGACATGGGGTTTCACCATGTTGGCCAGGCTGGTCTCGAACTCCTGACCTCAAGTGATCTACCTGCGTTGGCTTCCCAAAGTACTGGGATTACAGGTGTGAGCCACTATGCCCAGATAATTGTTCTATTTTATTATTGTTGTTAATCTCTTACTGTGTCTAATGTATAAATTTAACTTTATCAAAGCTATATATATATGGAAAAAGAAGTCATCTATATGGACTTTGGTACTATTCATGGTTTCAGGCATCCACTGGGTGGCTTGGAGCTTACCTCTGTGTACCTCAACTTATAGGTGCAAGAGATGGGGGAAAGGCAGGAAGAGTGTCCCAGTTCTCAGCACGGTGCTTGAGTTTCTTTCCATTGCAGTTTTCTTCCCCAGCCTCCTGTCTGCCACCCCGCCCCTGCCCTCACCCTCATGGCATCCTGTGGGTCCTGCCCCTCACTGGTCTCCCTGCCTCCTCCAATCCATCCTCCACCTTGCTGCCAGACATCTGGCTCCAGGCAGCTTTGCCTAGGTCTCACCTCCCTGCCTGCTGGCAAGAATCCCCCTAGGCCGGGTCACCAGCTCCTGCCAACCCGTCTAGCACCATCCCAGTCCCTCCAGACCTCAGCCACTCACCACACCGCATTTCACCATGTCAGCAAGACCCCAGACATGGGCCCACGTGCCTTGCTCCCGGAAGCTCTCCTACCCTGTCTCCACCCCCGTACCCTCCTCTCTAGTGAATTCTCTGGGTGTGTTTTTAAAAACTCTAGTCCTCAGTCAGGCCTGGTGGCTCATGCTTGTAATCCCAGTACTTAGGGAGGCCAAAGCAGGCAGACCACTTGAGTTCAGGAGTTTGAGACTAGCCTGGCCAACATGGTGAAACCCAGACTCTAGAGAAAATACAAAAATTAGCCAGACGTTGTGGCACATGTTTGAAGTCCCAGCTACTCAGGAGGCAGAGGCACGAAAAACACTTGAGCCCAGGAGACGGAGGTTGCAGTGAGCTGACCTTGCACCACTGCACTCCAGCCTGGGTGACAGAGTGAGATCCTGTCTCAAAAAAAAAAAAAAAAAAATCTAGTCCTCAAGACATAAATTCCACCTTCACCACTTAAAAACAGCTACCATTAATAATTAATATGCAAAACACCTAATTATATTATTATCTTATTTAATTTTCACAAAGAACTATTATTGCCATTTTACAGATGAGGAAACTGAGGCTCAGAAAGGTTAAGATCTGGGCTTTGAAGCCAGGTCTCTGCCACCCCAAGTCCTGGGCTTTTATCCACTGAATCACATCAGAATAGCTTGTGGCTCAGTGGACAAAATTGGTTCTGTCCTCTGCACTGGAACAGGAGGTTCCCGAACGGAGGGGCTGTGTGTTTTATTTGCCTTTATATTCCCAAGGTCAAACACAAGACCTGGCCCAAAAGCACAAGGAGGGAGGGAGAGAGGAAGAGCAGGAGGAGGGGAGTCTTTTTCACATTCAGTTAGGGGAGGTGTCGCTGGGAACTGGCACTCTTTCTCATTCACCCAACAAATGTTTATTGAGCAACTACTAGGTGCCAGACATGGCACCAAACAAAGTCCTTCCTGAGGGAGCTCACCTTCTAAAGTACTGGGAAGAAAAATCAAGCCAGGTTAGGGATGGTGTGTGTGCTGCTTTGGAGAGGGTGTTCAGGGGAGGAGGTTGCTGGGTGGAGAATAGCTTGGAATGGGCTAAGTGGTGGAGTGGGGACCTCAGTCTGAAAGCCTCTGCAGCAATCCGAGGAGATGGTGGAGGCTCAAGCCGGGGGTAAAAGTGGGTTTTAGTGAGAAGTGGTCGGATTTAAAGTCTATTTTGAAAGTAAAACAGACAGGACAGGAATCCAAAGCTGAACGTGGCCTGTTTTTTTACCACAGTACACCTCATGGAGAGGAAAAGCCAGTTTCACTTAAAAATGTCTGTGAAGAAACCATTAAGATGATTAATTCTATGACATCTTGACTTTGGAGTACATGATTTTTTAATATTCTGTGTGATGAAATGGGAAGCCCTTCTGTGAACCGGAGGACAGTGATTACCTCCAGGCAACATCCTCTGTGCCTGAGCTGCTGGCCTCCCAGCCCTCTTGGTGATGGAACTTCGTTTTTACTTAAAAGAATGACTGACAGACTGTGCTTACTCAGACTTGGGTATTTGGTCAACATTTTCTTGAAAATAAAAGGAGTGAGCCGTCGCTTCAAGGAGAACAACTGAAATATTTGTTGGCATGATAAAAGTTGAGCTTTTAAATGAAAATTAGCATTTGGGAAACTTGTATCCACCACTGTAAGTGTGGACACTTTCCAATACTTTACATACTTTTCTGATGAGATTGGTGGTGACGTTACCAAATGTGATTTTTAAATTTTGTATAATATTTGGAAAATCTGCATCACTCCACGAACTGATATTTTCCAAATGACCAGAACACAATTCAATGAAGCCATGCGTGAGTAAAGATCCATCGAAAGACCAAGTGCAGGCTGCGTGCAGCGGCTCACGCCTGCAATCCCAGCACGTTGGGAGGCAGAGGCGGGTGGATCACCTAAGGTCAGGAGTTCGAGACTAACCTGGCCAACATGGCGAAATCCTGTCTCTACTAAAAATACAAAAATTAGCCAGGCATGGTGGTACAGGCCTCTAATCCCAGCTACACAGGAGGCTGAGGCAGGAGAGTAGCTTGAGCCTGGGTGGTGGAGGTTGCAGTGAGCCGAGATTACACCACTGCCCTCCAGCCTGGGCAACAAAGCAAGACTTCGTCTCAAAAGACAAAAGAAGAAAGCAAAGCAAAATAATGGATTTTAATATAAGAGAATATGAAAAAGTCATTGATGTGGCTTCAGAGTCCACATGCAGCTAACCTATAAGATAAAGCATCAATTGTCGAGTTTGGGTATGGTCAGGCAGGGCATGGTGGCTCATGCCTGTAATCCCAGCACTTTGGGAGGCTGAGGTGGGTGGATCACCTGAGGTCAGGAGTTCAAGACCAGCCTGGCCAACATGGTGAAACCCCACCTCTGCTAAAAATACAAAAAATTAGCTGGGCATGGTGGTGCACACCTGTAATCCCAGCTACTCAGGAGACTGAGGCAGGAGAATTGGTTGAACCCAGGAGGTGGAGGTTGCGGTGAGCTGAAATTGGGCCACTGCACTCTAGTCTGGGAGATAGAGCAAGACTGTCTCGAAAAAAAAAAAAAAAAGTTTGGGTATACTCAAAGAAGGCTATGTACAATGATCTAAAAAGGCCTTTAAAATATCTGAACTTTTCCAACTACACCTATCTGTATGAGGCCAAACTTTCTTCATATATACATTAGCCTCATAGGGCTGCCCTCACCAAGTACCACAGACCAGGTAGCTTAAAGAGCAGAAATTTATTTTCTCACAATTCTAGAGGCCGAAAGTCCAAGCTCAGGGTATCCCCAGGGCTGGTTTCTCCTGAAACCTCCCTCATTGGCGTCTGATGTCTGCACGCTTCTGGTGTCTCTATGTGGTCTTCGCTCTGTGCCGGGGTCCAGACTTCCTACTCTGATAAAGACACCAGTCATAGCGGATTAGGGTCCACCCTAATGTTTTCATTTTCAACTTAATTGTACCTGTAAAGACCCAGTGTCCAAATACACTCACATTCTGAGGTAGTGGGGACATAATTCAGACTGTAACAGTATACTTCAACTAAATAATAACATATTACAAGAGGTTAAATGTAGAGGCCATATAAGAATTCAGCTGTCTTCTATTAAGCCAGATATTTAGAATATTGATAAAAATGTAAAATAATGCTACACTTTGCCCAAAATTTATTTGCCCAAAGTATATTTTTCACAAAAAAAGTTGCGTTAATATGTAATTGGTTTATTATTTCTAGAAGAATTAATAAAGGTTTTTAAACTTTCTCAGTTTATTTTTTGCTTGAGATAGAGTCTTACGCTGTAGCCCAGGCTGGAGTGCAGTGGCTCACAGCAGCCTCCGCCTCCCAGGCTCAAGCGATCTTTTCAACTCAGCTTCCCAAGTAACTGGGGCTACAGCTCCACAACTCCACACCCAGCTTTTTTTTTTTTTTTTTTGTATATGTTGGAGAGACGGGGTCTCACTATGTTGCCCAGGCTAGCCTCAAACTCCAGTGATCTATCTCCAAAAGTCCTGGGATTACAGGTATGAGCCACTGTGCCCAGCCTTTTTTTTTATTTTTATTTTTTAAGACACAGGGTCTCATTCTGTCCCCAGCAAGCTGCCACACAGTGGTACAATCATAGGTCATTGCAGCCTCCACCACTGGGCTCAAGCAATCCTCCTGCCTACGCCTTCTCCTCCCAAAGTGTTGGAACTACAGTTGTGAGCCCCTACACCTGGCCTCAGTTTTAATTTCTAATAGGTAATTTATTTTTGGTAGATATAATCTGTATAAATAAAACCTCTTTGGAATTCTCAATAATTTGTATAGAGTAAAGGGGTCCTGAGACTGGTTTACAGTGATGAAAATTTGTGTTTAGATCTTTTATCCAAATATCCCACTAGGAGACTGACCTCAGGGCATTTGTGCTTGCTCTTTGAATACCTTATTTGTCATGCCCTGTACTGTGATAAAGGTGTGTCTGAGGGGACCTTATCCATCACCTTCCTTTCCTGACAGTAATTATTGTTTTCTCAAAGACATACAGCTTCAACCCTTTTCATCTACTCTGAATACTGTCCTGAATCATCTCCGATACAGAAAAATCTGGAGTGCCATTGTTCAGGTCTTAACTGAAATGTCACTTCCTGGGAGAGGCTGCCTAAAACCCATAACCCATGCCATAGATCAGAAATAAGTTCTTGGCCAGGCGCGGTGGCTCACACCTGTGATCCCAGCACCTTGGGAGGCTGAGGAGGGTAGATCACCTGAGGTCAGGAATTCAAGACCAGCCTGGCCAACATGGTGAAATCCCATCCTGGAAGGCAGAGGTCACCAAGATTGCACCACTGCACTCGAGCCTGGGTGACAGAGCAAGATTCTGTCTCAAATAAAAAAAGAAAGAAAGAAAAAGAGAGAGAGAGGAAGGAAGGAAGGAAGGAAGGAAGGAAGGAAGGAAGGAAGGAAGAAGGAAGGAAGGAAAAGAAAGAGGTTCTTATGGCACCCTGGGTTCTTCCCTCATAGCACCTACCAGGGGGATTGTAGAGTTGCTTCTGAGAGTATTAGTTCAGCCTCCCCCATTCAAAGTAGATCTATAAAGCTAATATCCTTGTCTCTCTTGTTCATTGCTGTATCCTCAGTTTCTAGGACGTTTGTTCAAAGAATGAATGAATGAAGACATGCATTCAACTGCTGTGGACCAGTGGAAGCTACTAGTGGAGTCAGGGGCGCTGCAGCTGTGCACACAGGCATGCAGTGTGGGAGCATCGCTGGTGCATCGCCTGACTTCTGAGGATGCTTAACGTTTCAAACCACAGCAAACTTCATTATAGAACCTATTTTCCAGAACACATACACAAGATAGTGCTGTGTGGAGGAAGAAATGAGGTGCGCCTAGGATCATCAAAATCTTCACTCCACCCCCAACCTCCTATCCCCACTTTTTTGCCACTGACAGGTGAGCCCATTGGAAATAAGCCAGTAAGTCTTCCTGGGACCTCCTTCAGCTCCTTCTCCAGGGAAAAGGCAGAATGCAAATACAGTTTTCGATCTTATGTGAATTTGGAAAATGTGCAATGTAGAGAGGCCCCGTGTGCATTTCATGGCAGATCCAGAAAATAAGGTTTAATGATGAGAAAAGAAGGAAATGATTGTCAAAATATGACTTCATAAGGTACAACCCCAGGGGGCCTACTTTGGCAGTAAAGATAATTAAGCTTAGATTTTTAAAGGTCAATTTTAACCAGCTTGTGAGGCAAATGGCAACAGTAATATCATCCTAGCCCTCTATATCTATGGCAACTGAATTTCTCAGCTGTAATTAAACATAAAACTACAACTACTGCATTGGTCCCAGCACCAGCTGCAAATACATATACGAGAACAAAGTAGGCAAACTTGACACATCCTTTTGGAATATTCTGGCCATTTACTGGGAAAAGAAGCAACAGAAACTGCTGTTAAACCTGCTGCTAATGACGCCAGGTTGCTGATCCACCAACCTGCCTCTGTCTGGGACCTTGTGTGAGAGGAAGACTGATCCCAAATCAATTGCTTTTCATTCATATATTGGTTATAAGCTGGAGAGCAAAGGTAGCAAAAAAAAAAAAAAAAAAAAAAAAAAAAGGTGATTATTTGGATATTTGAATTATCTTTTTAAAAGTATTTTTTTTTCTAATCTCAAACATGATTAAAAAGGACCAGGCACAGTGGTTCACACCTGTAATCCCAACACTTTGGGAGGCCGAGGTGGGCAGATCACTTGAGGTCAGGAATTTGAGACCAGCCTAGCCAACATGATGAAACCCTGTCTCTACTAAAAATACAAAAATTAGCCAGAAGCAGTGGCATATGCCTGTAATCCCAGCTACTTGGGAGGCTGAGGCAGGAGAATCACTTGAACCCAAATGCAGAGGTTGCAGTGAGCTGAGATCGCACCACTGCACTCCGGCCTGGGTGACACAGTGAGACTCCATCTAAAAAAAAAAAAAAAAAAAAAAACAAGAGAGATTTTAAAAAGAAACCAACACATATTTATTGTAGAAAATTTCTAAAATTCAGACAAATGTCAAGAAGAAAAGAAAAAGTACCTGAAGTCCCAATTAGGTTGTTTCCTGTCTTTTTTCTGTACGTGTATTTCATACAATTAGGATTAAGCATATAGTTTTGTGTCCTGTGCTTTTTTCCCATTAAGAGTATGTTACGATCTTTTTTCCATATTATTATTCTTCAAAAGTACAGCTTTTAACAATGGCAGAAAATTTTTACCATATAACTCTCCTATAAATTGTCTTTGTACTTTATCTCATTTACTCCGCATTGTGGGATTAGTCATTTTTACAGCCTGTCAGCATGTCCTACATAGGCAATCTAGCTCCCCAATTTAGGAGGTAGAGTTCTTGGCATCTGTTGCACTGATCTCACTCCACTTTGGAGTCTCAGCTGAAGCCAAAACGAGAGTCCCGTTTTAGCATCCTGTTCCATATGTAAAATTGGAGGGAATAACTAAGACAAATTAATAAAAATACAACAGTGGTGGTAGACTTTCACCCACTTGTTTCAGTCTTTGTTGAACTAAATAGAGAAAAGAAAGTAAGGATATTACAGAGGAGGAGAATATAATGACTAAATGTTCTGAACTGTATCCTTTGAAAAGAGTAGACTTCCTTTCAATTAAATGGAAAAAGGTATAACGATGTCCACTGATGAATGGGTAAACAAAATGTGGTATATACATACAAGGAGGCCAGAGTGGTGGTTCATGCCTGTAATCCCAGGACTTTGGGAGGCCAAGGTGGGCGGATCGCTTGAGGCCAGGAGTTCGAGACCAGCCCGGCCAAAATGGTGAAACCTTGTCTCTACTAAAAACACAAAAAATTAGCCAGGTGTGGTGGTGCACACCTGTAGTCCCAACTACTTGGGAGGCTGAGGCAGGAGAATCACCAGAGCCTGGGAGGCAGAGGTTGCAGTGTGCCGAGATCACGCCACTGCACTCCAGCCTGCGTGACAGAGCAAGATCCTGTCTCTAAATAAATAAATAATACACACAATGGAATATTATTCTGCCTTTAAAATAAAGAAATCCTGTCATGTGACAACATGGATGAACCTGGAGAACATGATGCCAAGAGAAATAAGCAAATCACAGAAGGACAAATACATGATTCTACTTATATGATGTCAAACTCATAGAAAGAGAATAAAATGGTAGTTGCCAGAGGCTGGAGGGAGGAGGGAATGGGGAGTTGCTAGTCAGTGGATATAAAATTTCAGTCATGCAAGAGGAAAAAGTTCGAGAGATCCGCTGTATAACAATGTAGCTATAAATAACAGTATTGTGTTGTACACTTTAAAATCTATTAAGAGGGTAGCTCTTACCTTAAGTGTTCTTGACACAATGAGATCAAGTAAAACGGAAAGCCCATTGTATATAACAAACTGGAAATTTTACAGTCATATTCCTGATCATAATGCAAGAACACAAGAAATAAGTTAAAAGTAGATGAATTGGATGTCTTTTGTAGTTGGCAACAAATAAAACAAAATAAAATAAAAAGTAGATGCAGAAAGACATTTGAGAATGTCAAGCCTTTCTATTGAACTACTCTAGAACAAAAATACATTTATAAGATATTTGGGAAATAATGCTAATAAAAACACTCCATATAAAAACTCATGGATCACCCTAGAGCTATACTCAGAGGAAAATGCCTACTCTTAAAACATTCTGGGAGTAAGAAAAATAAAATACAGCGGTCAATTAAGTCTGCCCAAGAAGTAGGGAGGAGAAACTTCATTTTCCCTTCAAGAGCTGCCTGAGGTGACGTGCCCATTTTGTCACACTCCCCAGAGTCAAACACTTTAGCAAAACAATAAAGATCACAACTCCAAGGCTTATTTGGAGCTCAACAAGTTAGACATAAGGTGTTTCGTTGGTTTTGTTAAAAAGCAGATATACTGAGATATAATTCACATCCCACCATATAATCTACCCACTTAAGGTGCAAAAATGAGTGGTTTTTACCATATTCACAGGTTGGTGCATCCATTACTATAACCAGTTTTTAGAACATTTTATTTAATTTTAATTTTTATATTTTTGAGATGGAGTTTCGCTCTTGTTGCCAGGGCTGGAGTGCAGTGGCGCGATCTTGGCTCACCACAACCTCCGCCTCCCGGGTTCAAGTGATTCTCCTGCCTCAGCCTCCCGAGTAGCTGGGATTACAGGCATGTTTCACCATGCCCGGCTAATTTCGTATTTTGGGTAGAGACAGAGTTTCTCGATGTTGGTCAGGCTGGTCTCGAACTCCCGACCTCAGGTGATCCGCCCACCTCGGCTTCCCAAAATGCTGGGATTTCAGGCGTGAGCCACCATGCCTGGCCGGAACATTTTTATTACCATTGAAAAAACTCCATCCCTTGACCAGGTGGTGGTGCATGCCTTTAATCCCAGCACTTTGGGAGGAGGCTGAAGTGGGAGGATCACCTGAGGTAAGGAGTTAGAGACCAGCCTGGCCAATATGATGAAATCCCGCCTGTACTAAAAATGCAAAAAATATCTGGACTTGCTGATGCACGCCTGTAGTCCTGGCTACTTGGGAGGCTGAGGTGGGAGGATCGCTTGAGCCCAGGAGGTGGAGGTTGCAGTCAGCTGAGATGGTGCCACTGCACTCTAGCCTGGGTGACAGCATGAGACTCTGTCTCAAAAAAAAAAAAAAAAGAAAAGAAAAATCCCATTTCCATTAACAGCCATTCCCCATTTCTCTCCATCCTCACCCTGCTGGCAACCACTAATCTGCTTTCTGCGTCTGTGGATTTGCCTATTATGGGAATTTTATATAAATGGAATCCTGTGGAGAGAGAGAGAATGGAGAATGACTGCTTAACTGGGTACAGGAGTGATGAAAAAGTTCTGGAACTAGATAGTGGTGATGGTTGCAAAACATTGAGAATGTATTTAAACATGCCTAAGTTGTACACTTTAAAATGGTTAACCAATCCGGGCAACATGGTGAAACCCTGTCTCTACCAAAAATATAAATAAATAAATAAATAAATAAATACATAAATAAATAAAATAAATGAATAAATGAATGAATGAATGAATGAATGAATGAATGCCAGGCATGGTGGTCCCAGCTACTCGGGAGGCTGAGGTGAGAGGGTTGCTTGAGTCCAGGAGGTTGAAGCTGCAGTGAGCCGAGACTGCTCCACTGCACTCCAGCCTGGGTAATAGAGTGAGACTCTGTCTCAAAAAATAAAAACTAAAAATAAAAAAATCTATAATAAAGTGGTCGATTTTATGTTATGGTGGATTTTATGTAATGTGTTTTTTTACCATAATAATTTTTAAAATCCAAACCAAGGAAAGCTAGTATTTGTGAAGTCATTAGGCAGAACCATATCTAATTTAAGAATTTGTCATGAGTATTGAAGTGGATTCCTTTTTGTCACATTGTACTAAGAGAAACAACAAACACTGCCAACAAAATATCACCCAAAACAACAACTATTTAAGCTTATTTAACCAAAACACGGAGGTTAGGCATTTTGTTTCTTTGAAAGCAAGGTATAATAATTTTAACCAAACAAACATGTGGAGCTAAAAAAGATGTTTTAGCAATACACATAAAATTTTAATAGATTGTTACCTAAGTGACTATGAAAAGCTTGAAATGTCACATTATGATGCTGGCTTCACCTTGCTCTGTTTATTTACAGACTAGGAAAGAGAAAGATAAGCCTCCAGCCTTATCAAGCTCCTAAAAATTTCTCACTTTGGCAGCATTAAACTATTGTGCAAGAGCAAGTGGGGTCAGGCTCTGTGACTCACGCCTATAATCCCAACAAGCTACCAGCTTTCAGGTCCCAAATGTAATAAGACTCAAAGAAATGGCATCAAATTCTAGAGCAAAATCAATCATCTACCATGATTGTGCTGAATATCCTCCTGTTTCTACATAAGGGAACATTAAAGTCAGCTTCTGAATGGCTTGCGACTTTAAAAATAAAACTAGCCAGGCGTAGTGCCACACACCTGTAGTCCCAGCTACTCTGGAGGCTGAGGTGGCAAGATTCCTTGAGCCCAGGAGATCAAGGCTGCAGTGAACATGAGTATGCCACTGCATTCTAACCTGAGTGACAAAGCAAGACCCGGTCTCTATTTTTTAAAAAAACTATTTAAGAAAACTGCAACCAAGTATTAATGCAGTGATTTGTGATCTTGGATGCACATTAGAATCATCTAAGGGCTTTTAGAATCTTCCATGCCCCGGTCACACCCAAGGCCAATTTTTTTTTTTTAAATTTATTTTAGGTTCTGGGATACATGTGCAGAACATGCAGGTTTGTTACATAGGTAAACGTGTGCCATGGTGGTTTGCTGCACCCATCAACCCATTATGTAGGTATTAAGCCCAGCATGCATTAGCTATTAGTCCTGATGCTCTCTCTCCCCCTGTGCCATCGACAGGCCCCAGTGTGTGATGTTTCCCTCCCTGTGTCCATGTGTTCTCATTGTTCATCTCCCACTTATGAGTGAGAACATAGAGGCGTTTGGTTTTCTGTTCCTGTGTTAGTTTGCTGAGGATGATGGCTTCCAGCTTTATCTATGTCCCGGCAAAGAACATGATCTCATTGCTTTTTATGGCTATATAGTATTCCATGGTGTATATGTACCACATATTCTTTATCCAGTCTATCATTGATGGGCATTTGGGTTGGTTCCAAGTCTTTGCTATTGTGAAAAGGGCTGCAATAAACATACATGTGCATGTATCTTTATAATATAATGATTTATATTCCTTTGGGTATATACCCGGTAATGGGATTGCTGGGTCAAATCATATTTCTGGTTCTAGATCCTTGAGGAATTGCCACACTGCCATCCACAGTGGTTGAATTAATTTACATTCCCACCAACAGTGTAAAAGCGTTCCTATTTCTCCGCAGCTTCACCAGCATCTGTTGTTTCTTGACTTTTTAATAATTGCCATTCTGACTACCCCAGACCAACTGACTCAGACATTGGGTGTGAGACCCAGGCATCAGTATGGCATTAAAGCCTCCCAGGTGAGTCCAATGTGCAGAGGTTGGCTGTCATGGCAAGAGATGCTCGACAATTAAGAAATCGGGAATACCTGGCCGGAGGCGGTGGCTTACACCTGTAATCCCAGCACTTTGGGAGGCCAAGGTGGGCAGATCACCTGAGGTCAGGAGTTCAAGACCAGCCTGACCAACATGGAGAAACCCCCGTCTCTACTAAAAATACAAAATTAGCCGGGTGTCGTGGCACATGCCCATAGTCCCAGCTACCCGGGAGGCTGAGGCAGGAGAATCGCTTGAACCTGGGAGGCGGAGGTTGTGGTGGGCTAAGATCGTGCCATGGCACTCCAGCCAGGGCAACAAGAGTGAAACTCCGTTTCAAAAAAAAAAAAAAGAAAGAAAGAAAGGAAAGAAATTGGGAACACCTTCTTTCTATCTGCCAGAGGTAAAGCTACTCAATTTTGCAGAAATAAACATGTAGGAGAAATCAAAGTCCTACTCTCAAAAGAAACTTTCAGAAGCTCTGGGCCAGCTACATGGATGAAAGAAATGCTACAAGGGACTTGTGAACCTCGCTTGCATTCAACCACTCATTCATTCGTTCATTTATTCATTCACCGATTCACTCACAAAGTCATTTATCACTGTTATTTATTTCTTCAGTCAGTCATTCGCACAACATTTCATAATATCACATAATGTTCACACAATATCAAGTCCTGGAGAAACTGAAATTGAAGGAAGGATGGTGCCTGCCCTAAGAAAGCTTGTGATCTGGGATGAGGGTGAGGGGTAACAGATGGCGGTAATTGAGTTCAGGGTGCTCAGGAAGGAGACTGTCCTGGGTGTGACGAAGTGTGGGGGGAAGGGGTGTGTCACCCTGCTGAGTGGGGAGGTGGTGGAGGAGGGGGCTCCCTTGAAGACAACTTTCTGGAGGAGAGGACACCTGAATAAGACCTGAAAAAGGACCAGGTGTGAGCCCATCTGCAACAAATCCCCTGTGAGTGTGACTCTCAGCCTGGCTGCACCTGGGAGATTCCTTCATGCCTGGCTCCACCCCCAGAGACTCAGGTTTCATGGGGCTGCAGTGGGGCTTGGGCATTCATATGTGTTTAAAATATGATTTTTTTAAATGAAATTCATATAAAATTAACCATTTTAAAGTGAACAATGCAGTGGCATTTAGCACATTCACACTGTCGTCCAATCACCCCCTCTACTTGGTTTCAAAACATTTTATCACCCTTAAAATAAGACCCTGTGTACCCATTAAACAGCCACTGCCCATTCCACCTTTCCCCAGTCCCTGATGACCACAAATCTGCTTTCTCTCTTTATGGATTTAACTACTCTGGATATTTTGTAGAAAAGGAATCAGTCATACAAAATGTGACCTTTTCCATCGCTTCTTTCACTTGGCTTAGTGTTCTGCGGTTTCGCCGTGTTGGAGCATGGGTCAGCCTTCCTTCCTTTTTACAGCTGAATAGTATTGGCTGCACCGCAGTTTTTTTTTGTTTGTTTGTTTTTTGTTTTTTGAGATGGAGTCTCACTCCGTTGCCCAGGCTGGAGTGCAGTGGCGTGATCCCGGCTCACTGCAAGCTCCGCCTCCCGGGTTCACACCATTCTCCTGCCTCAGCGTCCCCAGTGGCTGGGACTACAGGCGCCCGCCACTGCGCCCAGCTAACTTTTTGTATTTTTAGTAGAGAGGGGGTTTCACTGTGGTCTCGATTTCCTGATCTCGTGATCTGCCTGCCTCGGCCTCCCAAAGTGCACTGCAATTTTTTATTCATTCATTCGTTGATGGACATTGGGGATGTTTCTGCCTTTTGTGGCTATTGTGAGTAGTGCTGCTATGAACGTGAATGTACACGTTTGTTTAGTATCTGTTTTCCATTATCATTTGAGGTATATATTGGGCATCTGTAGTTTTCTTGGTTTTTGTTGTTGTTGTTGTTGTTGGTTTGTTTGTTGTTTTTTCTTTCTTCCTTTCTCTTTTTTTTTTTTTTTTTTTTTTTGAGACAGAGTCTCGCTCTGTTGCCCAGCTGGAGTGCAGTGGTGCAATCTCCACTCACTGCAACCTCCACTTCCCCAGTGCCAGCGATTCTCCTGCCTTAGCCTCCTGAGTACTGAGACTGCAGGCACGGGCCACCACGCCCAGATAAGTTTTGTATTTTTAGTAGAGACAGGTATCTTGCCATGCTGCACAGACTGGTCTCCAACTCCTGACCTCAAGTGATCTGCTTGCCTTGGCCTTCCAAAGTGCTGGGATTACAGGCGTGAACCACGACACCCGGCTGCATCTGGGTTTTTTAGAATCCCCTAACGATTCTAAAATGCAGCCAAGGCTGTGAAGCACTCAGTCCAAGCAATGTCCCCACCCTGTGGCTCTGGTTTGAGAAATTAGGTTCCCAGGTCATGGCTCTGGAGAGTCTGACTTAGTGGACTCAGGGGTCTCTCTCTCCTTGAATCTCTCTCTTCCCTGATTGACAGGTCAGCCTACCTATCAGCCACAGGAGTGCCTTGGTAAATGTCCCCTTTGTGAAGGCCAAGAATAGCCCCCTTTCCCTCCAGAGTGAGGTCCCTCACTCCCAGCTCAGGGCCCCTGGCGCCCCTGCCGGTTCCACTCCCCCATTCTTCCTGCTTGGGTCAGCCTCTGCTCCCGATCTGTGGGCCAGACTTGGGCACCCAAATCCCCCAAGAACAAATCACCCTGTTTAGAGACAGGGCAGCCTGAATGGATCTTTAAGGCCCAGCGCCCTCTAACCCTGTAAGGACACAGTCGGGCTAAAGATGCCTCCATCATTCTTGTGGCTTGACAGGATATCTTGGTCTGAAGCATTGGTATTCTGGTTATGAGCCATGACACAGTTGTCACCAAGAATCTTTTATATTTGTGTGACTAACGGGCTTATCCTGTAGATTTTCCCCAAGCAAAGGAAGCTGCTTCAAAAGAAATCCCTTGGCCAGGCATGGTGGCTCATGCTTGTAACCCCAACACTTTGGGAGGCTGAGGTGGGCAGATCACTGAGGTCAGGAGTTTGAGACCAGCCTGGCCAACATGACAAAACCCCATCTCTACTAAAAATACAAAAATTAGCCAGGCATTATGGCGCGTGCTACTTGGGAGGCTGAGGCAGGAGAATCGCTTGAACCTGGGAGGCAGAGGTTGCAGTGAGCTGAGACCATGCTGCTGCACTCCATCCTGGGTGACACAGAAAAGACTCCATCTCACCAAAAAAAAAAAAAAAAGAAAAGAAAAAGAAAAATCCCTTAACCTCCAGAAACAGAACTATGCCAACAATTTTCAAATAGCCCTTCTCCAGTCTCAGAAAAATTAGAGTCCACGGAGCACTGGTTATTTAGATAAACCAAAATGGTATAGACTCTGGCACCAGTGTCAAATTCAAGGACATCATGGGGCCTCTATGAGTGTACAGTTACCTGGTGTGACCTCTCCAGGAGTGAGGCAGCCGCTTCCCTCACTTGAGAACTAGAAAACCAGGACGAAGCAGACTTGTTTGCCGGAGTAGGAAAGGTCAAAGTGGTTATAAAAAGCTTGCACAATAAAAGGCAAAACTTCTGGAAATAAATATTCTTGTGACAACCAAGTCCCATTCTACAAGTCAGGGAACAAAGCCGGTTTAATAGATTTAATCTGGGCAGGCGTGGTGGCTCATGTCTGTAGTCCCAGCACTTTGGGAGGCCAAGGCAGAAGGATCACATGAGCTCAGGAGTTCAAGACCAGCCCGGGCAAAATAGTGAGAACCCCATCTCTACAAAAGGAATTTTTAAAATAGCCAGGCATAGGCCAGGCATGGTGGCTCACCCCTGTAACCTCAGCACTTTGGGAGGCTGAGGCAGACAGATCACTTGAGGCCAGGAGTTCGAGACCAGCCTGGCCAACATAGTGAAACCCCATTCCACTAAAGATACAAAGAATTAGCCACGTGCGGTGGTGCATGCCTGTAGTCCCAGCTACTCGGGAGGTTGAGGCAGGAGAATCACTTGAACCTGGGAGGCGGAGGTTGCAGTGAGCCAAAGGTTGCAGTGCACTAAGATTGTGCCACTGCACTCCAGCCTGGGTGACAGAGGCTCCATCTTAAAAAAAAAAAAAAAAAAAAAAAAAAAAAAGCCAGGCATGATGGTGTGTGCCTGTGATCCCAGCTACTCAGGAGACTGAGGTGGGAGGATCACTTGAGTCCAGGAAGTCGAGGCTGCAGTGAGCTGAGATTGTACCACTGCACTCCAGCCTGGACCACAGAGCAAGACCCTCTCTCAAAAAAAAAAAAATACACTTAGTCTAACTGTTGAAATGCTTATACCAATATTTATTTCTCCTATGGGCCAAACTCTGAACTCAATGTGTTAACACATATTCACCCATTTAATTCTCACAACAACCATATGGGTAGAATGTTAAAGATGAGGCAGCTGAGGCCTAGAGAGGTTAAATGACAGGCCCAAGGCCACACAGCTGGTAAGCAGGGGAACTGGGATGCAAACCCAGATACGTCTGACTTCAAAGTGTGTGCGTTCTGAATTACAAATATCTTGAAAACAACATCTGCTGGTCTTTGGGAGGCCGAGGCGGGCAGATCACTTGAGGTTAGGTGTTTGAGACCAACCTGGCCAACATGGCAAGACCTCATCTCTACTAAAAATACAAAAATTAGCCAGGCATGGTGGCGCGCACCTGAAGTCCCAGTTACTTGAGATGCTAAGTAAGAGAATCGCTTGAACCTAGGAGGCGGAGGTTGCAGTGAGCTGAGATTGCACCACGGCACTCCAGCTTGGACAACAGAAGAAGACCCTGTCTCAAAAAAAAAAAGAAAAGAAAAAGAAAAAGAAAAAACATCTGTTGGAAAATAATGACCTACCGGACTTCATAAATGCTGCAATCACTCAGAATGACAAGGATGTAAGAGATAGTCACTGGGCATGTTTTACAAATAGAAAGAACATGCTGTAAGCTAACTGCTAGGTTGGCAGTCTTCGAGGTGAGGGACGTGGCGAATATCCTTGTGTTCACAACACAGAGTCTGGCCCTGGGTAGAAACAGTGCTGGGTAAAAACTGGCCATTACCGACATATTATTCCCATATGAGGGGGCTAGTTACTCCAGTGGCCTTCAAAGCAACATGTTTTGAAAAAGAAGTTATGTGTTGGATTGCTCTTTCAAATTGAATAAACCATACACCGGGTGCATTGGCTCACGCCTGTAATCCCAGCACTCTGGGAGGCTGAGGTGGGCAGATCACTTGAGGTCAGGAGTTGGAGACCAGCCTGGCCAACATGGTGAAACCCCATCTCTACTGAAAATACGAAAATTAGCCGGGTGTGGTGTCACGTGCCTGTAGTCCCAGCTATTCGGGGGGCTAAGTCAGCGAATCGCTTGAATTCGGGAGGGAAGGTTGCGGTGATCCTAGATCGCACTGCTGCACTCCAGCCTGGGTGACAGAGTGACACTCCATCTCGGAAAAAAAAAAAAAAAAGAAAATTCAATAAACCATAAATCTATAAAATGTCTTCTTTTACTTTTATTTTTATTTTTGAGACGGAGTCTCGCTCTGTCACCCAGGCTGGAGTGCAGTGGTGCAATCTCGGCTCACTGCAACTCCACCTCCCAGGTTCACACCATTCTCCTGCCTCAGCCTCCCGAGTACCTGGGACTGCAGGCGCCCACCACCACGCCCGGCTAATTTTTTTGTATTTTTAGTAGAGACGGGGTTTCACCGTGTTAGCCAGGATGGTCTCGATCTCCAATAAAACGTCTTTTTAGAGCTTCTATTTCACAAGAAGATGAGCTTAAAAATATATTATTTAAAATGTTGTTTTATATATTATTTAAAATATTATTTATAATGTGATAGAATATTTATTATTTTATTAAACATTAATATTTAATATTTTATTAAACATTAATATTTAATGTAATATTTTAAATGTTATTATAATAAAAATATTATTTAAAGTATCATTCACTGAACAACACACCTCACTCCAGAGGTACAGAGAATTCCAGGACAGTTGCAGTAGACATGGGAACATTTTTCTTCTCAACTGGGTGAGTGTGAAGCTCTCAGTCGTTTCCTGTGGTGAACGCATAAACGTCGTCACCCATGCATTGCCCAAGAAAGTTAAATATTTCCTTCCCACCCAAGCAGTCCCGTCAACCAAATACCACACTGGTGCTTCCGTGCGATGATCATTTCTGCCGACAGGGGGCGATCTTGCTCGCCACATTCTATATTGACGCTTCCTCAAGCCGCCTGAACGTGGCACTCAAGAAAATTAAGGTAAATGATTTCTATGCTGACGATTCCTTGGCGGAGAAACTATTTGCAAACAGCAAGAGAAACGTGCTCAAAAGTCAAAGCGCTTTGCCTGGTTTCTGATCACTGTTTATAGGAGTAACTGCTGTAGAAAAGAAAGAAAGAAAAAACTGCTTGTTTTTGTCAACTTGTTGCAAATGTTAAAACTTTAATTAACGTGTTAGCTGTTTGTTTCGGTGCCTTTTCTTCATTGACGTCAGGTGACTTTTTCATCGGCCGCATTTCCAATGAGGCAAAGTGGCAAACTCATCCTTTCTGTGAAATGAACTGTCACAGTCAATGGGCCATGCAGGAGGTGTCACCCTCGCTGGGTGACAGTTTGGAGCGTTAACTCCTCATCTCTGAAACTTGGGCTTCTAGCCACTCTCTGGCTTCCCTTGCAGCCTCTTACAGACCTGAGTGAACCCAGGAGACTAAACAGGGCCGTTTCCAGCCTTAGCACCGGTTTTGTCTTGGAGCTCAAAGGTAAGATTTCATGCGATGGAAAGTCTGTTGCTTTAAAAGCAAACCAACCAGGCCGGGTGCAGTGGCTCACACCTGTAATCCCAGCACTTTGGGAGGCCAAGGTGGGTGGATCACTTGAGGTGAGGAGTTCTAGACCAGCCTGGCCAACATGGTAAAACCCTGTCTCTACTTAAAAAATAAAATACAAAAATTAGCCAGGCATGGTGGTGCACACCTGTAGTCCTAGTTGGGAGGCTGAGGCAGGAGAATCACTTGAACCTGAGAGGCAGAGGTTGCAGTGAGCCAAGATTATGCCATTGCACTCCAGCTTGGGAGACAGCGTGAGACCCAGTCTCAAACAAACAAACAGAAAAACCAAAAAAGTAAACCAACCAACCCTCTAAAACTGCTGTTACAGAGGCCCAGAGGTGTCAGGTGGCACAAAGAGGCAGCTGGAATTTAAACTCCAAGTCTCTTAGCTCGAAAAATAAATCAAGTTGACAAAGATAAAGCTCTTGACATAGATGGCGTTTAAGCCTTGTTAATCCATTTGAAGATGTTCTCAAAAATTTGTGTTGGTAAGCTTGAATTCTAAATGGAAGTCCAAGAAATCCAAGCTTCAGTGTGGAAAACTGTAATCATAATTATTTACTAATTTATAAAGAGACAGTGTCTTGCTTTGTTGCCCAGCCTGGAGTGCAGCGGTGCAGTCTTGGCTCACTGCAGCCTTGAATTCCTACCTCAAGCAGTCCTCCTACCTCAGCCTCCCAAGGAGTGAGGACTACAGGTGTGTGCCACAACACCTGGCAACTTTTATTTTTATTTTTTGTAGAAATAGGGTCTCAAACTCCTGGGCTCAAGCAATCCTCCCACCTCAGCCTCCCAAAGTGCTGGGATTATAGGCATGAGTCATGGTGCCCAGCCCACAACTATTTTTGAAAGATGACCGACACACGACCCTCAACTCTTTTGTTTGGGAAGATGAAAATAGGCCTCACTACTTATAGCACAGATGAGTTTTCAGGAACACACCTGGCAATGTGATCGCCCAACATCCACGAAGTTACAGAACAGTTTTGAGCTGGAGGAAATGCCTGGATGGAGAAGGATTTCCATGTGAACAGACAATGGACATCTGCTTGTCTCATACAGACTTTTCTCCCAGGGGAGAATTCTGTCCTTCCCTAACGGACAGGGTGGGGCTGCTCCCCACTGTGGAAAGAAAAAAATTATTTTCATATGTTTTTAGGGAACAGGTGGTATTTGGTTACATGAGTAAGTTCTTTAGTAGTGATTTGTGAGATTTTGGTGCACCCACCACCCAAGCAGTATACACTGAACCCAATTTGTAATCTTTTATCCCTCACCTCCTTTCCACCCTTCCCCCATACCCAGAGTCCCCAAAGTCCATCGTATCATTCTTATGCCTTTGCATCCTCATAGCTTAACTCCCACTTATGAGTGAAAACATACGATGTTTAGTTTTCCATTCCTGAGTTACTACACTTAGAATAATATTCTGTGGGCCGGCGTGGTGGCTCATGCCTATAATCCCAGCACTTTTGGAGGCCGAGGTGAGCATATCACCTGAGGTCAGGAGTTTGAGATTAGCCTGGCCAACATGATGAAATCCTGTCTCTACTAAAAAATACAAAAAAAAAAAAAAAAAAAAAAAAACTTAGCCAGATGTGGTGGCAGGTGCCTGTAATCCCAGCTACTTGGGAGGTTGAGGCAGGAGAAACGCTTGAACCCGGGAGGTGGTGGTTGCAGTGAGCCAACATCGTGCCACTCCAGCCAGGGCCACAAGAGTGAAACTCTATCTAAAAAAAAAAAAAAAAAAAAAAAAAAAAAGGAAAGAAAACAAAAGAAAAAAAGAAAGAATAAAAGTCTGCGGCTGGGCGTGGTGGCTCATGCCTGTAATCCTAGCACTTTGGGAGGCCAAAGTGGGTGGATCACTTGAGGTCAGGAGTTCGAGACCAGCCTGGCCAACATGGCAAAACCGCCTCTCCACTAAAAATACAAAAATTAGCTAGGCATGGTGGCATACACCTGTAATTCCAGCTACTTGGGAGGCTGAGGCACAAGAATCTCTTGAACCTGGGAGGTGGAGATTGCAGTGAGCCGAGATTGCACCACTGCACTCCAGCCCGGGTGACAGAGCGGGACTCTGTCTCAAAAAATAGAAAAGAATAATAGCCTGCAGAGTGCTCCTTCTCTCCTTTCCTTCCCTTTCCTCAAACCTGGATTGCGCTCCATATTGTTGCCGCCGGGAAAACCGCAGTCACTGTTTCTGCTGTAGCCCTGACAACAGGTGGTCAAGCACACAATGGATAATTCTGGTTTGGAAAGGACAGAGCTCAGATGGTCCAGTTCCCTCAGTTTGCAGAAGTGGGGGTTGGCGAGTCACCTGCGCCACCTTTGGTAGCACAGCTGTGGCTAGAGGCAGCTGATCTGGTATTTAGTTAGGAGTTTTTCCCATTGCATCCCAAGGGATCAAGACTGGAGGGACCACGCACATCGGAAATTGCCTTGGAACTTTTTATGACCAAGTTCCTAGAGAGTTCTTTTTTTGGGTGCTCACAGAACTTAGTTCCTGTGATCTGAAAACCAAAAGAATGGTGAGATTTTGGAATATTCTGTTGTTTTCATGGCCCTACTCTGTTTAATAAAAGAGCTTTTCAACCTCCCAGCTTGATTCAGTTGTTGAAAATGTAGAATTTAGGCCGGGTGCAGTGGCTCACACCTGTAATCCCAGCACTTTGGGAGGCCGAGACAGGCAGATCACCTGAGGTCAGGATTTCAAGGCCGGCCTGGCCAACATGGTGAAACCTCATCTCTACTAAAAATACAAAAATCAGCTGAGTGTGGTGGCAGGTGCCTGTAATCTCAGCTACTTGGGAGGTTGAGGCAGGAGAATCGCTTGAACCTGGGAGGCAGAGGTTGCAGTAAGCCAAGATCGTACCACTGCACTCCAGCCTGGGTGACAGAGCAAGACTCTGTCTCAGACAAAAAAAAAAAATGAAAAGAAAAAGAAAATGTAGAATTTAAGGTAGACATTGTTTCCAACTCAGAAGCTCTTCCTCTCTTCTTCTCAAAACCTCCCATTTTTCCAGGCCTAGTTCAATGTTTTCCCCACAACATCCCTACAAGATCTCCCTCAATTAACCCAATTAAGGTGACTGTCTTCCTTCCACACAGTGCTGGAACTTCCTCTCATTCGAAATCTCTCTTCCTCTCCCTCATATTAAAAATGGTATTAAAGGCCGGGTGCGGTGGCTCACGCCTATAATACCAGCACTTTGGGAGGCCAAGGCAAGTGGATCACGAGGTCAGGAGATGGAGACCATCCTGGCTAACATGGTGAAACCCCATCTCTACTAAAAATAACAAAAAATTAGCTGGGTGTAGTGGCGGGTGCCTGTAGTCCCAGCTACTCATGAGGCTGAGGCAGGAGAATGGCATGAACCGGGAGACAGAGCTTGCAATGAGCCGAGATCACACCACTTCACTCCAGCCTGGGCAACAGAGAGAGACTCCGTCTCAAAAAAAAAAAAAAAAAATTGTATTAAAACTACCTTTCCCAGACCAGAGTCCAAACCCACTGGTTTCTTCAGTCAATATATGAGTGTCTGTCCCCCTCATGCCATGTATCATTGACGTCTCTATCTTTGCCATTCTGATACGTAAAAAAAAAAGCTATTTTTTTCTTTCAGTAAGAATTTATAAGCCTTTTTTTTTCAGTCAGACATCATAAGCCATTTTTGCTTCTTTTTCTGGGTCTGCTTATTCTTGCACTTTGTCCATTTTTCTATTGATTTGTTGAACTTATTAATCAATAGGAACTGATTATGTATTAAATAAACTCTAAAATAGATCATGCCATTTAAAAAATATTTATTTATTTATTTATTTATTTAATTTTTGAGACAGGGTCTCACTCTATCACCCAGACTGGGTTGTAGTGGTGCAATCACGGCTCACTGCAGCCTCCACCTCCTGGACTCAAGTGATCCTCCCACCTCAACCTCCTGAATAGCCGGGACTACAGGCTTTCGCCACCATACCCAGCTAACTTTTCTTATTTTTCACAGAGATGGGGTTTTGCCATGTTGCCCAGGCTCTTCTCAAACTTCTGGACTCAGGCAGTCTGCCCACCCTGGCCCCCCAAAGTGCTGGGATTGCAGGCGTGAGCCACTGTGCCCAGCCTAAAAAATATATATTTATTTAAGGGTGAGTAAAGGGGCTCATCCCCGTAATCTCAGGAGTTTGAGACCCTGTCTCTAAAATGAAAATAAAAAGATTTTAAAAATTAGCCGAGTGTGGTGGCATGCACCTGTAGTCAAAGATACTCAGGAGGCTGGGGTAGGAGGATTGCTTGAGCCCAAGGATTTGAGGCTGCAATGACCTCAAACTCACTGCAGTGAGTATGGCTACCCGCCTGGGTGACAGAGTGATGCCCTGTCTCTAAATATACATAAATGTATAGTTTATACCATAAATCTGTGATATAAGTTTTTCCTGTGCATATGTTTTAACCTTTATATGGTAAAATTTATCAGTCTTTTTTTTTTAAGGCTCCTTGATTTTTAATCTAGCTTGGAAAAATATTCCTGACTTCAAGATTTTAAAAACACTCTTTTTTTCTAACATTTTTTCAAGTACTTTTAATGGTTTTACTGTATTGAAATTTTTGCTCCGTTTGGAACATATTTGGGTGTGAAGAGTACATTGGAATTCAACATAAAAATTTCCCAACCCACTTAGTAAATAATCTACCTTTTCCTACTGATTTGAAACGCCATGTTATCAAAAAACAATCATCTTTTGGGTTTTTGTGAGCCCTCTAGTCTGTTCCATTGATTTGCGTGGCCACTCGGGTGCCAGTATTTAGCTGTCTTTATTACTTCTCGGCTTTCTTATGGTATTTGTTACTTTCTGCACTACATTATGTAAATTCACAGCAATGTCAAGATTTGTCACACTTCCAAATTTTAGGTCCTTTTTCCCCCCAGACAGCACTCCCCTTCATTCCCCCCGCCCGGCCCTGGGGAACTTTTTTTCTTCTTCTTTCTTTTTTTTTTTTTTTTTTTTCTTTTTTTGAGACAGTCTCACTCTGATGCCCAGGCTGGAGTGCAATGTTGTGATCTCGGCTCACTGCAACCTCTGCCTCCCAGATTCAAGCGATTCTCATGCCTCAGCCTCCAGAGTAGCTGGGATTACAGGCACCCACCATTACACCCGGTTAATTTTTGTGTTTTTAGTAGAGACAGGGTTTCACCATGATGACCAGGCTGGTCTCAAACTCCTGGCCTCAAGGGATCCGCCCACCTCGGCCTTCCAAAGTGCTGGGATTACAGGCATAATCCATTGACCCCAGCCTTCTCTTCTCTCTCAAACTTATTATCTCTATCACTCATGTGAAGTTTAGTGTCATGCAGTCTTTTCTGGTTACTCACTTTTTTTATACACATCTTATTTTCCCACGAAGATTGTCTCTCCTGGAAGGCTAAGCTAATCTTTCATGTACCTACACCATCTGCAGCAGTATCTGGTACACAGCTAGGCACATAGAGAAATTCTGAGGATACTGTTAAAAAGCATTGTCTCAAAATTGATAAGAATTAACATGGTAAGTATTAACTTCTAAAATAAATAACATTTATTTAGAACATTTATTTTAGAAGTTGTCTCTCCCAAAAATCAGTCCTTTTTCAACAACCAATATTTTTTATTTGCAAATTTTGTTCAAGGTTATTTTACATTTTAAAATTCATTTTATTTTTAGTTGTAAAATTTACTTAACATGATATTTACCATTTTAACCACCTTAAGTGTATAGTTCAGTAGCATTAAGGACATTCACAGAATTGTGCAGTCATCACAACCATCCATCTCCAGAACTTTTTAATCTTGTGAAACTGAAATTCTGCATCTATTAAACACTAACTCCTCATTCCCCCTCTCCCCAGCCCCTGGCAGCCACCATCCTTCTTCTTATCTCTGTGAATTTGACTACTCTAGGTGCCTTATATTAGTGGAATCATACACTATTTGCCTTTTTGTGATTGGCTTATTTCACTTAGCATAACATCCTGAAGGTTTATCCATGTTGTAGTATGTGTCAGAATTTCCTTCTATTTTAAAGCTGAATAATGTTCCATTGTGCTTATAAACCACATTTGGTTTATCCATTCATTCAACTAGGGTCGCTTCTACCTTTTGGCTATTTGTGAATACTACAGCTATGAACATTGGTTTACAAGTATCTGTTCCAGTCCCAATCTGTTTCAGCTCTGTTGGGTATATACCCGGAAGTGGAATTGCTGGGTCATATGGTAAATCTATGTTTAATTTTTTGAGGAACTGCCATCTTGTTTTCCACAGCAGCTGCATCATTTCACACTCCCACCAGCAGCCCACAAGGCTTCCAATTTCTCCACTTTCTCATCAACCCTTGTATTCTGTGTTGAGTTTTTCTTGTTTGTCTGTTTTCTTTTCTTTCTATAATAGACCTCCTAATGGGTGTGAGGCGATATCTCATTGTGGTTTTGATTTGCATTCCCTAATGGTTAATGACACCAAGCCTCTTTTCATGTGCTAAATGGGTATGTGTCTATGTCTTCTTTAGAGAAATATCAGTTGAAGTCCTTTGTCCATTTTTAAGTCTGGTTACTTGGTTTTTTTGTGTTGTTGAGTCATAGTGGTTTTTAAAAAAATGTTCTGAATATTAACATCTTTTAAGATATATGATTTGCAGACATTTTCTTCCATTTCATTAATTTCTTTTTCACTCTGTTGATAGCATCCTTTGATGCACAAAAGTTTTAAATTTTTATTTTAGCCCAATTTACCTGTTTTTCTTTTGTTGCCTGCTGTTGGTATCACATCCAAGAAGACCTGACAGTCTGATAGTATGATGTGGTCCCTTAAAACGGGCTGTCACCCTAAAATATTAGAAATTCTAATAAGAGAGCCTGGGCCAGCCAGTTATATAGGTTTTCCAGAAAGTATAAGTTGTTCCAGAAAATGTGAAAGTATGTGTCCCAACTCTCCTGGTCAACAGATTTGGCTTACAGGATCCGTGTAACATGTTTTCATCACTGAGTGCAACTCTGTCCTCAGAATACCTTGTCAGAGCAGAAGGGGGCAGATGTGGTCCTACAGACACAATTAATAAGACAAAAATGTTGGGCAAGGTCATCTTGGAAAAGGTTGTTACTCTTGGAATTTTAATAGGCCCAACTGTATTATAAATTGTATCTGAAAGGCACAACTATGTAAAGTACAATTTATTCTTCAAAATACAATGGAGGATTGAGTGAACATGCAACTGTAACCACAGGACAAGAAGGGAGTCCTGAAATATGCTCTGATGGCAACTCTGGGCTTATCTTGGTATCAGAATGATCACACGCTTTAGGCCGGGCAAGGTGGCTCACGCCTGTAATCCCAGCACTTTGGGAGGCCGAGGTGGGCGGATCACTTGAGGTGAGTATTTCAATACCAGCCTGGCCAATGTGATGAAACCCCATCTCTACTCAAAATACAAAAATTAGCCAGGTATGGTGGCATGCACCTGTAGTCCCAGCTACTTAGGAGACTGAGGCACGAGAATCACTTGAACCCGGGCACAAGAATCGCTTGAACCAGGAGGTGGAGATTGTAGTAAGCTGAGATTGCGCCACTGCACTCCACCCTGGGTGACAGAGTGAGACTCCATCTAAAACAAACAAACAAACAAACAAACAAACAAAGAATGCTCATAAGCTTCAAGTTCGATATCCAGAACATTCTGCTTAACCCCTAACGTATTTATTTTTGTCACTTGTTTCTGGTATTCATAAAGGTATCTTTGTCTACCGTATATGATTTAAAGAAATTTCTCTTACATTTTCCCCAAATTTGAAAGCAGCGACCTTCTGTTCTGTAGACCTGTGTGAAAATGTCAAGTTCACATGAACATGAGACTTAAAATACAGATACATTCTCAAGTCATCAAAAATATATAAAGGGTCAAAACTACATTTTTAAATTATATTCTGGTTTGGAGTTTTCAAACCTTCAAAAATCACAAGTCATTTTTTAAAAAGTCCTGAGCCTTTACACTAAAATGTAATTTGACCTTTTTCAAACACAAATTTGACTGATACATAGAACAGAGATTATAAAGAAATTTATGTGCGTTATACCTAGCGATTCATATTAATGGCGAGTTTTCAGAAAAGAGTAGTAACAGTAATAACATTTCAGAGTCACTAGGTTAGAGATCAAGATTACAATAATTTTTTTCCTTTTTTTGATGTTGCAGCCTATCCAAATCAAAAGAAAACAAATATATTTTCCACCTATAGATGGCAATATTTGTACAATGAGTTTATCTTTATTAAAGGAAGATTATTAGAAATAATCTTGATGGAAAAATCTTCAAAGCTTTTTATAATGGAAAACTTCCAGCATACCCAAAGGTAGACAGAGTAGTATAATGGACCACCTGGCTCCCACGATCCACGTCAACAGTTACCATGGCCAGTCTTGTTTCATTAACCCATATCCCCTTCCCCTCCATCTGGATTAATATGAAGCAAATCCCAGACTACTGCAAAATTAAAATAGAAAAATAAAGTTATGATACCACCTGCAAAACACCTTCAAGGAATTCTGTTGGTACCCATGGAATCCTAAAAATAAATAAGTAGCCAAATAAGAAACAATCGAAAGCAACCCTGATGCTGTGAAGATAAAAAACACTGAATGGCGGCCAGGCACGGTGGCTCACGCCTGTAATCCCAGCACTTTGGGAGGCCGAGGCGGGCAGATCACGAGGTCAGGAGATCGAGACCATCCTGGCTAACACGGTGAAACCCTGTCTTTACTAAAAATACAAAAAAATGTAGCCGGGCACGGTGGCGGGCGCCTGTCGTCCCAGCTGCTTGGGAGGCTGAAGCAGGAGAATGGCGTGAACCCGGGAGGCAGAGTTTGCAGTGAGCTGAGATCGCACCACTGCACTCCAACCTGGGCGATCGTGTGAGACTCCATCTCAAAACGAAAAACAAAAACAAAACAAACAAACAAAAACCACTGAATGCCATAACATTTCATGGTAAAACTTTATGTCTATCACACACTGTAAGGTTTATATCTGTACAATGTATACAGGTAAAATAAAAGGTAATACTTTAACTCTTTAAAATATTTACTAGGCCTGGCACGGTGGATCATGCCTGTAAACCCAACGCTTTGGAAAGTTGAGGCAAAAGGATCACCTGAGGTCAGGAGTTCGAGATCAGCCTGGCCAACATGGCAAAATCCTGTCTCTACTAAAAATACAGAAATAAATAAAATAAAAGCAATTACTAACTCACAGAAATAACAAAATACCAAATGACAGAATATGTGACATGCACATCCTTCTTTGGGGGGGAAAAAAAAGACAAAGTCCAATTATAAATTTAAAAATTAATTAATAATAAAAACTTTTAAGTGAGAAGCCCCTGCAAAGTGAGTGATTAGATATAGAAAGGGAATCCGAGGAAGCAAGGGGAATGGAAAATTACTGACTTGTTAGAACAAAGCAGTGACAGCTGCTGGCTCTAAAATTAGGAACGGAGACAAGGAATTTTCAGAGCACCACCAAACAAATCACAAAGGCACAAGTCACCCAGCACCTTTTAGAAAGATTTTTAACTCCCAAAAGAATACAAGGCAAGCGACCGCCAGGTTGATCATTCAGGGACTGTGCTTCCCTAAACCTTGCTGTTCACTGAGTCCAGGGCCGTTTCTCTACAGAGGGCTGCCCTTGAATGACAGCTCAAATGGAAACCAAGGGCAGAGAGGATGCACCTCTTTAAAGTCTTTTGTGTTTTCTGTGCTTTTCTGAGATTTTGCTGATTTCACAGACAGTCTAGAAGTCTAGCACACACTGCTTACATTTTCATCATACTCTTTGAGCTTTTCCAACCCAAACTCTGGGAATAAACTGATTATCCATAGCCCTTTAGTTGCCCAGGTACCACACTTTCAGGCACCTGGGTGGCAGATTCTTTTTCGCATCTGAAGCAGAAACTTAGCCAATTATACTTTAAAAAAATCCCTATGTGATAATCTGTAAACAGAGCAGTTGTGCCCTCAGGATGAACAAAGGGCAACTTTAAGAGCCCAAGATCTGGCTTCTGTTTGGGCCTCTGTCCTGGAGTGACTGAGGACCTCAGACAGGACACTCAGGTCTTTAGTGCCCTCCCCTAAGAGGGGGTAGCCGTACTTGCCCTAAGTCACAGGGAAACCAAGGAAACAAAACATAAAAACACTTTGAGGCTGGGCATGGTGGCTCATGCTGTAATCCAAGCACTTTGGGAGACCAAGGAGGGAGGATGGCTTGAGCCCAGGAGTTCGAGACCAGCCTGGGCAACATAGGGAGACTCTGTCTCTAACAAAAAATTTAAAAATTAGCTGGGCATGATGGCATGTGCCTGTGGTCCCAGCGACTCAGGAGGCTGAGGTGGAAGGATCACTTGAGCCTGGGAGGTGGAGTGAGCCGTGATCACACCACTGCATTTCAGCCTGAGTGACGGAAGGAGATCCTGTGTCAAGAAAAGAAAAAAAGGACTGATTGGTTAACATCAGGTCACTTCTGGTTACTTTTTTGGAAGGGTTAAAGCAGAGGAAACCTTCTTATTATGCTCACTCAGATAGACTGGAATCCCCTGTTTTCAGGAGAAACTGGTCTGTTTGGAATCTCCCTGCTTCCTTAATGTTTCAGTTTAATTACTGGCATGTAGCATGAGTGATTCCACTTTGGTTTAGTCTGGTCTGTTGGGGGCATAGTGTAGGAGCTCAGCCCAAAACAATGGCCTCCCAGGAATTTTGTTTAACAATACAGAGAAGTTAACTACATCACTAGGTATCTAACTTAAACTCAGGGATTCAGTTAGTTGCTAACTAGCTTATTAGATTCTGGGACTTCTCTTGATTACTCCTAAATTAGACTGTTAAATAACATCTAACATGCCTAGTTTCACTTCCTCTTCTGGGAAATCAGGGAAATACTAGTACTTGGAATTTTGACGATTTCTATCGCAAGACGTTGGCTACCAAGTAGAGAGAATTATCTGGGCACTATATATTTTGGATTAATTGCTACATGGTGGTACTAATATGGAGATATTTGCTGCAAAGAAATAAATTTGTGGATTATATTCATTTTCCAGACTGCTTGAGAGCCGAGATTTTGAATCTTGCATAATGACTAAAAGAAGGAATTCTAACCAAAAAGATATCTCCAAAAAAGTCAGAATACTGGTACAATTTGTGGTTTCTATCACAAAATGCCACAAATTTAAAGTAATATGTAGGAAAAGGTTATAGGAAAAGGTTATAAAACTGTCACCTAAGGTGAAGTTTTGGAATCACTGAACAGGGAAAAGGACCGTTCAGAAATCTTTTTGTTGGTTGTAGACTGAAGCAGTTAGAACCTTCCTAGGTCTCTTTTCGGGACAAGCAGATGTTTTCAATTCCATTATGTTCCCTGTGATTCCTTGATTGGGAAATCGTGGTCAGTGTGAAGCAGAGAAACATCACTACTGTGTAGATCAGGATTTCTCAACTGTGACACTGTGGACATTTTGGCTGGGTAATTCCTTGTTGAAGAGGACTGCTGAGTGTACAGTAGGATGTTCGGCAGCACCGTCCCCCAGTTATGATGGCCAAAAATGTCTCCAAACATTACCAGGTGTCCCCTGGGGGCAAATTGTCCTCACTGAAGAACTGCTTGTGTACAGATTCAGCCACTGAAGCAGAACTGTAATCAAGTTGAAACTGAGCTGGTTACATCCACATAGGACTCAGGATACCATCTGGTACAGCCATTATGAAGATTAATGAAGAAGCTGTCTACTGTGGCTCATTTGGGAAATTCCAAAAAGTAAAATAGGACTGATCATCCTACAGCAGTTAATCAGACTATAATATATTCAGAGAATTTATAAACTGTAAGCAATTTCAGTTCAGTAGTTTCTTTTCTTAAAATCATTCTTTTAGTGTAAATGAGAACTACAAAACTATGGATTTTGTATGATTGCACTCATACGAGGTACTTAGAGTATTCAAATCCATAGAGACAAAAAGTAGAATGGTGGTTACTAGGGACTGAGGGGAAGGGGAAATGGGAAGTTGTTTAATAGGTACAGAGTTTCCATTTTGCTAACTGAAAAGAATTCTGGAGATTGTTTACACAGCAACGTGAAACAATCAGAACTTAGCACTACTGAATTATACATCTAAAATGATTAAGGTATTAATTTTATGTTACAAATAGATTTTTCCACTTTTTTTTTTTTTTTTTTTTTTTTTGGTGGAAGGAGTGAAGTGAAGGGAGTGGAGGGAGTGAACATTCTCCACACATTTGAACATCCTCGTTAGCTCCAAGTTGACAAACGCAGAGAAGTGCTCCGATTGGCCTGGCCTTGGACTGGTCCATGCCTGGACTAATGAAAGGTGAATAGGATGGGGCTATCATTATTTTCCCAGGATGTAGGAGAGAAGAAAGAGCAGATATCCATTCCTGATCCAATTTAACTCTAGCCAGGAATCTGGAGTCTGCAATTGCCAGCTCCCATTCAAACCACATTGCTGGTGTGGACAGAGAAGCATGCTTCATGCAAAAATCAGTTCTAAATGGACTAGAGTGTTAAATGTAAGACCAGGAACTATTAGAAGAAACTACTAGAAGAACTTCTTTATGATATTGAACTGGGTGAGGCTTTTTTTTTTTTTAAATAAAACCTCAAAAGCACAGGCAACAAAAACAGACATATGAGATTACCTTAAACTAAAAAGCTTCTGCACAGCAAAGAAAACAATAAAGTGAAGATACAACCTACAGATTGGGAGAAAGTATTTGCAAACTATCTATCTAACAAGGGGTTCATATCCAGAATACATAAGGAACTCAAAGCAAAAATCACCAAATAATGTGATTTTTTAAATGGACAAAAGACCTGAATAGACATTTCTCCAAAGAAGACATACAAATGGCCAACAGGTATATGAAAAAACGCTCAGCATCACTAATCATCAGAGAAGTGCAAATCAAAACCATGATGAGATATTACTTCATCCCAGTTAAATGACTGTTATAAAATTATAAGACAAAAAATAGCAAATGCTGGCGAGGATGCAGAGAAAAGGGAATGCTTATACACCGTTGGTCAGAATGTGTAAATTAGTACAGCCACTATGGAACACAGTATGGAAGTTCCTCAAAAAATTAAAAATAGAACTACCATATGATCCAGCAATCCTGTTACTGGGAATTTATCCAAAGGAAAGGAAATCAGTGCAATGGAGAGACATCTGCACCCCCATGTTTATTGCAGCACTATTCACAATGACCATGATATGGAATCAACCTGGGTGTCCATCAAGAGATGAATGGATAAAATAAATGTGCTAGATAGACACAATGGAATACTATTCAGCCACAAAACAGAAGGAAATCCTGTCATTTGCAGCAATATAAATTAACCCGGAGGACATTATGTTAACTGAAATAAGCCAGGCACAAAAAGACAGACACTGCATGATCTCACTCATATGTGGAATCTTAAATAGTTGATTTAATAGAAGTAGAGAGTAGAATAGTGCTTACCAGAGGCTGGAGAGAGAGAGAAGGAGGGGTACCAGAAGAGGTTGGTCAATGGCTACAAAATTACAGTTAGACAAGAAGAATAAGTTCTGGTGTTCTATTACACAGTAGGGTGACTACAGCAAAAAACAATGTAGTGTATATTTCAAGATAGCTAGAAGAGAATATTTTGAATGTTGTCATCGCAAAGAAACAAATGTTGAAAGTGATGGATATGGTAATTAGCCTGATTTGATCATTATGCAAATGTATACATGCACAGAAATATCAAATGATACCCCATAAATATATACAATTATGCATCAATTATAAATATGCCATTAATTTTCAAGATAGAGGAGGGAGAAAGAGGTTCAGGGCAGACAGAACAATGACTTAATCATGCAATATCAACCACCATAAACATGATCTAGTTGTTTTCTGTCCTTGTTGCCTCCTGTATCACTGTCACCAAGTTGAACTGAGCTGATTACATACACACAGGGGTTAGGATACCATCTGGTACGGTCCTGAAGATTACTGAAGAGTTGCAGTCTTCTGCAAAGGGAAACATGATTTATAAAAACTAAGCCTGTGTTGAATAAGAGCCTGCATTGCATAACCTGGGAAGAGGCTGTGGTTGACTCAGCTTTATTCGTTGCCTTATCAATTAAGACATTAGATATTAGGCTGCCATGAAGAGAGCCACACCACCACGAGCTTTGGAATTGATGAAACTGAGTTCACAGCTCAGCTCCACCACCTTGCAGACCATCTCATACCTGGGCACCTCCAAGAGCCTGAGAAAATTTTAACCCAGGTGGCAACGTAGAGCCCCTGTATTAGGCAGGATTTGGAGGACCAAAGACAATTTATTGGGGTTTAATGTGAAGGCTTATCATGAAGCCTTATGAAGCTTATCATGAAGGCTTATCATGAAGCCTTATGAAGCTTATCATGAAGGCTTATCAGGTGATTTATTGGGGGTTTATCATGAAGGCATCTGCAGTAGAAAGATCAGATACACCCAGCCGGGTCCTGCCTACCAGACTGCTCAGAAACAGCCACAGCTGGGCCTGATGGAGACCCGTGTAGTAGTAAGATTGCAGCCCGGCTCTGAGAGCAGAGTATTTCGCCTCCCTCTTCCCTCCACCTGCCCTTGTTTGGGTCAATCCTCACTCCTTTCCCATCCAACCTCCTCCTTCACTCTGCACCTTTCTCTACTTCATTGCTTCTGTTTATTCATGGCAATCTGTGCCTGATGGGCTCCTGCCATGCATCTTTCTATCTTCTGCTTTTGCCACTAACCCTGTCTCCCCTTGTATTTTCGAGTTAAAATTCCCTGCAGAGAATCTGATACGCCCAGCTAATCACCATCAACCCTGATTGGGTGGAACGTCTGCAGTGGGGCGCTTCGCAGCCTGCTGATCCTCCAGGAATCGGCTCTCATCCCTGGTTGGGGCATCAGTGGTCCAGGAGTGGAGTTTCATGGTGTGGAAAGTGACTGATCCCTCTGCACAGGACTAGGGCAGAGCTGTTTTCGAGGAAAGGAGCACCGAGATTATGACAGGTACCATCTTGACCTAGCTCAATGCCTACCTGTACAGTAGGCATTCAACATGTGTTTCCTCTTATTTATTTTATATTATATTATATTATTTTATTTTATTTTTGAGATGCAGTTTCGCACCTGTTGCCCAGGCTGGAGTACAATGGCACGGTCTCAGCTCACTGCAACCTCCGCCCCCAGGTACAAGCAATTCTCCTGCCTTAACCTTCTGAGTAGCTAGGATTACAAGCACCCGCTACCATGCCTGGCTGATTTTTGCATTTGAGGTGTCACCATATTGGCAAGGCTGGTCTCAAACTCCTGACCTCAGGTAATCTGCCTGCCTTGGCCTCCCAAAGTGCTGGGATTACAGGCATGAGCCACCATGCCTGGCCTCCTCTTATTTTTAGACCATTAATGTACTCTGCTCCAGCCACTGTGTTGGGCACCAAGGAGAAACAGACACGCCCAGTCAAACATTTACTATTTATTTGTGTTGGGAACATTTCAACTCTTCTATCCATTTTGAAATATTCAATATATTATAAAGTATAGTCAACATACTGTGCTATTGAACACTAGAACTTTTCCCATCTAACTGTATATTTGTACCTATTAATCCTCTCTTCATCCCCACAACCCTTCCTGGCCACTGGTAACCATCATTCTACTCTCTACTTCCACGAGAGATGAACTTTTTTAGCACCCACATATGAGTGAGAACATGCAATATACATCTTTCTGTGCCTGGCTTATTTCACTTAACATAACAACCTCCAGTTTCATCCACACTGCTGCAAATGGCTGAACAGTATTCCAGTGTGTGTGTGTGCACATGTGTGTGTGTTATCACATTTTCTCTATCCATTCATTCATTGATGAACTCTGAGGTTGATTCCGTATCTTGGTTATTGTGAATAGTGCTACAATAAACATGAGGATGCAGGTATCCCTTTGATATACTGATTTCCTTTCCTTTGGGTAAATGCCCAGTAGTAGGATTGCTGGATTTCATGGCAGTTCTATTTTTTGTTTCTTAAGAAGTTTTCATAGTGTCTTCTCTAATGGCTGTACTAATTTACATTTCCCCGAACAGTGTATAAGAGTTCCCTTTTCTCTGCATTCTCGCCAGCATTTGCTATTTTTCGTCTTCTTGATAATAGCCATTCTAACTGGGGTGAGCTGTTACCTCATCGTGGTTTTGATTTGCATTTTTCTGATTATTAGTGATGTTGAGCATTTTTGCATAGATCTGTTGGCCATTCATGTGTCTTTTTTTGAGAAATGTCTGTTCGGAAATGTCTTTGTCCAATTTTTAATGGGATTATTTTGTTTTGTTTTTGTTTTTATTGTTGAGTTGTTTGAGTTCCTTCTATATTCTGGATATTAGTTCCTTGTTGGATGAATACTTTGCAAACATTTTCTCCCATTCTACAGGTTGTCTCTTTACTCTGTGGATTTTTTTTTTTTTTTTTTGCTGTACAGAAGCTTTTTAGTTTAATGTAGTCCTATTTGTCTATTTTTTGTTTTTTGCCTGTGCTTTTGAAGTCTTTGCCATAAAACCTTTGTCTAGGCTCTAGGCCAATGTTCTAATGCATTTTCTCCATGTTTTCTTCTTGTAGTTTTATAGTTTTGAGTCTTACGTTTAAGTTTTTAATCCCCTCTCGGTTGATTTTTGTATCTAGTGAGAGACAGGGATCTAGTTTCATTCTTGTGAATATAGATATCCAGTTTTCCCAGCACTTCACATTTATTAAAGAGACTGTGCTTTCCCCAGTGTATGTTCTTGACACCTTTGTTGAAAACCAGTTGTCTGTAAACAGGTGGGTTTATTTCTGGGTATTCTATTCTGTTCTTCTAGTCTATGTGTCTGCTTTTATTCCAATATTAGGCTGTTTTGTTTACTATAGCTTTGTGCCGTATTTTGAAGTCAGGTTGTGTGATGCCTCCAGCTTTGTTCTTTTTACTCAGGATTGCTTTGAATATTCAAGGTCGTTTGTGGTTCCAGAAAAATTTACAATTTTCTTTCTATATGCACAAAGAATGTTATTGGTATTATACAGGGATTGCATTGAATCTGTAGATTGCTTTGTGTAGTATAGTCATTTTAATAATATAAATTCTTCTTATTCATGGGCGCCTGATGTCTTTCCATTTGTTTGTGTTCTCTTCAATTTCTTTCATCAGTGTTTTGTAGTTGTCTTTGTAGGGGCCTTTCACCTCCTTGGTTAAACGTATTCCCAGGTATTTTATTCACTTTTTTGTATCTATTGTAGATGGGGGATTTCTTCTCAATTTCTTTTTCAGCTAGTTCATTACTGGTGTATAGAAATGCTGCTGATTTTTTTTTTTTTTTTTTTTTTGAGACATAATCTCACCCTGCTGCCCAGTCTGGAGTGCAATGGCACAATCTCGGCTCACTGCAACCTTCACCTCCTGGGTTCAAGCAATTCTTCTACCTCAGCCTCCTGAGTAGCTGGGATTATAGGCACCCACCATCATGCCTGGCTAATTTTTGTATTTTTGTAGAGACAGGGTTTCACCATGTTGGTCAGGCTGGTCTTGAACTCCTGACCTCAGGTGATCCACCTGCCTCAGCCTCCCAAAGTGCTGGGATTACAGGCGTGAGCCACCATGCCCAGCCAGAAATGCTACTGATTGTTATGAGTTGATTTTGTATCCTGCAACTTTACTAAATTTGTTTATCAATTCTGAGTTTTTGATGGGTTTTTCTATATATAAAAGTACTTTCTGCAAAGAAGGATATTTTGACTTCCTTTTTTCCAAATGGATGCACTTTATTCCTTTCTTTTGCCTGATTGCTCTGGCAAGGACTTCCGGTGCTATGTTGAATAACATGGTGGAAGTGGGCATCCTTGTCTTGTTCCAGTTCATAGAGAAAGGCTGTCAGCTTTTATCCTTTCAGTAGGATGTTAGCTACAGGTTTATTATATGTGGACTTTATTATGTTGAAGTATGTTTCTTTTATGCCTAATTTGTTATGAGTTTTCATCATGAGGGGATGTTGAATTTTATCAAATGTGTTCTCTTCATCTAGTGAGATGATCATATGGTTTTTGTCCTTCGTTCTGTTGACATGATATATCATATTTATTGATTGGCACACGTTAAACCATTCTTGCATCCCTGGAATAAATATGACTTGATCAGTATGTATTATCTTTTTGATGTGCTGTTGGGCTCAGTTTACTAGTATTTTGTTGAGGGCTTTTGCATCTATATTCATCAGAGATAGTGGCTTGTACTTTTCTTATTTTGTGTTCCTATCTGGTTTTGGTATCAGGCTAATGCTGGTCTCATAGAATGAGTAAGGAATATTTTCCTTCCATTCAATTTTTTAAAATTGTTTGAAAAGTATTAGTATTCTTCATAAGTTTGGTAGCATTCAGTAGCAGAGCAATCTGATCCTGGGCTTTGCTTTGTTGGGAGACTTTTCATTATTGATTTGATCTCATTTCTCATTATTGATCTGTTCAGGTTTTCTACTTCTTCCTTATTCAATCTTGATAAGTTGTATGTGTCCAGGAATTTATCCACTTCCTCAAAAAACAATTTGCTCTTCCAATTTGTTAGCATATAGTTGTTCATAATAGTCTCTAATGATCTTTCTTATTTCTGTGGTATCTGTTGCAATGTCTCCTTTTTCATTCCTGATTTTGTTTCTTTGGGTCTTCTCTCTTTTTTTTCTTGGTTAGTCTAGCTAGCAGTTTATCAATTTTGTTTATCTTTTCAAAAAACCAGGTTTACATTTCATTGGTTGATTGTATTGCTTGATATTGTATTGCTTGATATTGTCTTGATATTCTTTAGTTCTGCTCTGTTCTTCATTATTTCTTTCCTTCTTTTAATTTTGGATTTGGTTTGTTTTTGTTTTTCCACTTCCTTGAGGTGCATCCTTAGACTGCTTATTGGAAATATTTCTACTTTTGTTGATGTGGGCATTTATTACTATAAACTTCCCTCTTAGCACTGTTTTTCTGTATCCCATAGGTATGTTGTGTTTCCATTTTCATTTATTTCAATTTTTTTTTCTTCTTAATTTCTTCATTGACCCAGTGGTCATTCAGGAGCATGTTGTTTAATTTCCATGTATTTGTGCAGTTTCCAAAGTTCCTCTTGGTATTGATTTCTAGTTTTATTCTGAGTGTGGTCTGAGTAGATACATGACATAATTTTGACTTTTAAAAGTTTGTTGAGGCCAGGTGCTGTGGCTCACACCCATAATCCCAGCACTTTGGGAAGCTGAGGCGGGTGGATCACTTGAGGTCAGGAGTTCGAAACCAGCCTGGCCAACATGTAGAAACCACATCTTTGCTAAAAATTCCAAAATTAGCTGGGTGTGGTGACAGGCACTTGTAATCCCAGCTACTCAGGAGGCTAAGGCAGAAGAATTGCTTGAACCTGGGAGGCTGAGGCTGCAGTGAGCCAATATCGAGCCACTGCACTCCATCCTGGGCAATAGAGTGACATGCTTGTCTTGAAAAGAAAAATTAAAAATTTTTTTTAAAAAGTTTTTTGAGACTTTTTTTGTGGCCTAATATATAGTGTGTTCTGGCAAACGTTCCATGTGCTGATAAAAAGAATGTATATTTTGCAGCTGTTGCATGAAATATTCTTTAAATGTTTGTTAGGTCTATTTGGTCTAAAGTGCAGTTTAAATCCAGTATTTCCTTGTTAGGCCAGGCGTGGTGGTTCACGCCTAATATAATCCTAGCACTCTGGGAGACTGAGGTGGGTGGATCACTTGAGGTCAAGAGCTTGAGACCAGCCTGGCCAATATGGTGAAACCCCATCTCTACTAAACAATGCAAAAATTAGCCAGAAATCACTTGAACCCTGGAGGCGGAGGTTGCAGTGAGCCAAGATCATGCCACTGTACTCCAGCCTGGGCAACAGAGCAAGATTCCATCTCAGAAAAACAAAACAAAACAAAAAACACAGTATCTCTTTGTTGATTTTTTTTCTAGATGATATGTCCAACACTAGAGTGGGGTTGAAGTTCCCAGTTACTATTGTGTTGGAGTCTGTCTCTCCCTTTATTTTATTTTATTTTATTTCATTTTATTTTATTTAGTTTACTTTTTAGTAGAGATAGGATTTCAACACGTAGGCCAGGCTGATCTCGAACTCCTCAGCCTCGTCAAGTGATTCGCCCACCTCACCTCAGCCTCCCAAAGTGCTGGGATCACAGGCAAGAGCCACTGTGCCCAGCCTACCTCTCCCTTTAGATCGAATAACATTTGCTTTATATATCTGGCTGCTCCAGAGTTAGGTGCATATATATTTAGAATTGTTATATCCTCTTGTTAAATTGATATCTTTGTCATTATATAATAATATTCTTTGTCTCTTTTTACAGTTTTTAAAATTTTTTTTAATTTTATTTTTAAAATTTCAATAGTTTTTAGTGGAACAGGTGGTGTTTGGTTGCATGAAAAAATTCTTTAGTGGTGATTTCTGAGATTTTGTTGTACTCGTCACCTGAGCAGTGTACACTGTACCCAATGTGTAGTATTTTATCTCTCACCCTCCTCCCACTCTCCCCACTGGGTCCCCAAAGTCCATTATATCATTCTTAGGCCTTTGCATCCTCATAGCTTAGCTACCACTAATTGTTCCTTTTTATGGCTGAGTAGTATTCCATGGTATATATAAACCACATTTCTTTATCCACTTGTTGGTTGATGGGCATTTAGGCTGGTTCCATATTTTTGCGGTTGTGCCACCATGAACATGTGTGTATGTGTCTTTTTCATAAAATTCCTTATTTTCCTATGGGTAGATACCTGGTAGTGGGATTGCTGGATCAAATGGTAGTTCTACTTTTAGTTCTTTAAAGAATCTCCATACTGCTCTCCATAGTGGTTGTACTAGTTTACATTTCTACTAGCAGTGTAAAAGTGTTTCCTTTTCACCGCATCCACAAACATCTGTTTTTTAATATACATTTTAATTATGGCCATTCTTGTAGGAGTCAGGTGGTATCTCATTGTGGTTTTGATTTGCATTTCACTGATAATTAGTGATGTTAAGTATTTTTTCATATGTTTGTTGACCATTTGTATATCTTCTTTCAAGAATTGTCTATTCATGTCCTTTGCTCACTTTTGATGGGATTATTGTTCTTTTCTTGCCGATTTGTTTGAGTTCCTTGTAGATCCTGGATATTGTCCAGGATCTTGATTTGCCCTTGTAAGACTATTTCCTGGATATTGTCAGATGCATAGTTTGTGGATATTTTCTCCCACTCTGTAAGTTGTCTGTTTACTCTGCTGATTATTTCTTTTGCTGTGCAGGAGCTTTTTAGTTTAATTAGGTCCCATCTATTTATCTTTGTTTTTGTTGCATTTGCTTTTCATTTCTTGGTCATGAACTCTTGGCCTAAGCCAATGTCTAGAAGAATTTCTCCAATGCTATCTTCTAGAATTTTTATGGTTTCAGGTTTAAGACTTAGTCTTTGATCCATCTTGAGTGGGTTTTTGTATGAGGTAAGAGATGAGGATCCAGCTTCATTCTTCTACATGTGGCTTGCCAATTAGCCCAGCACCATTTGTTGAATAGGGTGTCCTTTCCCCACTTTATGTTTTTGTTTGCTTTGTCAAAGATCAGTTGGCTGTAAGTATTTGACTTTATTTCTGGATTCTCTATTATATTCCACTGGTCTATGTGCCTATTTTTATACATGCTCTTTTGGTGACTATAGCTTTGTAGTATAGTTTGAAGCTGGGTAATGTGATGCCTCCAGATTTGTTCTTTTTGCTTAGTCTTGCTTTATCTATGCAGGCTCTTTTTTTGGTTCCATATGAATTTTAGGATTTTTTTTCCAGTTCTGTAAAGAATGATGATGGTATTTTGATGGGAATTGCATTGAATTTATAGATTGCTTTTGGCAGTAAGGTCATTTTCACAATATTGATTCTACTCATCCATGAGCATGGGATGTGTTTCCATTCGTTTGTGTTGTCTATAATTTCTTTCAGCAGTGTTTTGTTGTTTTCCTTGTATAGATTTTTCACCCCCTTGGTTAGGTATATTCCTAAGTATTTTAATTTTCTGCAGCTATTGTAAAAGGGGTTGAGTTCTTGATTTGAGTCTCAGCTTGGTCATTGTTGGTAGATGCCAGTGCTACTGATTTGTGTACGTTGATTTTGTATCCTGAAACTTTACTGAATTCATTTATCAGATGTAGAAGCTTTTTGGATGAGTCTTTAGGATTTTCTGGGTATATGAACATATTATCAGTAAACAGTGACAGTTTGACTTCCTCTTTACCAATTTGGATGCCCTTTATTTCTTTCTCCTGTCTAATTGGTTTGACTCTTTTTACAGTTATTGACTTAAAGTCTGTTTTATGTGAGATAAGTATAGATACTCTTACTTGCTTTTGGTTTCTGTCTTTGAGGAATATCTTTTCCATCCTTTCACTTTCTTTTTTTTTTTTTTTTTTTTTGAGACGGAGTCTCGCTCTGTCGCCCAGGCTGGAGTGCAGTGGCGCGATCTCGGCTCACTGCAAGCTCCGCCTCCCGGGTTCACGCCATTCTCCTGCCTCAGCCTCCCGAGTAGCTGGGACTACAGGCGCCCACAACCGCGCCCGGCTAATTTTTTGTATTTTTAGTAGAGACGGGGTTTCACCGTGGTCTCGATCTCCTGACCTTGTGATCCGCCCGCCTCGGCCTCCCAAAGTGCTGGGATTACAGGCATGAGCCACCGCGCCCGGCCATCCTTTCACTTTCAATCTATATGTGTCTTTATGGGTGAAGTGAGTTTCTTGTAAGCAGCATAGACTTAGGTCATTCTTTTATTATTCCATTCAGCCAGTCTATATCTTTTAAGTGGGATATTTAACCCATTTATATTCAAGGTTATTACTGATAGATGAGAACTTATGCCTGTCATTTTGTTAATTATTTTCTGGTTGTTTTGTATATCCTTTGTTTCTTCCTCTGTTATTGTTTATTATTGTGATTTTGTAATTTTCTATAGTGGTAACATTTGACTGTTTTCTCTTTCTCATTTGTATATCTGCTTTACCTGTGAGTTTTACACTTTCATGTGTTTTTATGGTGGTAGATATTGTCCTTTGCTTCCAGATGTAGGACTCCCTTAAACATTTCTTGTAGGACTGGTCTAGTGATAATAAATTCCCTCAATGTTTCCTTATCTGGGAAAAACAGCTTTGCTTGCCATAGTAATCTTGGTTGACAGGTGTGGTGTTGTTTTCTTTTAGCACTTTGATAGCTTTCTCTAGGTTTGGGAAGTTCTCTGTTATTATTCCTTTGAATAAACTTTCTATGTCATCTCTTTCTCAACCTCCTCTTTAAGGCCAATAACTCTTAGATTTGCCCTTTTGAGGCTATTTTCTAGATTCTGTAGGTGTTCTTCATTGTTTTTTATTCTCTTTTCTTTGTCTCCTCTGACTGTGTATTTTCAAATAGCTTATCTTCAAGCTCAATAATTCTTCCTTCTGTTTGATCAATTCTGCTATTAAAACAGTCTGATGAATTCTTCAGTATGCCAATTGCATTTTTCAGCTCAAGAATTTCTGCACTTAATTCTTTTAAATTACTTCAATCTCTGGTAAATTTATCTGATAGAATTCTGAGTTTCTTCTCTGTGTTATCTTTAATTTCTTTGAGTTTCCTCAAAATAGCTATTTTGATTTCTCTGTCGGAAAGGTCACATTTCTCTCTTTCTCCAGAATTGGTCTCTGGTGGCTTATTTAGTTCATTTGGTGAGGTCATGTTTTCCTGGATCATCTTGATACTCGTAGATGTGTGTCTGTGTCTAGGCATTGAAGAGTTATGTATTTATTATAGTCTTCACAGTCTGGGCTTGTTTGTACCCATCCTTCTTAAGAAGACTTTCCATATGTTCAGAAGGACTTGGGTGTTGTGATCTAAGCTGGATCTGCTTTAGGGGGTACCCAAAGCCCAGTAACACTGTGGTTCTTGCAGACTTGTAGAGGTACTGCCTTGATGGTCTTGAATAAGATCTAGGAGAATTCTCTGGATTACCAAACAGAGATTCTTATTCTCTCTCCTTGCTTTTTCCCAAACAGAGTCTCTCTCTCTCTTCTTAGCTACCTGGAGCTGGGGGTGGAGTGACACAAGCACCTTCATGGCCACCACCACTGTGACTGTGCTAGGTCAGCCCTAAAGCCAGCACAGCACTGCGTCTTGCCCAAGGCCTGATGTAAACACTCCCTGGCTACTGCCTATGTTTGCTCAAGGCTCTGGGGCTCTAAAATCAGCAGGCGGCAAAGCCAGTCCTATGATCCTCCCTTCAGGGCAATGAGTTCCCCCAAGCCCCAGATGGATCCAGAGGTGCTGTCCAGGAGCCACGGACTAGAGTCAAAAACCTTAGAAGTCTACCTGGTGTTCCACTGCACTGCAACTGAGCTGACACTCAAACCACAAGACATAGTCCTTCCCACTCTTCCCTCCCCTTCCCAAAAGCAGAGAAGCCTCATCCCATGGCCACCACTACCACAGGCCCATGGATAGTACTTCCAGACTACCGCTGATGTTGCCTTAAGGCCCAAGCACTCTTCAGTCAGCTTGTGGTGAATGCTCTCTGGCCTGGGACTCACCCTTCAGGGCAGTGGGCCTCTCTCTGGCCCAGTTAAGGTCCAGAAATGTCATCCAAGAACCAAGTACTGGAATCAGGGACTCCAAGAAACTGCTTGGTGCTCCACCCCACTGTGGCTGAGCTGGTACCTAAAGTGCAAGACAAAGTCCCCTTTACTTTTTCCTCTGCTTTTCTCAAGCAGAACTATTGTCCCATAGCCACCATGGGAATGTGCTGAGTCTCACTTAAAGCCAGCAAGTTTCAAAGTCTTACCCAAGGCTCTTGATATAGTATGTGAGTATCACTGCTGGTTATTCAAGGCCCAAGGGCTCTTCAGTTAGCAGGTGATGAATGCTGTCATGACTAGGTCCTTCTGTTCAAGACAGTGGCTTCCCTTCTAGCCCAGGGTATATCTAGAAATATCATCTGGAAGCTAGGCCCTGGAATGGGGGCCTCATGACTCTGGTGCCCTATCCTCTTGTGGCTGAGCTGGTATCCAAGATAGATGCAAGACAAAATCCTCCCCGCTCTTCCCTCTCCTCTCCTCAGGCAGAAGGGAGGATCTCTTTTGGAGAGCTATATAGCCTGGGGCTAGGGGAAAGGTGGTGCCAGCACCCCCTTAGCCACCCCAGCTGGTGTGTCAATAGGTTGTGTGCCCCCGTCCTCCACCCAGTCTACTGGCTCTGGGTCAAGTTTAGCACTAGGACTCACCTAAAAGTTGCAGTCCTTGTGGCCTAGACTGCCTTTCAACTTTATTTAGAGCTCTTGACTACTTTAGCCCACAGTGGTGAGGTCTGTAGGACCTCAAGTTCTGACCACTGGGATCAGCTATTCCCCTCTGGCTAGGGCTGGTTTAAATGCTCCCTCCATGGGTGGGCATCAGCTGAGTTTGGTGTGGCTTTCCTTTCTGCCATAGCAGGACAGCACTGAGTTTAATGCCTCACAATTGCTGTGTTGTCCCTCCCCCAGCCCATAGTAACACTGTCCACACCACATCGCTGCTACTACCAGGGGTTAAGCAGAGGTCGTGTCAGAGATTTAAGACTGCTTTTTTCTACCTCTTCAGTGCCTCATTCAGTGATACAAAATTAAAATCAGGTACCATGAGTCCTCATCTGATTTTGGTTCTATGAAGGTTATTTTGTTTTCATTTTTGTTTTTGTTTGTTTATTTGTTTTGTATATAGGTAGTTGTTAAATTGATGTCCTTGCGGGAAGGACAATCAGTGGAGCCTTCTATTTCACCATCTTGCTCCATCTCTGCCTCTGTTAGCACTTTGAATATATCATCCCATTCTCTCCTGGCCTATAAAGTTTCTGCTGAGAAATCAACTGTTAGTGTGATAGGAATTTCCTTTATATGTGATGTGATGCTTTTCTCTTGCTGTTTTTTGAAATCTCTTTTTGTCTTTGACTTTTGACAGTTTGACAATACTATGTCTTGGAGAAACCCTTTTTGGGTTGAATCTATTTGGTGATCTTCAAATTTCCTGTATCTAGATGTCTATATGTCTTGCAAGACTTGGGAAGTTTTCAGCTTTTATTTAGTTAAATAGGCTTTCTATGACTTTGCCTATCTTTTCTTCTTGTGGAATTCCTAAAAATTAAATATTTGGTCACATTATGGTGTGCCATATGTCACGTAGGCTTTTTTCATTGTATTTTATTCTCTTATTTATTTCTTTCTTTTTATCTGGTTGCGTTATTTCAAAAGGCCTTTCTTTGAGATCAGAAATTCTTATGTTTGATCTTGTCTATTGTTGAAGTTTTTCAATTGTATTTTTATATTATTCAATAAATTCTTCAGTCCAGTATTTCTTTTTTTAATTACATATATCTCTTTTTTGAATTTCTAATTCAGATCATAAATTGTTTTTCTGATTTCTTTGCATTGTTTATCTGTGTTCTCTCATATCTCACTGAGTTTCTTTAATATCATTATCTTGAATTCTTTTTCAGGCACTTCATAAACTTCCTTTTTTGAGGGATCCATTACTGTAGACTTATTGCTTTCCTTTGCAGTGGTCATGTTGTCTTGCCTGTTCATGTTTCTTATATCCTTATGTTGATGTCTATGCATCTGGTGTAATAGCTGTTTCATCTGATTTTATGAGTTTTCTCTCACAGGAAGAATTTTTCCTATAGATTTAACTATAGTGTTGGTTGGGTAGAGTGCTTTGGCTGTGATTCTGGGTGGACACAGTGGTGTAGTTTCCATGTGATTTTGTAAACTATAATCAGCATCAGTGGTGTCTGTGAGTTCTTCAGTGGCTTAGACCATGGTTGTTAGTAGAGGCTGTGGTGAGGCTTTGCTGGGAATAGAAACAGCCAGCAGGCCATTTCTCAGGTGCCGGTGGTGGTGGTGGTGGGTAAGGGTGGGCCTGTCCTCAGGCCCCTAGATGACATGTGCAGACACCAGTGGAGTGGGAAGGGTGGGTTGATCCACAAGCTCCCAGACAACATGTGTGGATGCCAGTGACAGGTAGAACATACCTGTCTTCAGGTTCCCTGATGTGTGCATATGCCGGTAGTGGTGGGTGGAGCAGATCTATCCCCAGACCTCAGACAATGCACACTAGTACCAGCAGCAACAGGTGGGGTGGGCTTCTCCTCAGGACCCTGGATGCTGCACATGGGCACCAGCAGTGGCAGGTGGCAGGGGTCAATTCCCAGGCTCCAGACGACATGCATGGGTGCTGGTGGCAGGAGGGGCATGCTGTTTTTAGGTCTCCTCAGTGATGCACTGGGGCACCGGTAGCATCCAATGGACAATGTGCACAGGCACCCAGTGGTGAGCAGGTGGAGTGGATTCCACATACACGTTTTTTTTGTTTTGTTTTTTGGGGGTTTTTTTTGTTTTTGAAATGGAGTCTTCTTGTGCTGCCCAGGCTGGAGTGCAGTGGCAAAATCTCGGCTCACTGCAACCTCCGCCTCCCAGGTTCAAGCAATTCTTCTGCCTCAGCTTCCCGAGTAGCTGGTATACAGGCACAAACCACCACACTTGGCTAATTTTTTATGTTTTTGGTAGAGACAGGGTTTCACCATGTTGACCAGACTGGTCTTGCAACTCCTGACCTCAAGTGATCTGCCTGCCTCAGCCTCCCTAAGTGCTGGGATTATAGGCATAAGCCACCATGCTCGGCCCACATATACTTTTTGGAAAACAAAAATGGAATTTTGATATACATCTTTGTCTTCAACTTGTGTTTCTGTTGTTGGTTTTTGTTTTGTTTTGTTTTGTTTTGTTTTTTGAGATGGAGTCTCCCTCTGTTGTCCAGGCTGGAGTGTAGTAGTGCAATCTTGGCTCACTGCAACCTCTGCCTCCTGGGTTCAAGCAATTCTCCTGCCTCAGCCTCCTGAGTGTCTGGGACTACAGGTGCGCACCACCACAGCTGGCTAGTTTTTTTGTATTTTTAGTAGAGATGGGGTTTCACCATATTGGCCAGGCTGGTCTCAAACTCCTGACCTCATGATCCGCCCACCTCAGCCTCCCAAAGTGCTGGAATTACAGGCATGAGCCACCACACCCGGCCAACTTGTTTTTTTACTTAAGAGTATACCAATCACTTTAGCTTTTCAGGCCAGTGTATACAAATTTACCTTGTTCTTTAAATTAATGCACAACTGGGGAAAAGGATTTGGGGAGGCAGTGTCTAGGATTAAGAATAGGACCTCTTTTGATTTTTTCCAGATATATAAGTGAAAATTGAAAGTATTTTAAGTTACCTTTGGTCACTGGGGTATAGTTCTTTGAATGCCACATCAAGCTCAGATGGGCATTGGGCACTGTAAGATTTATTCAGATTACATTAGAAAGATCCCTAAGGCAGAAGGGTGGAGGATAGATTCATGGAAATGAGACAGATGGTGAATTCAATTAAGAGACTCTTTATGGAGATAGCTCAATATTTCAAGTCAAACATGATCAATACTCAGAAGGGAGATTATAGAGTTCCCAGATGTTTAGGAATTAGAAGCAACAAGACATGGTGACTGGTTGGATGTGGAGGACAAAGTAAAAAACACCTAAAGGGACTTTTAGGTTTTGTTGTGGGTAATAGGGAGATGGAACCATTCATGGACACAAGAATAAAGGAAGGTAATAAATTCACTTCTGGAACTTGGTAGAGTTTAAGTGGCCCTGGCCATCCACACAGGGGTGATTGGAATGTTGGTGTGAATTCAGGAGGCATCGACCTGGGAGTCACCACCACATAGGTCATATTGGAAGCCATGACAGCTGATGAGATCATCTAGGGATGTGTGTGTAGACTAGAAAGAGAAAGGGGAGTAAGGATACTATATCCTCATCAAAAGAGGAGAAAAAATGTGACCAGCAAGAGAGACCAAAAACTAGCAAAAGGTAAGAGAAGTACTAAGGTCAAATGCCATAGTGGAATGCAAGAGCAGAGAAAATATCAGGGAGAATAGAGGGCCAAATAGCATCAAATTCTGCAGAAAAGCAAGTCAAGTAATATCTGAAAAGGGTGTAGGAGGTTGTGGGTAAGTTCAGTGATATAGAGGGAGCAGAAGCCAGAGTACAGGCTCAGAGGATGGAGAAGTAAGTGTGGAGCAAGAGGTGGACACAGCAAGGGCACACTACATGTTTGAGAAATTGAATTCAAGATGTAAAAGGAGAGGAGTTAAGCAATGGTTAAGGTCACACAGGGTCATAGGGATAATTTTGAACTCATACCGTAGTTTTATATAGAGATGAAAAAAACCCAGAGCTCAGAGAGTCCTCTTTAGCTTTATAAAATCAAACTTGTCAAGTTAATGGAGCTTATTTAAGTGAGTCAGACCCCATTAGAGCATATGTCACTTGACTGTTATAGGTACGCAACCATGACTCAGAAATGCTGACACAAAGCCATGTGGTACAATATATTACTAAGCAGTGCTTATGCATTGTCACACAGTGATTAGAAAGATTGCATTTTGGTATATGGCTGGCAGAACAGCTCAGAACTATGTAAGTTACATATCTCTTTGTGGAAATTTTGGGAACTTGTATTTGATTACAAAATGCCCTGAGATTATAAATCCAATCAGTAGATACAGAAAACTTACAGCATAGCTTTCTTCATATCAAGGCCTCTGTAAGAAAAATGTGTTAATTTAATTCCATAGAACTTTTTTTACTGGTTCAAGTGATTCATTCTTCTAAGCAGATGCCAGTGTGATGTAGTGATTAAGAGCACAAGCAATGAAATTCAACAGACTTGTGTTTTGAATCCAAGGTCAACCACTTATGAGCTGTGAGATCTTGGGTAATGTCTTAGTATATTTTGTGCTGCTATAACAGAGTTTTAACAGACTGGGTAATTTATGAAGAACAGAAATTTATTTTCTCACAGTTCTGGAGGCTGGGAAGTCCAAGATCAAGGTGCTGGCATCCGGTGAGGGCCTTCTTGCTGTGTATCCCATGGCAGAAGGTGGAATGGCAAAAGAGCACCCAGGCACAGAGGAAGAGAGCTGAGCTTGCTTTTATAACAAACCCACTCTCCTGGGTTAATCCATAGATGAGGGCAGAGCCTTCATGACCTAATCTCCTCTTAAAGTTTCTACCTCTTAACACTGTTGCACTGAGGATTAAGCTTCCAAGGCATGAACTTTGTAGAACACTTTCAAATCATAGCAGGTAAATTCCTAATTTGTAAAATGAGGAAAATAATAGTACCCACCACAGAGAGTTGTTATGTAGGTGAAAATGAGGTCATGCATATGCAGTGCTTCGCACAGTATATGACACCTAGTAGAGGCTCAGTGAGCATGAGATGAAATTCAATTCACTGGGGCCAACAGCCAGACCCCGCTAGGAAGGGAACCCCAGGCACAAAGGGCTAAAGGCAATAATAACTGTGGCTGAGCTTGGAGAGGAGAGGATGTGGGTGAAAACTGGCAGAAAATGAGATAGGCAGAGTGGTAACAAGGTATGTGGATCTTCTGTTGGGGAAAAAAATTGTATAGCAAAGCTCCAAATAGTATTATTATTTTATATATGCATATATATATTCATATATGTATATTCTATATCTACAAGTACATATACACTACGTGTTACCATCAGAGTCTTTTCTATGGTTTGCTAAACCTATGACAGGGATATTTCCTGAGCCACTGTATCTTTTTTTTTTTTTGGAGACAGGGTCTCACCCTGTCACCCAGGCTGAAGTGCAGTCCCACAATCTCAGCTCACTGCAGCCTCCTCCTCCTGAGTTCAAACGATTCTCCTGCCTCAGCCCCCTAAGTAGCTGGATTACAGGCACCCACCACCACGCCTGGTTAATTTTTGTATTTTTAGTAGAGATGGGGTTTCGCCATGTTGGCCAGGCTGGTCTAAAACTCCTGACCGCAGATGATCTGCCCCCCTAGGCCTCCCAAAGTGCTGGGATTACAGGTGTGAGCCACCACACCAACCTGTTTCTCCACCCCAGTGTCCATGCCAGCTGCAATTGTACTTTGCGTCAACCAGTATTCAAGGGAGGACTCTGATTGGTTCAGTTCATCTTTTCAAGCCAAGCCCATGAGTTGTGCTCTGCTTGGAACAGGGGTTTGCCCATCCAATCAGCTGTATCCAGGGCTAGAGGGAAAGTGGAATCCCATGCTTCAGAACCTGCCCTTTCGTGTAACAGGAGCTGAGACCATGAAATCTGCCACAGATGAGACCACACTGAGTAAGCAGCATCCTGAGTTATATCTATCTGTTGGAGGGACGGAGGAGAAAAGGCAGGCAGGTGTAAGATATGAGTGGCCAACTGTCCCAGTTTGCCTGGGACTAGGTTTAAATTTTTAATAGTAGTGAAATGTACATGTCAAAACATTTACCGTTCTAATGACTTTCAAGCATGCTGGTCTGTGGTGTCATTGTGCAAACATCATCACCATCAATCTCTAGACCTTTTCATCTTTCCAAACTAAAACTGCACACATTATACACTAATTCCCCATTTTCCTTCTCCCTAGCCCCTGGCAACCATCTCCTGTCTGCCTCTATGAATCTGACTACTCTAAGTACCTCCTATAGGTGGAATCATACAGCATTTGTCCTTTTGTGACTGGCTTATTTCATGTAGCATAATGTCCTTGGAGTTCCTCTATGTTGTAGCATGTGTCAGAATTTCTTTCCTTTTGCAAGCTGAATAATATTCCACGTCTTGTTAACTTATTTATTCATCAATAGACCCTTGAGTTAGTTCTGCCTTTTAGACTGTTATGGGTGGGACAGGCTCAGTTTTAACACTAAAAGTCTTGTGTCCCAAGAAATTTCTCAGTCCTGGGCAAACTGGGACAACTGGTCATCCCAGACATAGACCCAGCTAGCATACCCAAAACCAGGACACCAGCACAAGCAGCCAAGGGCATCACCACCAGGGAAACTCCGCCTGCACAGGGCATGATTTTGGTGTCCCAGGAAAGGTGACTCTTCCCACACAGCCTTGGAGAACTAAGCAGGCTAAAGAGAGGTGGTTATCAGAGATCCTTAATGGAGCAGTCAATTCTCAGTGAGAGAATTCATTGTCCAAATGGGACACTGAACATAATAACCTCACACACACACACATCCTCACAGTCCACAGCATTCGGTTTTGCCTAAGCCTGGCCTTATTCTTAAATACCAAAGTGCATCAATGATTTAACTCCTACGAAGCTGAGAGGGTTTTCCCTTCACAAGAAACCTTATAAAAATCATGCATTTCTCAGTAAATAGATCTGTTTCTTCCCTCATGTATTTTATTTTTATTTTTATTTTTTTGAGACAGAGTCTTGCTCTGTCACCCAGGCTGGAGTGCAGTGGCACAAACTCGGCTCACTGCAAGCTCCGCCTCCCAGGTTCATGCCATTCTCCTGCCTCAGCCTCCCGAGTAGCTGGGACTACAGATGCCCGCCACCATGCCCGGCTAATGTTTTTGTATTTTTAGTGGAGACGGGGTTTCACCGTGTTAGCCAGGATGGTCTCGATCTGCTGACCTCGTGATCCGCCTGCCTCAGCCTCCCAAAGTGCTAGGATTACAGGAGTGAGCCACCACGCCTGGTCTGTTTTTTGTTTTTTTGAGACAAGGTCTCACTCTGTGGCCCAGGCTGGAGTGCAATGGCGTGATCACAGATCACTGCAGCCTCAACTTCCCAGGCTCAAGCAATCCTGCCATCTTAGCCTCCTGAGTTCTTTGTACTACAGGTATACACCACACACCCACCTAATTTTTTTTTTTTTTTAATAGAGATGGGGTTTCACCATGTTGCCCAGGCTGATCTCGAATTTCTGGGCTCAAGTTATTCACCCACCTCCCCCTCCCAAAGTGCTGGGATTATAGGCATGAGCCACCGTGCCCAGTCCTCCTGTTTTTTGTTCACTATTTCTTAAATGTGCTAGCTGCCAAATGTACCACTTTTCTATATATTTTTTTCACACTGCGTTGCTTGCAAGAAAACAGAATGCTCAGTTTCTGGCGTTAAACACTTGTTTTTTTTTTTGTTTTTTTTTTTTGTTTTTTGTATTAGCTTCAGTACAATTGACAAGGCGTCTGTTTTTCATGGTCTGTAACAAGGTTTGTTGTGTGCTAAGAATGAGAACAGTAGGTTTTGGGGAGGTGTAATGTTCTATTTGCATTGCTTTCCCAACTGCTAGTGCTGACAGATTTGAGCATCTTTCAGGTCTGAAATATTTTAAATCTTTCATGGCATTGGAGATGGGTGGAGGGAAAAAGTGTCTTTTTTCTAAAATACATGCTTAATCTGTTTAGCATGGAATCAAACCATACTTTTTGTACTTTAAGTCTCACATTTTAGATTTCAACTGCATTATATTGTCTTGTGTTTATGGATAGTGTGGGATGCAGGACTTTTTAAAGAGCATTTTTATAGACTCTTTAGTTACTTTTCCTATTTTCATTAAGTAAAAACCCTTATCTCCTAAAAAGAGATTTCACCAACAAATATTAGGTGAACAGGATACGCTGTAAATAAGTTGAAAAAACTCAGTGATAGTGATGTGATATTGATCATCATAAATAAAGTAAACAGGCAACCGGGCCTGTTTCTCAGGATCAGACAGCTATAAGTAGCTTCACTTCAAGGGATCAGAATTGTCAGGGAGCATTACTGGTTCCTGCTGAAGAGTGAGTCTACTTTACCTACGGCTCACCCTCCAGCTCAACACATCAATGCATAAGAACCCCTACATGGCTGGGACTGATTAATGATTTTAAAATTTAAATTATGTGTAATTACATTTCAGGAGATAAAAGCTCCCCTGGGGCTCAACCCTGGTGATTTATAGTGGAGTCACAGAGCCATCTATACATCCAGCAGCAGAATGTTGGGGAACAGTGCTTTGTCACTTCATGGGGTGCAGTGACACCCCTTCCCACCCCAAATTTATTAATCAGGAGATTTAGGTGGCCTTCTGAGGTGGGTGCATATTGCTGGCACTAGCCTGGGTTCTGTTCCCTCTCCTACCAGTAAAAGCCCAGATGTCCCCCAGTGAAAGGGGCGTAGGATCATTGTGGTACATAAACTGATGGTTTATAAGCTCTCATCTTTGCATTCACTACAAAAAAATTATTTAAATTTCATATTTGCTTTAAAATTTCTTCGAGTTTTAAATGTAAAAACAATACATGCACAGGTTTTAAATGTTAAACCCTGCAAAAAAATATACAGTGGAAAGTAAGTCTCCCTCCTCCCTTGACCTTCAGGTTCTTAGTTCTCCTCCCTAGAGGAACCACTGTTACCATTTTTATTAATATATTTCTAGAAATATTCTATGCTAATACAAGTATAGTTATAAATATATGGCCCCCATTTTTATAGAAGTGGTAGTATGCTACACACATTGTTCTGTACCTTGATTTTTTAAATTAAACTTTTAAAGGTATTGTTGGTTCATATGCAAATATAAGAAATACAGACATTCCTAGACTTAGGACAGGGTTACGTCGCAGTAGATCCATCATAAGCTGAAAATATGGTAAGTCAGAAATGCATTTAATACACCTAACCTACTAAGCATCATAGCTTAGCCTAGCCTACCTTAAACATGCTCAGAACACTTACATTGGCCTTCATTTGGGCAAAATCATCTGGCAACACAAGACCCTGTAGAGTATTGGTTGTTTACCCTCATGGTGGCACAGCTGACTGGAAGCTGCGGCTCACTCCCCCTTGCCCAGCATCAAAAGAGAGTATCATACTGCATATCACTAGCCCGAGAAAGGGTCAAGATTCAAAATTTGAAGTATGGTTTCTACTAAATAGGTATCACTTTCACAGCATGGTAAAGTTGGAAAAATAGTTAAGTCAAACCATCATAACTCAGGGAATCGATGTAATATAGGGAGACCAGGGCACTCTTCATCCAGTTTCCCCCAATGGTAACATCTTGCAAAACTGTTGTACAGTATCACAACCAGGATATTGACGTTGATATAATCCATTGACCTTATTCAGATTTTGCCACTTTTACTAGTACTCTTTTATATATGTACCTATCTTTATACAATTTTATAATATGTATAGGCTCAGGATCCACCACCACAGTCAAAGTTCAGAACAGTTCCATCCTAATAGGGATCTCTTATGTTTCCCTTTTATAACCATACCCAGCTTTTCCCTGTCCCTTCTGCCATCCTGAATCCCCTGGAAACCACTAATCTCTCCATTTCCAAAATGTTGTCTTTTCAGAAATGTTATATAAATGAAAATATGCAGTATATTATCTTTTAGTATTGACTTTTTTTTCTCCCAACACAATTTCCTGGAGATTCATCCAAGTTATTGCATAATAAATGCACAGCTATTAGTCATGCAATAGCTTATTGCTTTTTATTGATGAATAGTATTCCATGATATGAATGTATTACAGTTTGTTTTGCCGTCAACCTGTTGAAGGACATCTAGGTTGTTTCCAGATTTGGATTATTATGAATAAAGTTGCTAGGAGCATTCGTGTACAAGTTTTTGCGTGAACATAAGTTCTCATTTCTCTGGGATTAATGCCCAAGAGTACAATGGCTAGGTCATATGGTAATTGCACATTTAATTTTGTAAGAAATTACCAATCTGTTTTCCAGAGTGATTGTACCATTTTATGTTCCTATCAGCAATCCAGTTTCTTTGCATCCTCACCAGCATTTGGTGTTGTCACTATTTCTCCTACAAATAGGAACAGTTTCATTTCTTCTCAAACTGTATGCCTTCTGTTTCTTTTTCTTACTTGTCACAGTGCTTTTTCTCAATTAATATATTACTTGGGGATCAGATCAGACCAGCAACTTAGATCAACCTCATGTTTTTAATGGATTTGTAGTATTCCATAGTAAAATCACCAAAATTTATTTTGCTAGTGTCCTATTGATAGGCCTTTAGTTGATTTCAATCTTTTGCTATTAGGAACAGTGCTCCAATGAATATCCTTACACATGTCTTTTCACACATGTGCAGGGTGTTACAGAAAAAATATATAGAAATAAAATTGCTTCATCAAAGAGTATATTCACTTAACATTTTGACAGTGCTAAATTGCCCTCCAAAGAGTTAGACCCAATTTATAGTCCTATCCAATATATTGTCCTCTCAAACTAAATTTAAAGATCATTGCCAACCTGAAAAGTGAAAAAATGACATATTCTGGTTATAGTTGCTAAATTTTGAGGTAAGCTTAAACTTTGCTTGAAATAAAACCAAATTTATAAAACTAAAAAGTGGCTTTGTAAAAATAGAGAAGTACTATATTATCTTTTTATGTATCAAAGTTAGATAATATTACTATTTTTTATTCAACCAAATTCTTCAGGCTGTGTTTTTAAAACAAGATTGGGCTCATTTCACATTTCTTTTAAGTATCTAGGGGGCGCTGTAGCTGAGGCCTTTTAGCAAACAGTCCCCAAACTCTAGTACTGCTCCTGTCTTCAAGGAACTTGCAGTGTAGCAACAGAGTCGAAATAACTTCACTGTATTGCAGTAAGTACTAGGATAACTGTTTAGAGTAGATGCTGTATCTACAGTACAGAGAGAAAAGGAATTTAGCTGAAGCTGGAGGTTAGAGAATGCTTTGAGGAGGAGAGAACATCTGAGCTGAAGAGTGAAGGCACTCCAGGCAGAGGGAACAGCATGAATGAACTTCAGGAGTGAGAATGACAGAAATTCAGCATTTCCAGAGGGGCAGGGAGAATATTAGGCCAAAACTGCAGGCAGGAGCCCAGTTAGAAGCAAAGATCTAGCTCTCTCCTGCAGGCTGCAGCGACCATTGATGGTTTTAAGGAGAAAATAGTCAGGTTTGCATTTTAATTGCTTGCTGTTTGTGTGTTGTGCAGACCTGGATATATAGGCATTCAGATAACTATACCTTTTTGGTGTGCCTGAAATAGTTCGTAATAATAAAAACTGAATGTTCTTATACATAAAAACTTTTCCTAATCAAGTCATTGCCATTTGTATTCATTTCCTGTTATTGCAATAACAAATTATCACACACTTAGTGGTTTACAACTGTATAAATTTATTATCTTACAGTTCTAGGGGGCAGAAGTCTGAGATGGGTCTCACTGGGCTAAAATCACAATGTTAGCAGAACTGCGCTATTCTGGATAATCCATTTCCTTACTTTTCCACCTTCTAGAGGCCACCTGCATTCCTTGGGTCATGGCCCTTCCTCTATCTTCAAAGTCAGCAGTGTAGCATCTCCAGACCCCTGACTTCTGCTCTTGCCTCCCTCTTTCACTTAGAAGAATCAATGTGAGTCCATTGGGCTGACCCCAATGACCCAGCATAATCTCTTCATCTCAGACTCGACTGATTAGCAACCTTAATTCCATCTGTAACCTTAATTGTCCTTTGACAGGTAACATAATAGATTCCCAGGTTCCAGGGACTATGACTTGGACATCTTTGGGGAGAACTATTATTTTGCCTGTCACCTCATTTATTCAACATTTTTAAAAAATTGAATGGTGGCGAAAAGATGCATAACATAAAATTTACCATTTTAACCATTTTAAGAGTAGAGTTCAGTGGCACTACGTACATTCACATTGTTGTACAACCATCACCAGCATCCATCTCCAGGACAGGACTTTCTAATCTTCCCAGGCTGAAACTCTGTACTCCTTAGAAAATAATTCCCCATTCTCCCCTCCACCTCCCATTCCCTAGCCACCATCATTCCACATTCTATCTCTGAATTTGACTACTCTAGATGACTCATTCAACACCTATTGAATAACTACTATGGGCTAAGCACCCTGCCACAAACTGGAGAATCAAAGATGAAAAAAGACATAGTTGGCCAGGTGTGGTGGCTCATGCCTGTAATCCCAGCACTTTGGGAGGCCGAGGCGGGCGGATCACAAGGTCAGAAGATCGAGACCATCCTGGCTAACACGGTGAAATCCCGTCTCTACTAAAAATACAAAAAATTAGCCGGGCATGGTGGTGGGCATCTGTAGTCCCAGCTACTTGGGAGGCTGAGGCAGGAGAATGGCATGAACCTGGGAGGCGGAGCTTGCAGTGAGCCAAGATTGCGCCACTGCACTCCAGTCTGGGCGACAGAGCGAGACTCCGTCTCAGAAAAAAAAAAAAAAGAAAAAAGACATGGTTCCCAGTCTCAAAAGATTTCATCAAGACTCGGGGGAAATGGCTGGGTGAGGTCACTCACGCCTGTAATCCCAGCACTTTGGCAGGCAAAGGCAGGCTGATTACTTGAGGTGAGGAATTCAAGACCAGCCTGGCCAATATGATGAAACCCCGTCTCTACTAAAAATACAAAAATTAGCCAGGCATGGTGATACACGCTTGTAATCCCACCTATTCAGGAGGTTGAGGCAGGATAATTGCTTGAACCTGGGAGGCAGAGGTTGCAGTGAGCCTAGATTGCACCACTGAACTCTAGCATGGGTGAAAAAACGAGACTCTGTCTCAAAAACAAAACAAAACAAAACAAAATTTAAAAAAAAGAAAAAGAAAAAGCAACATCAAGGATATGCATGCACAGAGGAAAGGCCATGTGTGAGGACACAGCGAGAGGGCAGCCATATTGCCATCCCCATCAAGTTACCAATGACTTGCTTCACAGAATTGGAAAAAACTACTTTCAAGTTCATATGGAACCAAAAAAGAGCCTGCATTACCAAGACAATCCTAAGCCAAAAGAACAAAGTTTGAGGCATCATGCTACCTGACTTCAAACTATACTACAAGGCTACAGTAACCAAAACAGCATGGTACTGGTACCAAAACAGAGATATAGATCAACAGAACAGAACAGAGCTCTCAGAAATAATACCACACGTCTCTAGCCATCTGATCTTTGACAAATCTGACAAAAACAAGAAATGGGGAAAAGATTCCCTGTTTAATAAATGGTGCTGGGAAAACTTGCTAGCCATATATAGAAAGCTGAAACTGGATCCCTTCCTTACACCTTATACAAAAATTAATTCGAGATGGATTAAAGACTTAAATATTAGACCTAAAACCTTAAAAACCCTGGAAGAAAACCTAGGCAATACTATTCAGGACATAGGCATGGGTAAGGACTTCATGTCTAAAACACCAAAAGCAATGGCAATAGAAGTCAAAATTGACAAATGGGATCTAATTAAACTAAAGAGCCTCTGCACAGCAAAAGAAACTACCATCAGAGTGAGCAGGCAACCTACAGAATAGGAGAAAATTTTTGCAATCTACTCATCTGACAAAGGGCTAATATCCAGAATCTACAAAGAACACCAACTTATAAGAAAAAACACAACCCCATCAAAAAGTAGGCAAAGGATATGAATGGATACTTCTCAAAAGAAGACATTTATGCAGCCAACAGACACATGAAAAAATGCTTGTCATCGCTGGCCATCAGCGAAATGCAAATCAAAACCACAATGAGATACCATCTCACACCAGTTTGAATGGTGATCATTAAAAAGTCAGGAAACAACAGGTGCTGGAGAGGATGTGGAGAAATAGGAACACTTTTACACTGTTGATAGGACATTCAGCCCCACCATTCAGCCATTGTGGAAGACAGTGTGGTGATTCCTAGATTCCTAGGATCTAGAACTAGAAATACCATTTGACCCAACCATCCCATTACCAGGTATATACCCAAAGGATTATAAATCATGCTGCTATAAAGACACATGCACACGTATGTTTAATGTGGAACTATTCACAATAGCAAAGACTTGGAACTAACCCAAATGTCCATCAATGATAGACTAGATTAAGAAAATATGGCACATATACACCATGGAATACTATGCAGCCATAAAAAAGGATGAGTTCATGTCCTTTGTAGGGACATGGGCAAAGCTGGAAACCATCATTCTCAGCAAACTATCGCAAGAACAAAAAACCAAACACTGCATGTTCTCACTCATAGGTGGGAATTGAACAATGAGAACACTAGGATGCAGGAAGGGGAACATCACGCACTGGGGCCTGTCATGAGGTGGGGGGAGGGGGGAGGGATAGCATTTGGAGATATACCTAATGTAAATGATGAGTTAATGGGTGTAGCACACCAACATGGCACATGTATACATGTGTAACAAAGCTGCACGTTGTGCACATGTACCCCAGAACTTAAAGTATAAAAAAAAAAGACTTGGGGGGAAATACATAGACTAAAATGCAGTTCCATCCTTTACCTACAGATCTCAGTCCCAGCTTCTTGCAAGTATGCACGGTCCTGCACAGCCAGGTCTTGAGTCCATCTTTCCAGCTGTGTGGACCTTGTGTTGTGTCTAGTACAGTTTCAGGTCCTGAGAATAGAAATATAAATGAACTGTGGTTTTGGTTTCATTATTTGCAGCCTGCATCATCCTTTCTTGGATTCACTTTAATTATGCTTTTTGATAAAATATTCTCTTGAGTAATTATTCCTAGAAAATCTATGGATCACAAAATTTATGAGTGCTGGCCTATTTAAACATTTCCATATTTTGACCTCACACTTGATTGCTATTTTTACCGGTTATAGAATTCTAAGTTCAAAATAATTTTCCCCCAGAACTTTGAATATGTTGCACTGTCTTCTAATATTCTGAGTTTCTGATAAGAAATCTGATATCAGTGGCAGGTGTGGTAGCTCACTCCTGTAATCCCAGCACCTTGGGAGGCCCAAGCGGTTGGATCTTGAGCTCAGGAATTCGAGACCAGTCTAGGCAACATAGTAAGACCTTGTCTCTATGAAAAATACAAAAAATTAGCTGGGTGTGGTGGCACACACCTTTGATCCCAGCTAATTAGGAGGCTGAGGTGGAAGGACTGCTTAAGAGCCCAGGAAGTAGAGGTTGCAGTGAGCCGAGGTCACACCACTGCACTTCAATCTGAGTGACACAGAGTGAGACCTTGTCTCAAAAACAAACAAACAAACAAACAAAACTGCTATCAATTCAATTCTTAAGAGTTCTTTTGTCAGTAACCTGTTCATCCTCTCTGAAATGTTTAGGGTTGGAAATGTTTAGGGTTTTCTTTTTATCCTTTAATTTATAAATTGCAAGCATAATGTGTCTGGGTGTAGATATTCTTTTCATTTATTCTGCATAGATCTGAGTAAGCCCTTTTAATCCAAGAATTTATTTCTTCAGTCTGGAGAAATTTTTTTGTATTATTTCTTTCATTACTTTTTTTCTCTCCATTCTCTCCGGTCTCTCCTAGCCTATTAACTGAACATTGATATTTCTGGATCCATTTAACAAGTCTCAACTTTTCTGTCATAGGCTCTATCATTCTTTACTTTTGTAAGACACTGTGGGAAAATCCCTCAACTTGATCTTTTAGCTCATTTTCAATTGAGTCTATTCTGCTATGTGCCCTACCTATTAAGTTGTGGAGGGTTTATTTTATGGTAATGATAATATTTTTTAATTTCCAAAAACAGAGTGGTTTATTTATTAGCAGTTTCTTCTTTCTGATAATATTAATTATAATTATTTTAAAGTCTTTTGATTGCTGTATGAATTCTGTGTTTTGGGTACTCATTTTTCTGTTTGTTGAGTTTGATGTTTTGTGTGTGTATTGTGTTTCCCAAACTGCTGATGATTCTTAAGTATCTATTAATACTTATAATTGGAAGTTGTAATTGAATATCTGTCTATATCAGTCCATCTATCATTTATCTGTTTTTTAGTTCAAAAGTAAATCTTGGGTCTCCTAATGACAGACTACAAAGTTAGGAAAGGATAATATGTTTGCCTTCTGAGTGAGAGGAACTCTCAGGGTCATTGTAACTTACCTGAAATACCTCCCTCCTTTTTGGTCCCAGTTTCAGAAGTCCTGTTTCAGAGAGCTCTACTCAAGGCTTTATCCTGGTGGTGGGGGTGGGGAAGGTAATGCCAGCTTCTGAGTCAGCATATGTGGGAAAAGATCTTTTTCTTTTATTTTTCTTAACTTTGTATTAAAATGTAGCATATATCAGAAAGTTGCTCAAAGTTAACACATCCTTATAACGAGCACCAAGATCAAGAAACAGAACAACTAGGGGCCTTGCATCCCCTTCCAGTCACTGTACCTCCAAGGGTAATCATTGTCCTAACATCTATTACGGTAGATTTATTAAATATTATTTGATTAAAATATTATCTCTATTAAAAGATTATCAATGGATTCATACTCTTTCATATCTGACTTCTTTCACATAGCATGTTTGTGAGATTAATCCACCTTGTTCTGTGTAGTTGTGGTTTCTTCATGCTTGTTGATGTATAGCATTCCATTTTATGAACAAACATTTATCTATTCCTTTTCCTGTTGATGTACATTTGGGTAGTTTGCAGCTTGAGGCTATTGTTAGTAGTACTTACTCATATGTTTTGATGAACATATGTATGGACTTCTTTTGGAACAGGAATTGTTGGGTCATAGGGTAGCTACATGTTGGCTTTAGAAGATAGGGCCAACAGTTTTCTACAGTGATTGGACCATTTTACACTTCTGCGAGGGTGTTCCACTTGATTCACAGCCTTGCCAACGCTTTTCTGTCCTTTTCATTTTAGCCATTCTGGTGGGTGGTATTGCATTTGGGTTTTAATTTAAATTTTCTTCATGACTAATGAAGTTGGAGACATTTTTATGAGTTAAATTTTCTATGCTCTTTTTTTCTCAGCTTTTTATTATGAAAATCTTAAAACACAGAAAAGTTGAAAGGCTGGCATAATGAACATGCATATACTTAGTACCTAGATTTAAACAATTGTTAGCCTTTTGCTATATTTGCTTCGTGTGTGTGTATATGCATATATATACACATACACATAATTGTTTTGCTGATCCATTGTAGAGGAAGTTGCAATCATAATGACACTTGACTCATAATTACACCAGTATCTCCTAGAAATAGATATTTTTCTACATAACCATAAAACCATGATCATATATAACACAATTAACAATAATTTCCTAAAAATACTGTGTAATGGTCTGTGTGCAAGTCTCCCCAGTTGTCCTTAAAGTACCCGTAATCTACTTTTTTGAACCAGAAGCCAATCAAGGCCAAATCCTTGCATTTTGATTGTTATAGCACTTTAAACAGATCCCTCATCTTCCCCACCTCTCACCCACGACATTGATTTTTTTGGAGAGCCAAATTCTGTTCCAGTTATCTATATAAAAATTTTTTAAAAACCCCAAAACCTTAGCGGCTTAAAACAATTATTTTATTATATTTTATAATTTTGTCAATCATAATCAGGCAGGGCTCAGTCAAGTGATTCTTCTTTTTCACATGCCATTGACAAGGTCACTTGGTGGTATCCACTTGTTATATGGACTGGTCTGGAGGTTCCAAGATGGCTTCTGCATACTCATGTCCAAGACCTTGGTTGGGATGGCAGGAAGGCTGTGATCAGCTGGGACTGCCAACCGGAGCATGTCCATGTAGCCTCTCTGGCTAGCATGGACTCAAAATGGTCAGTTTCCTTACATCTTGACTCCTGGCTCTGAGGACGAGTGTTTTGGAGATCAGAACAGGAGCCACACTACCTTTTATGACCCAGTAGCAGGAGTCACACAGCGTCACTTCCATCAGGCTCTGTTGTTTGAAGCAGTCACAAAGCCCATCCAGATGCAAAGAATTTGCAGCTACGTTTTTAAAGCTGCAATGATCTGTTCTTCAGTCACAAATAATGTGCCCTTTTCTCACATGCAAAACACACACCCTTTTCCAAGATTCCTCCAGACTTTCATTCCATTAGGGCACCTGGCTCGGACTGTTTGAGATCCGCTCTTCTTTATCGTGGGCTCCCCGTGAAGCTGCTGTAGAAGTCTTAGAAGTATTATTGTCTAGCTGACATGGGCTAAGAGGCATGCCCTTTGGATTCTTCAGGAATTTGGGGTATAACTAAGAGGAGACACAAAAAGCACCATTTTAAGTCTTTCTGAGGCCATTAACAGGATCTTACAGTTATGCACTGCATTTCCTGAGACTGTTTTCCTAGTATTACTCTTGTAGAATGTTCCCCATTCTGATTTTGTCTGCTTGTTTTCTCTTGGTGTCATTTAACCTTTTCCAAATCCCCTTCCCTCAACTCCGTATTTCCTGCAAAATTGGGTCTAGAGGCTTGATTTGATTAAGGTTGAATATTTTGGCAATAATACTTTGTAGGTGATTTTGAATACATTATACTATACTGCATGATATCTATAGGTATATCATGTCAGGTTGTCCTATTGTTAGTATGTTAGGTTCCATCACTTGCATATGGTGGTGATCCCCAGGCCTCTCCATTGTAAAAATGTACATTTTCTTCCTTGTAATTTTCATGGAATTTGTGGGGTGATACTAGGAAAAATATGAAATGCTGCAAAAATTCATGTCATCCTTGTGCGGGGACCATGTTAATCATCTTGACATACTTCCAATTTTAGTCTGTGCTATGGAAGCACGTCCTGCCCTGGCTCTCACGAATTTGTAACTGTAATTGGTTCTTTGCCTGATGCATGTGGCAAGTCAATATGCTAAGGCAGCAGAGAAAGAGGTTTAATCATAAGGCCGCCAAATAATAAGACAGGAGAAAATCCCAAATCTGTCTCCCTGAGGAGTCTGGGGCTAGGGATGTTAAGGGTTTTGGAATGGGCCAAAGTGTGAAGACGGTTGATTGGTCAACAAGTCCAGGGTGACGTCATGGGATAGGGAGATAAAGAAACTACATCTGTACATTGATTTGGTTCCTCTGTGGGATCTTTAAAATGGTTGACATCAGCTACTCCGCTAGAATTAAGGATTGGCTTAAGCCGTTCTTACACAAAACCATTATGATTCTAACATCAGAAATCCCATCTATAGAAACAATGGGGATACAAATGGTCAATATCTAGTGCTACATGAATTTTGGTTACAAGGAAGTGGGTCAAATTGCAGTCTGACTACTGCTTAATTATAACTATATTTCTGCCCAGAATTCTTGTTAACCCTGCGAGGACAGCTTCAAATACAGCTCTTCCATCTCTTGTGCCAGCACCTGCTCCTGCTCCAGATATCTGTTGACTTAGGCTTAGAATATCCCTAAATTGCTCTCACTTCCTTGGTGGTCATTTTTGCTACCTTTGGTTAAGCCGTGTTCGTCTTTTCTCCAGATTTGTTGTCATTCAGATTTCACCTGCTTTCTATCCTCCAGAAATTCCTGTATTCTTCTGGTCTTCTGGTGGCCCTCTTTATTGTGTTCATGTGTTTTTATGGGTTTCATGTGTACGTAGGAAATACAGAGAGACAGAATGTGTTGTGTAAGGAGATTTGAGGCAGGAAGTAGGGAGGTAGTGTGTGTGCTGTGTTCAGTCAGACATCTCTGGACAACCTTTGCTCTTGGGAAACTATATCCCAGGGCAGAAATGAGGAAGTGTCATATGTATCAAATCATTACATTGTATCTCCTAAATATATATCATTATTATTTGTCAATTAAAAATTTTAAAAAGGGCCAGGTGCGGTGGCTCATGCCTGTAATCCCAGCACTTTGGGAGGCCATGGTGGGTGGATCATTTGAGGTCAGGAGTTCAAGACCAGCCCGGCCAACATGGTGAAACCCTGTCTCTACTAAAAATACAAAAAAAAAAAAAATTAGCTGGATGTGGTGACATGCACCTGTAGTCCCAGCTACTTGGGAGGCTGAGGCAGGAGAATTGCTTGAACCTGGGAGGCGGAGATTGCAGTGAGCAGAGATTGCACCACTGCACTCCAGCCTTGGTGATGGAGTGAGACTCCGTCTAAAAAAAAAAATGTAATTTAATTTAATTTAAATTAAATTAAAAAATAAATATCAGAGGATAAAGATAGAAACCAGGTTATTGTGGATTGTATTACGTTTTCCCCAAATTCATAGTTTGAAGCCCTAATTCCCAATGACTATATTTGGAGACAGCATCCTTAAAAAGGTAATTAAGGTTAAATGACATCATAAGGGTGGAGCCCTAATCCAATGTGACTGGTGTCTTATAAGAAGAGAAAGAGACACCATGAATGAGTGTGCACAGAGGAAAGGCCATGTGAGGACAGAGCTAGAAGTGGCCATCTGCAAGCCAAGGTGAGAGGCCTCACCAGAAATTAACCCTGTGGACACTTTGATATTGGGCTTCCAGCCTCCAGAACTGTGAGAAAACTAATTTCTGTTATTAAACCACTCAATCTGTGATACGTTGTTGTGACTCTAGCAGACTAATACACATAACATGAAAGACATGACCTCCAGGAAGTGACTTATCCAGGCTTTAGAATTTATTCTGTAACCAGTGGGAAGCCATTTGGGTCATAAGCAGGGGAGTAATGGGATCAGAACTTGGGAGCAGGAAGATCACTATTGGAGTAGTCCAAAGGAACTCCAGAGTAAGGAGACAGTAGAGGCAAGGACACCAACTAGGAGGCATTTTAAGCGTATGGGTGAGAAATGATGATGGCTTGAACAAAGGCAGCTGGGTCAATAATATAATAACAAGAAGGTAAAGTCAGCAGAATTTGTTGACTGGTTGGATGTGGGGAGGTAAGAAAGTAAGAAATACCAAATTCTTCCCAGGCTCCTGAATTGCATCTAGTAATTGAAATGAACATTTATTTGTTCATTGCAGGTAGTAACTGCAATGAACATTTATTTGTTTTCTACCCAGCTTCCTTCTTCCTAAGAGCTTCCAGATTGTCACTCAACACGATCTCCCAATCTCTCTTGTTGTACAGCCCATGTGCTTTGGAGAAACTGAACTCTATCTTGGCTTTAGAGGTGGGCCTGGACTGACTTACATTAATTAGCACATTCCATGGCTCTCACTGTAGTTTTTGGTTCAAGAGTGACAGTGTGATCTAAACCTGCCAATCAGTGAATGCCAGAACTCTTGATTGGAATACCGGGACTGAAGTGCCCTTTCCCACTTGACAAGAACAGGGAGGTGGATAGACCTGACTTATTTGGAAACCATCTTGTGACTCCAGGCCCCAGGAAAATGGGCCATAGACTAGAGCTGACCGTAGCAGACCAAAGCAAGAATAGATCCCCAGTGGTATCCTTGGGCTATTGGATCAACCAACCATGAAGTCCTTGACTCTCGTGTTATAAAGCCTAGAAACCCCTTTATTCTTTAAGCCAGTTCAAATTGGATTTTTATGTTACTTGCCATATAAAGATACAGGTTAATTGCCGCTTTAGTACAGTAGGCAGCGCATCAGTCTCATGAAGACACAGGTCGTTGGGTAGATGGTGGTGCCATTCACCAGGAAATGCAAAGCAAAAAGAGGGACTGGTTTGAAAGGAGAGATGCTTTGTCCTGAACTTGCACAACCCCACATCTTTGCTTGATGTTGATCCCTGGGCCTGTGGGATTGAAAACACAGAAAAAGAAAACTTGGATTAACAAGTTACCTCTATAATAATGATGCAATGTGTTTACATATGTTGGCTTTAGTAGCCACAGCCAACAGTTTTCCACAGTGGCTGGACCATTTTACACTTCTGTGAGGAGGTTCCACTTGATTCACAGCCTTGCCAACGCTTTTCCGTCCTTTTCATTTTAGCCATTCTGGTGGGTGGTATTGCATTTGGGTTTTAATTTACATTGTCTTCATGACTACTGAAATTGGAAACATTTTTATAAGTTAATTTTCTCTGATCTTTTTTTCTCAGCTTTTTATTATGAAAATCTTCACCCACAGAAAAGTTGAAAGGCTGGCATAATGAATATGCATATACTTAGTACCTAGATTCAGACAGTTGTTAGCTTTTTGCTATATTTGCTTCGTGTATGTGTATGTGTATATAATTGTTTTGCTGATCTATTGTAAAGTAAGTTGCAATCGTAATGACACTTGACCTATATACCAGTATCTCCTACAAATAGACATTTTTCTATATAATGAAAAAACTGTGATCATATCTAACACGATGATATGGTTTGGCTCTATGTCCCCACCCAAATTTCATCGTGAATTGTAATCCCCACATGTTGAAGGAGGGAGGTGATTGGATCATGGAGTGGTTTCCCCATGCTGTTCTCATGATAGTGAGTGAGTTCTCACAAGATTTGATGGTTTGAAAAGTGGCAGTTTTTTCTTCTCTCTTCTCCCTCCTGCCGCCTAGTTAAGAAGGTGACTGCTTCCCCTTCTGCCATGATTGTAAGTTTCCTGAGGCCTCCTCAGCCATGCAGAACTGTGAGTCAATTAAATCTCTTTCCTTTATAAATTATCCAGTATCAGGGAAGTTCTTAATGGCAGTGCAAAAACAGACTAATACGCAATTAACAATTTCCTAAAAATATTGTGTAATGGTCTGTGTGCAAGTCTCCTCCGTTGTCCGCAAAGTACCCGTAATCTACTTTTTTGAACTAGAAGCCAATCAAGGCCAAATCCTTGCATTTGATTGTTATAGCACTTTAAACAGACACCCCCACCCCATTTTCCCCATCCCTCATCCATGACATTGAGTTTTTGGAGAGCCAAATTCTGTTCTAGAAGTCTATATAAAGATTTTTTGTTTTTTGTTTTTTTGAGATGGAGTCTCGCTCTGTCACCCAGGTTGGAGTGCAGTGGTGCAATCTCGGCTCACTGCAAGCTCTGCCTCCTGGGTTCACGCCATTCTCCTGCCTCAGCCTCCCAAGTAGCTGGGACTACAGGCACCCGCCACCACGCCCAGCTAATGTTTTATATGTTTAGTAGAGACGGGGTTTCACCATGTTAGCCAGGATGGTCTCAATCTCCTGACTTCATGATCCGTCCACCTCGGCCTCCCAAAGTGCTGGGATTACAGGCGTGAGCCACCATGCCCAGCCAAGTCTATATAAAGATTTAAGAAAAAAAACACTCCAAAACTTCACTGGCCTCAAACGATTATTTTATTGTATTTTACAATTTTGTCAATTGTGAATTCAGGCAGAGCCCAGTCAAGCAATTCCTCTTTTTCGCATGACATTGACAAGGTCACTTGGTGGTATCCACTTGTCATATGGATATGGTCTGGAGACTCCAAGATGGCTTCTGCACACTCATGTCTGAGACCTTGGTTGGGATGGCAGGAAGGCTGTGATTAGCTGAGACTGCCCACCAGAGCATGTCCATGTTGCCTCCCTGACTAGCATGGACTCAGAGGGGTCAGTTTCCTTACATCCTGACTCCTGGCTCTGAGGAGGAGTGTTTTGGGGAAGAGGACAGGAGCCGCATTACCTTTTATGATCCAGTATCGGGAGTCACACAATGTCACTTCCATCAGGCTCTGCTGTGGCTCCCATTATGCTCTGTGACAAAGCCCACTCAGATTCAGAGAATTTGCAGCTATATTTTTGATTTTGGGGTTTTTTGTTGTTGTTTTTCTGTCACCCAGGCTGGAACACAATGGCATAATCACAGCTCACTGCAACCTCAACCTTCTGGGGTCAGGCGATCCTCCCACCTCAGCCTCCCAAGTAGCTGGGACTACAGGCACACACACCACCATGCCCGGCTAATTTTTGGATTTTTTGTAGAGGCAGGATCTCACCATGTTGCCCAGGCTGGTCTCGAACTCCAGGGCTCAAGCAATCCTCCCACCTCTGCCTCACAAAGTGCTAGGATTATTAGGCATGAGCCACCATATCCAGCCTGTTTTTAAAACTGCCATGGTCTGCCCTCTGGCCACAAATAATTTGCTTCTCTCTCACATGCAAAACAGGCACCGCTTTCCAAGACTCCGCCAAAGTCTCATCCCAATGTGACATCAGGCCAGGCTCTTTGAGGTCTGCCCTTCTTGGGCTCCCTGTGAATCTGCTGTGCAACTACACCCTCAGGAGTCCTCGAAGCATTGCTGTCTAGCTGAGAGGTGCTAGGAGGCATGCCCTTTAGATTCTTAGCTCTTTGTGTAACTAAGAGAGCACAAAGCACCATCCTACATCTTTCTGAGGTCATTAACAAGGGTCTTAGAGACATATTCCCTGAGATAATATTTTACAAGCATTGTCCTTATAAAAATACTCCACAATCTGATTTTGTCTGCTTGTTTCCTCTTGGTGACATTGAACTTCTCAAATCCCCCTCCCTTACCTTCATATTCCATGTAAAATTAGGTTTTGATGCTTAATTGGATTCAGGTTAAATATTTAGGCACAAATAATTCATAGGTGATTCAGTATACATACTGCATGATATCTATAGGTACATCATGTCAGGTCATCCTGTATTAACAGGTTAGGTCTCATCATTTTCATAGAGTGGTGACCCCAGATCTCTCCATTGTAAAAATGTACATTTTCATCTTTGTGATCTTTGTGATTTGCATGAGATTTGTGGGGTGGTACTACGAAAAATGCAAAATGCCTCACAATTCATGTCATTCTAGTACAGGGGCTGTTCTAATCATCATGGTATCCTTCCCATTTTAGTTTGTACCACGGAATCAAGTCCTGACCTGACTCTTGTGAATACAGCTCTTCCATCTCTTGTGCCAGCACCTGCTCCTGCTCCAGGTATCTGTTGACTAAGCCGGGAATATCCCTAAACTAGCTCCCACTTCCTTGGTAGTCATTTGCCTACCTTTGGTTAAGCTGTGTTCGTCTTTGCTCCAGGTTTGCTGTCAGTCGGATCCTGTCTGCTTTCTATCCTCCAGGAATTCCTGTATCCTTCCGGTCTTCTGGTGGCCCTCTTTATTGTGTTCCTGTTTTTGTGGGTTTCATATGTACATATCAAATGCCCACTGAGAGACAGAATGTACTGCGTAAGGAGATTTGAGGCAGGAAGTAGGGAGATAGTGTGTGGGCTTGTGTTCAGTCAGATGTCTCTAGCCAACCTTTACTCTTGGGAAACTATATCTCAGGGCAATGATGAAGGAATATCACATGTATCAAGTCATCACATTGTACTATACATATATATGTATATGTATATATGTGTGTGTGTATATATCATTATTATTTATCAATTAAAAATTCAAAAATAAACTTTAAAAAAGTTTCAGAACATGAAGATAGAGACCAGATTGTTATGGACTGTGTTTTGTGTCCCCTCAACACTTGCAGTTTGAAGCCCTAACCTTTAATGTGACTAAATTTGGAGACAGAGTGCTTCAAAATGGTAATTAAGGTTAAATGAGATCCTAAGGGTGGAGCTCCAATCCAGTATGACTGGTGTCTTATAAGAGAAAGACTCCAAGGATGCATGCACACAGAGGAATAGCCATGTGAGCACATAGCGAGATGACAGCCATCTGCATGCAAGGAGAGAGGCCTCGGAGAAACCAGCCCTGCCTGATGAAGTTGAATTAACAGGTACCTCTCTTATAATGATGCAATAGCTTCTTCTTTGCAAGTTAAGAGGGACACACACACACACGCACATACACGCACATGCAATATCTCTCAATATATAAGACGGGTTAACAATTTCTGTTAGTGCTGCTGAAGACTGTGGGAAGAATCTAAAATTGGTGCTACCCACACACAAGGTCGCATCATGCCCATCAATTTATTTTGATCTCATGGAAGGCGTTTTGGAGCAGTGCTCAAGAAATAGCTCAACCAAAAGAACATCTAAATTATGTAAAAATGAACTCCAATGATTCAGATCTATTAATCTTACATAGTAAGATTTCAAACATGGTACTGTAATTCCAAAACACAAATAACTGTAATAATTTGATCTCGTAGGAGATAAATTCTACCTGATTTTTTGCAGGAAAAAGTTGGAGAACAATACTTTATCACCTTCAAATATATTTGGTAACTGGAACTGAAGGGGAGACAAGTGTAGCCAAGCCTAGACCAAGGATGATCATCAATAATGACAGCTATTTAACAGATGATCATCAATAACGACAGCCATTTGACAAATGTTCATGGAGTGCTTGCTATGTCCCAGGTATTCTCTGAGGTGCTGAGGACGCAGCACTAGACAAACATGAATAATGATGATAAGAAAGACATTTATTGAGCTCTTATTGTGGGCTAGGCCCTGAGCTCAGTGCTTTGTATACAGCTGACCCTTGAATAACATGGGTTGGTTTGAACTGCATGAGTCCCCACTTATACGTGATGCTTTTTTCAGTAAAAGTTATACCATGGACTGGGCATGGTGGCTCACACCTGTAATCCCAACATTTTGGGAGGCCAAGGTGGGCGGACTACAGGGTTAGGAGTTCGAGACCAGCCTTACCAAAATGGCAAAACCTCATCTCTACTAAAAATACAAAAACTAGCCAGGCGTGGTGGCCTGTGCCTGTAATCCCAGCTACCCAGGAGGCTGAGGCCAGAGAATCACTTGAACCCAGAAGGCGGAGGTTACAGTGAGCCGAGGTCATGTCACTGCACTCCAGCCTGCACAACAGAGCGAGACTCCATCTCAAAATTTAAAAAAAAAAATGTATACTGTGTGTGTCTGACTCTCCTACCTCCCCTTGCAAGCCCTCCACTTCTTCCACCTTGGCTACCCCTGAGATAGCAAGACCAGCCCTTCCTCTTCCTCCTCCTCCTCAGTCTGCACAACATGAAGATGACAAGGATGAAGGCCTTTATCATGACTCACTTCCACTCAATGAATAGTAAATGTATTTTCTCTTCCTTATGGTTTTCTTAACATTTTCTTTTATTTGGCTTACTTTATTATAAGAATACAGTATATAATACATATAATACGCAAAATATCTGTTAACTGTTCAATAAGGCTTCTGTATATAATACATATAACATAAAATATCTGTTATGAACTGTTATCAATAAGGCTTCTGGTCAACAGCAGACTAGTAGTAGCTAAGTTTTTGGGAAGTCAAAAGTTATATGTAAGCCAGTGGCTCACACCTATAATCCCAGCACTTTGGGAGGCTGAGGTAGGAGGACTGCTTGAGACCAGGAGTTCAAGACCAACCTGGGCAACATAGCAAGATCCCACCTCAATAAAAATTTCAAAAATAATTTTTTAAATTTAAAATGTTATATGTAGATTTTTGACTGCGTAGGGGTCAGTGCCCTGACCTTCTCATTGTTTGAGGGCCAACTGGGTTTTAGCTTATTTGTCCTACCCGCACCACAACTCTGTGAACTACTATCATTATCTCCATTTTACAGATACAGAAGCTTCTGAGAGGTAACTCACCCACGGTTACAAAGCCAATTGAAGTGGTAAAAATTGGACCCTACTCAGGCCTGTTGGCTTCCTGAAGTAACACAGCAATTGACTAGAAACGGCTGCTAGAAATGCTTCATAAGTAGGGAACTAGGCCATTTAAAATTGTATTTGCTTAAGCATTCCTTTTTTACAGTTGATATAAAGGTAAAATTCAGTGCAGTTCTACCAAAACTCAACAAAATCTACATTACTGGAGCCCAATCAATGAACTTTCATCATGATATTAATGACTTAAGCTCATGGATCTACAGAATTATATTGTGACTAGCATGTACCTTGGCAAACAATTTTTTTTTTTTTTTGAGACAGAGTCTCCCTCTATCCACCAGGCTGGAGTGCAGTGGCACAATCTCGGCTCACTGCAACCTCCACCTGCCAGGTTCTAGCAATTCTCCTGCCTCAGCCTCCCAAGTAGCTGGGACTACAGGTGTGTACCACCATGCCTGGCTAAGTTTTTGTGTTTTCAGTAGAGATGGGGTTTCACCAGGCTGGCCAGGCTGATCTCGAACTCCTGACCTCATGATCCTCCTGCCTCGGCCTCCCAAAGTGCTGGAATTACAGGCATGAGCCACCGCGCCCAGCCCGGCAATTTATTTTTTAACCACTTTAACTTAGTATTTTCAGTGTTTTACTGCTACATTTTGTAACCACTGTAATATCTACATATCATCTGTACTATTATTTACTTAAAACTTTTACTTGATGTTTTAAAGGAAATTTAGTATTACTGCTCTAAATAAAGAGACACTAAATCACTCAATAAATATTTACAAAGTGCCCAATACACACTAGGCAGCAGTGATATAGCACTGAAAAAGAAACTAAAAAATATCCCCACCCTCATGGAGTTAATGTTCTAGTAGGGGTGACAGACAATAAACTAGATAAATGGCCGGGCAAGGTGACTCATGCCTGTAGTGCCAACACTTTGAGAGGCCTCAGCGGGCAGATCATTTGAGGTCAGGAGTTCAAGACCAGCCTGGCCAAGATGTGAAACCCCGTCTCTACTAAAAATACGAAAGTTAGCTGGGTGTGGTGGCAGATGCCTGTAATCCCAGCTGCTCAGGAGGCTGAGGCAGGAGAATCACTTGAACCTGGGAGGTGGAGGTTGCAGTGAGCAGAGATTGTGCCGTTGCACTCCAGCCTGGGCAACAAGAGCAAAACTCCTTCTCAAAAGAAAAATAATAAAGTAAAATAAACAAGATAAGTAAAATATATAGTTAGAGACTGATCAGTGCTGAAGGGAAAGGGGGGTGTCAGTCCATTCTGTGCTGCTGTAATAGCTGAGACTGGGTAATTTCTAAATAACAGAAATTTATTCTCTCATAATTCTGGAGGCTGTGAAGTCCAAGATCAAGGCACCAGCATCTGATGAGGGCCTTCTTGCTGTCCTCACATGGTGGAAGTCAGAAGGGCCAACAGGGGGACAAATTCTGTGTTCTCACATGGCATGTGTAGAGAACCCACTCCCCCAACCCCTTTTTATAATGGCATTAATCCATTCTTGAGGGTAGAACCCTCATGATGTAAACACTTACAATTAGGCCTCACATCCCAACATCGTTGTTTCGGGGATTACATTTCCAACGCATGAATTTTGGGGCATACTGTCAAACCACAGCAGGGGATATCAAGTGTGTGAGTTAAAACTGTTGTTAAATAGTTAAAATTTTAGATAGAGTGGCCAGGGAAGACCTCATCGCGACAGTGACTTTTGAGTGAAGAACTGAAAGGGACAAGCCATGTGAAAATCCTAGAGAAACACAATTCAGGTAGTGGAACAGACAATGCAAAGCACTGAGGACCAAATGTATCTGGGATGCTTAAGGAACAACAGGGAGGTCATGGGCAGAAGCAAGGAGACTAGAGAGCTAATGCAAAAATCCAAGAAAGAGGTGATGGTGACTTAAACCAGAATGATAAGAAATGGTCAGATTCTAGAAATATGAATGTTAAGTCAACATTTGCTGATAGGCCAGTTAGCTGATGGGCCACTACAAAGTGTAAGGGTTAGGAGAGGAGATCAAGAAAAATCCCAAAATTTTGGCCTGAGCAGGTAACTGGAAGGATGGTGCCCAATACATTTCTTTTTTCTTTCGTTTTCTTTCAATGAACCATGTGTACAGTTTTTCATGTTTCTCCTTTTTCCCCCCACCCCCAGATTTGCATTTCTGTCACTGGCACCACAACCTCCTCACTCAAGAAAGAAATTTAGAAAGCACTGGTATTCAAAAGAACAGATGGAAAAGCTGCTTGAGGTTTTGCTCATCTAAAGCCTGTGTGTTCTTTGGAGGCTATGACTTTTAAGGGCAAGTCATAAAAGCTAAAGTGGCCCCTGCCCTGTTCACCAAAACACTTGTTCTAAGTTGTAAAACACTGCAGTTCTATGATTCTGAAATCTTGAAAGGATTATAATGAAAAAAAAAAATACTCTATTTTCAAGGATCCAGCAGATACTTTTCAGAATACTGATATTTTGTATATTGTAAATATACCAAATATACTCTGAATATTATCAGTATCAGCTTTCTCAGAGAACAGAAATACTACTGGCTCTTAGGATTTAAGCTATTAACACATATCTGTGCTTGAAAACCACATGCCACTTTTGTCAAATGAATTGATGCAGTTCAGCATCATAAGCTCAAATATTCATTAATTTCACCTTTTTCTGATTTATTCACTTGTTTATTAGTTCAGGAAAAGGACAGTTTAAATAGAGTAACAATATATACACAATAATAGTTTCATGATGACATTAAATAAGACAAATAAGGCAATCTGATTTTATGTTAAACATTGGCCTATTACTTTATTATTAAAATAATAGTGGTATTTGAGTTTGGAGCCAGTATTCTAGTCTTTGTACAAAGATAATGCCTTTCTTTGGCATCAATAAATCAGTATGCATCTATCTTAATTATATCAGCATAAAAAAATAGCTTACTGTCCTTGGCAGTAAATAACATTGCCTTCAATTAGCCAAATTATATTTCTATCTCAAACTACATCCAGTACCATATATCCATGTCATCAGAGAAATTTTAATTATCACTGCAGATTGTTTATTTTTACATTGGACTGTATCACAAACCGAACATTTAAAATATGAAAAAGGAAAAAATCCTTCATATAACTGCCTCTCAATGCACCTTCTCTCTAAAGCTTCTAGGCTGCTTTCTCCATTGGGCTGCAGACCTTCCTGTCTAGTAGCTCCTGGACACCATGTGTCCCAAACTGAACTCATCCTTTCCCTCCAACTGCCCCTGTTCCTGTGTTCTGTGTATCTATTCATGACATGTCCATCCACCTGGTCAACCAGGTTCAAAACCTGAATCTCTGACTACTCTCTATACTTCACTTCCTGTATCCAATTGGTTGCCAAATACTGCCCACTGAACAGCTTCCAAGCATCTAACCTCTCTCTATCTACTGCTGGAATTCTCTTCCTGAAGCTCGGATTTATGTTATTATTTGCCCCCAAACCTTGCATTTTCCTCCCATTTTCTATGGAATGGCCTAACTCCTTAGAATGGTACCAAGACTTTCCAGTTTGGCCATGCCTTTCCACCCCACTCTACCTTGTTTTCATTGTCCTCTGAATTTCATTTATAAAGGTGACTGGGTGATGACAATCAATGAATTAGTGGCCAATGCCTTTTAAAGTTTTATTATTAAAAAATAATAAAAAAGAAAGAAAGTTTTATTATAGTTCTCAAGAGAAGGGGCTGTGCCTATGACCACACGAGAAAGTATTAGGGTCAATGAGGAAGTAGAGGGAGCAAGGAGAAAGCCCAGAGCCTTTATTGCCATGGGAAGCAATGGGCGAGGCAGGGAAAGGAAGTCTGAGCAAGCTTAGGATGGAATAGTTTGAATAATGTTGGCGAGATCTGGGATATAGGGGTGAATTTTAGTTGTCTGGTACTTGGCCATGGGGTGATTTATTACAGTGACTTGGGGCAGGGAAAATATTGGTGTGTGAGATGGATAAAGGTGGTGTGGGGATATAGGCTTGGGTTGGTTGGTTTGTATATGAAAGGGGTGTTCACAAGCAAGTTGTTTGCTATCTCTAGGAATTAGCTAACTCTGGAGGGGCAATTCTTCCCCAGGTCCCCAAGGCCCCAAGATGTCAACTCATCATAAAATACAGAAAACAGAAACTAAAATCCACGATTAATACACACCCCCCTTCCCACACACCCTTTACTCCCGACTCCAGTAGCCGCAGAAATGCTCTTCTAGACGAAGTAAGTTCTGTAGCGCATCTCTCAACAATCTGCTACCACCCATAGCCCTGGCTGAGGACAGCCATCAAACTTGATACTATGCGACCATGGTCCTTCCCCTGGTCACTGGATAGTGATCGCACCCAACACAGGCACCCCCATCTATAGGGTGGCTGGCGATCTGTGGCCATGTGGTCTGCCTGGACCAATCGATAAACTGGACCAATCGGATTTCCATTTTTAGGGATTTAAATTCAGAGCCATAAAAAGAGATTGTCAGTTGATGATGAGCTAGGACACCCTGAAGTACACTCACAACCTTTGCAAATGTGCAGTCTAGTGCTCCACTAGATATACCCACCCCGTCCAACCTCCACCAAAATACTAACCAAATACAACACATTAGTTCATTATCTAGACTATAATAACTCGCTGGGGATAGTGCTGGAAGTTTTTGTCTAACATTTCTTTCAAATACTAAGATTAACGGAGTTGCATAGTGAAAAAAAACTGTAGGAAAGAGCTGGACTTAGGCCTGGAGCGACGGGCACAAGATGCCTTTATTTTAAACCCCTAAAAGTGTTGCAAAGTGTTTTTAACTTCATATAAATATTTAAGGATCACATGAACACAGTCCAGTACAAATGGGTCCAGGAGCTCAACGAGCGTTCCAGCTTCTTCGTAATGTTCCCCTACTGGGCAACTAGCGGAGGGAAGAGAACTTCCGGCGCCCCCACCTACCGCTCCCCTGCTGTGTCCCACTGCTCTAAATCTGCAGACTTGGTCGATTGCTTCTGCCTGGGCGGTACCGCCCGAATCGACTGCTCCTGTCTGACGCGTCCCCGGGCGCGGGAAACGAGTTTCAATCCACTTTCCTGACCCCAACCATCCTGCCCAGTGTCCGCCTCCCCGTCTTCTACACCCCTAACTCCCTGAGGCTCCTCCGAATCACGCGAGTGGAAGCGAGAAGCTCAAGTGGCCGCCATGTCGGAGGCTTATTTCCGAGTGGAGTCGGGTGCCCTGGGGCCTGAAGAGAACTTTCTTTCTTTGGACGACATCCTGATGTCCCACGAGAAGCTGCCGGTGCGCACGGAGACCGCCATGCCTCGCCTAGGCGCTTTCTTCCTGGAGCGGAGCGCAGGCGCCGAGACTGACAACGCCGTCCCACAGGTGAGCCTTTGGGTGCGGGGTCCCGCCCGGAAAGACTTCAGCTCCCGGCGGGCCTCGCGGCCCTGGGACGCCGCGTCGGGGCGCGCTGCCCCCTGGGATTTGTAGTTTTCGTGGAGCCAGGGCCGAAGGCGCTAACGACTTCTTCCTGGGAACTCCGCGGGGGTCTCGTCGCGCTCAGGGTGGTCTCCAGACTTGTTATTCGCCATCTGTGGTGAAACTACACTTATCATAGGTCGCCAAGCGCCTCCAACATTGATTTGATTTTTGAAACTGTCCAAATTCGTTAGTGTCTTCCCCCTACCCCCTGCAACGTGTGTTGAATGCTTGAAGATTGGCTCCAGCTGAACACTTCAGAATTAGAGTTCTGATTATGTTTGCCTTAAAACAGCTTTGGGCTCTGTAAGAGCATGTGATAAGTGGGAACCCCAAGTTGCTAGATTCATGCCTGCATGATGATGACAGGATCAGCACCCACTTACTGAGGGCTTACTTAGTGCCATCATGGATGGGTGTGGGGAGTAAGCTTTTCCCTTTAATTGAACAGCCAGAAACGTTGGGTTACTTGGCCAGGAGCTTCAGTTAGTGGTGAGCTGACTTGGCCAGGAGCTTCAGTTAGTGGTGAGCTGGGATTCGGAACCAAAGGTTGTATGGCTTCAAATATAAAACTGTCCCAGGAACAGGGCTTGTAATGATTATGTTGGATTTCCTGTTTCACCTGTTTTGTTTAGAACAATGTTTTTTGTTTGGTCTGTTTGTTTCAAGTTAATTTTTATCAAAGTAATACATAACCAACGTTTTAAAAGTCAAATAGGCCGGGCGCGGTGGCTCACTCCTTTAATCCCAGCACTTTGGGAGGCCGAGGCTGGCGGATCACGAGGTCAAGAGATCAAGACCATGCTGGCCAACGTGGTGAAACCCCATCTCTACTAAAAATACAAAACTTAGCTGACTGTGGTGGCGTGCGCCTGTAGTCCCAGCTACTCGGAGGCTGAGGCAGGAGAATTGCTTGAACCCAGGAGGCGGAGTTTTCAGTGAGCTGAAATTGTGCCACTGCACTCCAGCCTGGCTACAGAGCGAGACTCCATCTCGAGTCAAATAGTACCAAAAGATTTATAAGAAAAAATAACAGGCCCTGCCTTGCTTTTCCCACTTCCCCCTCCAAGTCCACAGGGCTCATGTACCTTTTTTAGTGGTGTCTTAAGATTCATCTCCGTATTTCTTTTTTTTTTTTTTTTTTTTTTTTTTTGAGACGGAGTCTCGCTCTGTAGCCCAGGCTGGAGTGCAGTGGCCGGATCTCAGCTCACTGCAAGCTCCGCCTCCCGGATTCACGCCATTCTCCGGCCTCAGCCTCCCGAGTAGCTGGGACTACAGGCGCTGCCACCTCGCCCGGCTATTTTTTGTATTTCTTAGTAGAGACGGGGTTTCACCGTGTTAGCCAGGATGGTCTCGATCTCCTGACCTCGTGATCCGCCCATCTCGGCCTCCCAAAGTGCAGGGATTACAGGCTTGAGCCACCGCGCCCGGCCTCATCTCCGTATTTCTAAATAATATTCTTAAACTTACCTTGTTGGGTTGTTTTTTGTTGTTGTTGTTGTTGTTTTTTGGATGTAGACATTATCTGTTGACTTTGTATCCTAGCAAATGAGGATTTTGTTCCCATACACACTGGTAAACATGCTCTATGCTGCCCATACTTTATTCATATTTCCTTAGTTTTTAGTTAATGTCCTTTTTCTGTTTCAGGATTCCACCTAGGATACCACATTGCATTTAGTAGACATGTTTCCTTAGCCTCCTGACAGTTAATCAGACCTCCTTGTTCTAATGACCTTGATGGTTTTGTGGAGTGGTGGTCAGGTATTTTGTAAAATGTTCCTCAATTGGAAATCTTTGGTTTTGGGGGTAGTTTTGTTTTTGTTTTTAGTTTTTTGTTTTTTTGACAGAGTTGCCCTGTCATCCAGGCTGGAGTACAGTGGCATAATCTCAGCTCACTGCAGCCTCTTCCACCTCCTGGGTTCAAGCGATTCTCCTGCCTCAGCCTCCCAGGTAGCTGGGATTACAGGTGCCCACCATCACACCCAGCTAATTTTTGTATTTTTAGTAGAGCCAGGGTTTCACCAGGTTGCCCAAGCTGGTCTGGAACTCCTGACTTCAAGTGATCCACCCACCTCAGCCTCCCAAAGTGCTGGGATTACAGGTGTGAGCCACCTCGCCCAGCCTCCTTTGTTTTTGTTTTTATTCTTTTTTCTCAGGATTAGACTTGGTTATCAGCTTTAGGGAGGAAGACCACAGAGGCAGGCAAAGTGCCATTTTCATCACATGTTAAGGGTGCCTACTATCAACAGGACTTTTTACTGTTCATTTGAACCTTGGCAGAGGTAATGTTCATGAGGTTGCTCCACGTTTTCATACTGTACTCTTTGGACGGAAGTCATTATCACTCACTGAAGGAGGAGGGAGTCATGTTCCACTTCTTTGAGTGCAGAGTGTCTCCATTAATACTTTAGAATCCTTCTGCATGGGAGATTTGTGTAGGAAGGTTTGTATGACATTTAATTTCGTTTATAGGATTATTCAGACTTTATTTCTTCTTGTGTTCATTTTGGTATATTGGTTTTTAACTAAAAATTTGACCATTTTACTTTTTTTTTTTTTTGAGACAGGGTCTTGCTCTGTTGCCCAGGCTGGAGTGCAGTGGTGTGACATGGTTCACTGCAGCCTTGACCTCCCAGGCTCAAGTGATCGTCACACCTCAGCCACCTATGTGGCTGGGATTGCAGGCGCATGCCACTGTGCCCAGCTAATTTTTTTTTTTTTTTTGAGACGGAGTCTCACTCTATCACCCAGGCTGGAGTGCAGTGACCAGATCTCAGCTCACTGCAAGCTCCGCCTCCCAGGTTTATGCCATTCTCCTGCCTCAGCCTCCCGAGTAGCTGGGTAGTTTTTTGTATTTTTTAGTAGAGACAGGGTTTCACCGTGTTAGCCAGGATGGTCTCGATCTCCTGACCTCGTGATCCGCCCATCTTGGCCTCCCAAAGTGCTGGGATTACAGGCTTGAGCCACCACGCCCGGCCGCCCAGCTAATTTTTGTATCTTTTTCTTTTTTTTTGGTCTAAATTTTCAATGGTATCAGTACAATGTTCAGAATTCCCTTTACTATCTTTTTAATGTCAGTAAGATTATAGTGGTGCCCTTATTTTTATTTTTAATATCAATAAGTTGTGTTCTCCTTTTCTTGATTACCCTTGCCAGGAGTCTATCAATGTTTTTATTCTTTTAAAAGAACTAACTTAGGACTCTGTTAGTTTTCTCTTTTGTACTTTATTTTAGGTCATTAAGTTCTTAATTAGTTCTTTCTGTCTACTTTATTTGGGTTTAATTTTCTATTATTTCCTCCCACACACACCCCCACATTTTGAGATGGAAACTTAGGTCATTAATTTTTCAATCTTCTTTTATACATTCATAGCGATACATTTCTTTTAAGTACAACTTTAATTGCATTTCATAAGTTTTGATGTGTTATATTTTCATTATCAATGAACTAAAAATACTTTTTAGGCCAGGCACGGTGGCTCACACCTATAAACCCAACACTGGGAGGTGGAGGCGGGAGGATCACTTGAGCCCAGGAGTTCGAGACCAACCTGGGCAACATAGTGAGTCCCCATCTCTACAAAAAATAAAAATAAAAAAAGCCAGGCATGGTAGCACACACCTGTGGTCCCAGCTACTCAGGAGGCTGAGGCAAGAGGACCAGTTAAGCCTTGGAGGGTCAGTACTGCAGTGAGCCATGATCACACCACTGCATCCCAGCCTAGGTGACGGAGCAAGATAATATCTCAAAAAAATAAATAAAAATTTTAAAAAACTGTTTAATTTCTATTGTGATTTCTTTTTTGACCCATAGGTATTTAGAAGACTAGTGCTTAATTTCAAACATTTTGAGATTTGGTCATTTACCATTTTTGTTTTTATTTCTAGCTTGATTCCACTGTGGCCAGAAAACATAGTCTGCATGATTTCAGTCTTTTGAAAGTTGCTAAGACTTGCTCTATGGCAAAGCATAAGACCAATTTAAACATTCTGTGTGGACTTGAAAAGATGTCTGTGTGAAGTCATGGTGTCCAATAAATAATCTGTATGTGTGAATTAGCTCATTTGTTAATTGTTTTGTTGAGATATTCTCTATCCTTGTGATTTTTTTTTTCTATTTTTTTTTTATGCTGAAAAACATGTGGACCAGGCACAGTGGCTCCTGCCTGTAACCCTAGCACTTTGGGAGGTGGAGGTGGGAGGATCACTTGAGGCCAGGAGTTTGAGATCAGCCTAGGCAACATAGCAGGACCCTCTCTCTAGGAAAAATTGAAAAATTAGCTGAGTGTGGTGGCACATGCCTATAGTCCCACCTACTCAGGAGACTGAGGCAGGAGGATTATTTGAGCCTAGAAGACCATTGCACTCCAGCCTAGGTGACAGAACAAGACCCCATCTCTTAAAAAAAAAAAAAAAATTATTAAAAAAATGTTAAAAGTCTCTCACTATGATTATGGATTTGTCTGTTTATCCTTTTACTTCTGTTAATTTAGACAAATATTAATTTTCTAGTAGATATAATGACCCTTTTATTGTTGTCACATGTCCCTCTTTATCTCTAGTAATGTTCCTGTCTTTTGATTAGTGTTTACATGACATTTTTTCATCCTATTTTTAATTTTTCTGTGTCTTCATATTTAAGGTATGTCTCTTTTTAAGCAGCATGTAGATGGGTTTTGTTTTTTATTCAGTGTGCTGATTTTTAATTAGTATATTTAATCCATTTACATTTAATTTAACATTGACATATTTGTGTTCATTTTTACCTTCCTACTTTTTTCTTATGTCCCATCTGTTTTAGCTTTCTTTTTCTATCCTTTCTTGACTTCTTTTGCATTAATCAAATTTATTTTGCTATTCATTTACCTTTTTATTAGTTTATTTAGTTATTTATTCTTCTTTTATTTTAGTGGCTACCTTAAATATATTACACAATCATTTTTGACTAAAAAGAATGTTATATAAGTTACTACTTTCACCACTTCACAGAAATGACTAGAATCTTAGAACACTTAAACCCATTTTGTCACTTGTGTTAATCATGATGTATTCTAATTTGACTCATTGAAAACCCTATAAAACATTATTATTATATATCCACTTACATATTCTTTTCATTACTCTTTTTTTCTTTTTGCATTTCCATAGTTCTTTCTGGAATCATTTTCATTCTCTCTTCAGAATTCCCTTACTCTGGATCTTCTGGTGATAATTCTCAGTTTCTGTCAGTGTCACAGATCCCCAGAACCAACCCAGATTTCATGATTCACTAAGGAGACTCAAAGGACTCAGCATATAGTCACACTCATGGTTAAGATTTATTACATCAAAAGGATATAAAGCAAAATCAGCAGAGGGAAAGGTTGCATGGAGTAAAGTCTGGAGGAGACCAGGCACAAGCTTCCAAGAGTCCTCTCCTAGTGGAGTCACACAGGACACACTTAAATTCTCCAGTAATTTGAATTCTGATAAAATGTGTGAAATACTGTCTACCAGGGAAGCTTGTTACAGACTCAGTCCCCAGGGTTTTATTGGAGGCTGTTCATGTGGCACTTTCTGTCCAGCACAGACCAAAATTCAGACTTCCAGAGGCAAAGCAGTTGTTCAACATGAATCACATTGTTTCCACAAACAGTTCAGGCACACTCTCATTGGTTCTGGGACGGGTGAGAATCCCTCTTCTGAAATCCAAGTTCCCAGATACCAACCAAGGGCCAACCTTACAAGCAGGCCTTGCTAAGATAGCAGTCTCAGGCCTACTGTATTAACTCTTTTCTGCATACTTTCTCTATGGAAATGCCTTTATTTCATCTTTACTTTTAAAGAATATTTTCACTGGGTATAAGATTTTACACTCGCAGTTATTTTCTTTTAGCACATTAAAAAAATCCATTTCCATTGTTTTGTGGCTTCCATAGTTTCCGTTAAGAAGTTGGCTTTTTTTCTTTTTTTTGAGATGGAGTCTCTGTCGCCCAGGCTGGAGTGGAATGGTATGATCTCGGCTCACTGCAACCTCCACCTCCCAGGTTCAAGTGAGCCTCCTGCCTCAGCCTCCCAAGTAGCTAGGATTACAGGCGCCCACCACTATGCCTGGCTAATTTTTGTATTTTTGGTAGAAACAAGGTTTCACCATGTTGGTCAGGCATGAACTCCTGAGCTCAGGTGATTTGCCTGCCTCGGCCTCCCAAAGTGTTGGGATTACAGGCATGAGCCACCGCGCCCGGCTAAGAAGTTGGCTTTAACTCTTAATGTTCCTTCTTTAAAGGCAATGTATCCCTCACTCCCATCTACAGCTCTTTTTAAGATTTTCTCTGTCTTTGGTCTCACAATTCAGGTAATATATGCCCAGTTGTGATTTTATTAGTATTTATTCTATTAATACTTGTTATTCATAATGTTCCTTGAATCTGTGGTTTGATATCTTTTTTTAATTTTGAATAATGTATAGCTATTATCTCTTCAGACGTTTATTTTGCGTCAGTCTATCCCTCCTCCCCATTAAAATACATGCATGTTGAAGTTTTTCTTTCTATACCTTATTTCATACATCTCTTAGGCTCTTCTCTGTTTTTTTCTCTAGATGCTTTAGTCTGAATATTTTCTCTTGACCTTTTCTCCCATTTACAGTCCTCTCTTCATCCATATCCAGTCCAGTAAACATGTTAAATTTGATTTAATCTATTGACTTCTTAGGTTCAATTATTATATTTTTCAGTTCTGGAATTTCCATTTGATTTTTAAATTTATCTTAAAGTCGGCGCCTAATTTCTTTGCTTTTCGGTGTCAAATAGAGGGCTTACATCCGTCACTTCTTTCTCAGATCTTAGGCCCTTATGTCCTGGTGGTGCTGGCAGCCTTGAACTCAATGTTGGTCTGTCTAGTCCTGTGCAGTTTGCCAAAAGCTCTGCTTCCACTCCCACAAAGCTGTTCCCATCTTTTTGCAACAGTTCTCTCTTGTGAGAGTGTTTGGCTTTTACTGCTTCACTCAATCCAGTTGTTTGCCTTTGATTTTTTGGAGATTTATGACTCTTAATTTCTGGTCTGTCATGACCACCTCATCTTGTTTTCTAATTCTGTTGAGGCTTTAAAAACTAGAGACATGTGTTCTGTCATCTCTGAAGCTGTGATGTGGGATGGGAAGGGGCTGCCACCCCAGCTCAGGTTGATCCTATACTTCTTTCTGACCCCTAGCACCCAATAGGGTGCTTAGCACATAGCAGGCACTCGGCAAGTGGATATTTAGAATAAATATTGAATATTCAAAGAAAAAGGAAATGTTTACTGTAGTTCTGAAGTGTCTACAATTGGACAGTTTTTATTTGTGTTAGTTAGAAGACTCTCTCTTATCCTACATTTTTGTTCTCCACCGTGTTTTTGTTGTATAAGTCCATTTTCTCTCTCCATTCCATCATCACATAACCACGCACTTCATTGCTTCAAGTCACAACCAGGTCTTCTGTGCTTGACGGCCACTCCCCCAGAGAGAAAAGGCAGTATTGCTCAGGTGATGTGTATTTCCTTTCCGTCACACACATTTCCTATGTTATTTGTCTGTTTTTAAAATCTACATTCATGCATGCTGCAGGGTTCCAAGCTTGAACTCCCCTTGTGGCTGGCAAAAGGACTTTTTGACAACAAGCGACGGATCCTTTCTGTGGAACTCCCCAAGATCTACCAGGAGGGCTGGAGGACGGTGTTCAGTGCGGATGCCAATGTGGTGGACCTCCACAAAATGGGGCCCCATTTCTACGGGTTTGGCTCCCAACTCCTGCATTTTGACAGTCCCGAGAATGCAGACATTTCCCAGTCTCTGCTGCAGGCAAGTAATGGGTGTGAAAACCTTTGGTGCTGCACCTGTCTCAGGAGCCAGCCCCAGATACTACTTTTACCTAGGACAGTGTATGACTTGTAAATGTAGTTTGTTATTATTCCAGGTCAGCCTACAGTTACACTGTCTTCCCATTATATATTATAGATATACACATACACACACACTTTGTTTTAATATGACTTGTCTGCTACTACTCATATTTGCTTGCTACAAGTTGAGGCCAGCAGGAACTCTAGGAAATGAGAAAAGGGTGATGATGGCCAGGTGTGGTGGCTCACGCCTGTAATCCCAGCACTTTGGGAGGCCAAGGCGGGAGGATCACTGAGCCCAGGAGTTCAAGACCAACCTGGGCAATATAGTGAGATCCCATCTCTATTAAAAAGAAAAAAGACAAAAAAAGGGTGATGGTGCATTACAGATGACAGGCACTTAGATACACAGTTCCAGGCCTGGTCTGAGGGTTCCTGTTGGAAATACAAGAGTTACTGGGTTATTTGTTTCCTTCCTTTGTTCTGGGGTTAGGGCTTGGCCCTGCCATGAACTAGCAATATGACTTGGTCAAGCTACTTGACCTCTCTAGACATCAATTCACCTGTAAGAATTGATGGAGATGATAATAGTGCCAAAATTATAGAGTTGTGGTAAAAGTATGTAACACCGTGTAATAAACAATAACTTATATTGTTATTGCTTTTCCAGGACAAAACAATGTTATACATCTGTTCCCACCCTTTATGGTATAACCTTATTTTAATTTTTCATAATTATTTTTTATTCTGTTACTGTTAGAAGAAACCATCATTTCTGTCTCTTGGGACAGAAGCATTTGCTACTAATGACTAATGACAATGCTAATAATGACAATGCTAATAATGACAAAAGTTTCTCAGGAAGCTTGCTGTGTGCTACCCATTTGCTAGGTGCTTTACATGTATTCATTGGTTTTCTTAACAACTTACTGGATTTTCATAACAATCCACTTCACAGATGAGGAAATCGAGGCTTGGCAATGTGCAATAACTTACTTGGGTGCTAGAGGGAATTCAGACCTCCTTCTGAGTCCTACACATCATTCTTTCTTTTCATGCCATTTAAATGTTCTGAGATAAAAATGGATATGACTTTGTGGGGTGTGAGGTCAACCCTGACTTCTCATACTCCCTTGTTTTCCAGACTTTTATTGGACGTTTTCGCCGCATCATGGACTCCTCACAGAATGCTTACAACGAAGACACTTCAGCCCTGGTAGCCAGGCTAGACGAGATGGAGAGGGGCTTATTTCAAACAGGGCAGAAAGGACTGAATGACTTTCAGTGTTGGGAGAAGGGGCAGGCTTCTCAGATCACAGCTTCCAACCTCGTTCAGAATTACAAGAAGAGAAAATTCACTGATATGGAAGACTGAAGGCCGGAAGAACACACAATGGCTCCTTGTAGACGTATCCCTCCATGTGTCCTTGATCGGAGCTGGCTGACCTTGTACAGAACCAGAATCTTGTCCCATTTCGTGGCTTATTCCCTGTGGCCATAGGGAATTATAGGGAACTGGACATGCTGGAGGATGTGGGTGTCCCTGGCTCTGTGAGTCTTCCAGGACTGTCCCACCCTGCTGACCCACAGCCAGGCCCTTTAACCCAAAAACCCACGGCCAAGGAGAAATCAAAGTCCTTCCTAAATAAGAATCACTGCCATATAATATATCACAGTAGAGTTGAGACTGGGATTCCTTGTATCTGGGAGTTTGGACAGCTCCAGATGTACAGTTTCACTAGCCACAAAGCACAGGTACAAACTGGGTCATCTTCGCCTGGTCACAAAATGTTCTCTCGATCTTATTTGCCTCATCTTCCTCATGTACCCCACCATGCTGGCCTGACTAAATAGCTCCTGCTGCCTGCCTGCAGGGAGTTACCCCAGTTTCCAAAAACAGTCGCCCAGATAAAGGAGGAAAAGAGAAAGGCAGACGAATAGCATGGCTTTTACTAAAGAAAAGATATTGGCCTCATACTCTATACTCAGTGCTTAATGAACTGGAATCTGCGTAACTCAGCAGTCAGCCCGGAAGGGAAATGGTTAAACAGCTTATTTTTGCCTCAGAGAGCCCAAGAGCACCCGCACACTTCTTCCACTCCCTGTCTAGAAAAGCTGTCAGGGAGTTATTTGGAATTGCAAAGTAGTTATTAAGGGGTGTTAACCAGCCTGCATTACATCCAGAAGTCAGGACTTGGTTGCTGACTGTGAAGGGCCCTGTTTTCGAAACCTAACATTGCAAGTGTAAGAGAGCAAGAAGGCTCCCTTGTGCTTTTCTTTCCTTGCAACCTTACTGCATAGAAGATCCCGGACCATTTACTGGAACCTGGTTAAGCAAGCACAAATCTCTTTTCCTGAAGATCAAGGATGCAACCTCAAGTTGAGAAAGAAACAGCATTACCTGGGCCCATTAGACCGTTCGCAGGGCTTCACTGCTTCCCCTCTGACACTCCACAACTAGCAAAAATTGTCTTTGTCACTGGAAATTATAGAGGGATTTGGGTATCCAGATTGTGTAGATGCAAACTTAGATTGTCTTGATGCAAACTTAGAACCACAGCAATGCTTTTAAAATGCCTATTTTAAGATGGAATTGATGTTTTTATAATTTGATTTTAGTGCTAAATAAATGATGGACTTTGTACATGAATATGTTCTGTACAAGTACTCTGTCACTAGTACTACAGATAATCATCAAAGCTATCAGAATTTTGTCTTTGATCATATTTGACAGTAATGCACAAATAAATCCATGTTTTAGCAGATGCTCTTTTGCTTGTGTGGTACACATAAATAGGAGGTACATTCTCTGTAGGAGGGTGCTGTGTCCTAGGAAGATGAGATTTCTATTACTACCGCAGCATTTATATATAGCCAGGGCCCCAGAAACCATTCATAGAGCGAGAAAAGCATATTATTTAACTTTTGGCATCATTCTTTTCACACATAGCTTTATATTTAAAGTCAACCCTAAGTCTGCTGCCGTTTTTTCCTACTTCCTAAAAAAAAGAAATTCCTCGGGGGCCATGTGTCAGGAATATGTAGGTATTCATTTCCAAAATTTAGCCCCTATTTTACATTTCGAACAGATTATATTACACGTAGCTTCTGAACCCATTTTCACTTACAGATCTGCCTTCAGGCCTGTCGGACTACCCGTCTCCCCAGCAGCCCTCCAGTCAGTCGTTTGGATTTTTATTTGTTCTCTTCAAGAGGTTAATTTAAGGAAAAAAAAAAAAAAAAAAGGCCGGGCGCGGTGGCTCACGCTTGTAATCCCAGCACTTTGAGAGGCCGAGGTGGGCAGATCACGAGGTCAGGAGATCGAGACCATCCTGGCTAACACGGTGAAACCCCGTCTCTACGGAAAACACAAAAAATTAGCCGGGCGTGGTGGCGGCGCCTGTAGTTCCAGCTACTCGGGAGGCTGAGGCAGGAGAATGGTGTGAACCCGGGAGGCGGAGGTTGCAGTGAGCAGAGATGGCGCCACTGCACTCCAGCCCCGGCGACAGAGCGAGACTCCGTCTCAAAAAAAAAAAAAAAAACACAAATGGACTCAAATACCAAATTGCTCTCAAACTCCACGGAGTAAATGTGTGCCCTTTCCCCTGAAGCACTCTGTTCCCACATAACTGTGGCCTTATAGATAGAAGACCTCAGTATATGCAGGTTTTTCCCAGGGACAATGTGGGCTGCCAGGAGGAGTGGGGCAAGGCTCTGTCTCCTGCTGTTTGTGACTTCTGGATTTGGGTGGCTCTGGGCTATCCATGGCTCTCCATCTCCACACTGATGGCTCCCAAATTCCTATCTCCAGCTCGGATCGCTCCCTCCAGCTCCAGACTTGGATCCAGTCCCCTGCTTGATGTTCCTACTTCCCCGCGGCCTGCTCCTCCTCTGATCTTTCCCATCTCCATTTTTTACAACTCCATCCTTCCCTATTGCTCAGAACAAAAACGCTGTGTCCGCCCTGACCTTCCTTCTCTCACTCTCCAGATCTTTTGGGTCTACCATCAAATCATTTGCAGCATCCGGCCACCTCCACATCACCTCCGGTGCTGTCACTTGGGCCAGGCCCCTACCATTTCTTTCCTGGAGTTTTGGGGTCACCCCCTAACTGCGTCCCTGCATTCACCCTCCACTCCACCTTCAGACTCTTCTTACCATAGCAGTCAGAGTGCTCTTGTTAAAAAGTAAATCCAATCTTGTCGATTCTCTGCTCAAGACCCTCCCATCTTAGAGATAAAGGCTACCCAGTTATCCCAGCACACTTTGTTAAAAACTCATCTTTGAGCCGGGTGCGGTGGCTCATGCCTGTAATCCCAGCACTTTGGGAGGCCGAGGCAGGTGGATAACTTGAGGTCAGGAGTTTGAGACCAGCCTGGCCAACACAGTGAAATCTGTCTCAAAAAAAAAAAAAAAAAAAGTCATCTTTACTCTGCTAATCTGATGTTGAATGTCTTTATTGCTTGCATGGCAGAAATAATTTGTTTCTTATTTTAAATAAAAAGTCCACCTTCTCCGTAAGAATTCTGAGCATCTTACAGAGCTTCTCACTAATCTCTCAGCACCTCTGAACCCGAGGTTTCTGGAATACTGTGTCTGAACTAGTGAAACTGGCATGCAGAAGCACTGAGTGACTCAAGTGCAAACAGCAGTCAGTTCCACGCTGCGTCTGTCTGTTCTGTCCTGTCCTCCAATCCTTCAAGAAACCCCAAGGGAGCTTTTGATCTTTGTGCTTGAAACTATTGTGTCTATGTGAAAATGTAATATTTTAAACTGACCTTGGCAAAAGAAAATAACCGCAGAGGCCGTATATATATTTCTCAAAGCAGATATTTTTGTGTTCGGGAGAAAAATCTATAAAATGTAAGGTAGATGCTTAACTATAAGAATTTTTTTTTTTTTTTTTTTTTTTTGAGAGAGTCTTGCTCTGTCACCAAGGCTGGAGTGCAGTGGCGCGATCTCAGCTCACTGCAACCTCTGCCTCCCGGGTTCAAGCGATTCTCCTGCCTCAGCCTCATGAAAAGCTGTGCGACCACGCTCAGCTAATTTTTGTATTTTTAGTAGAGACGAGGTTTCACCATGTTAGCCAGGATGGTCTCGATCTCCTGACCTAGTGTTCCATCCACCTCGGCCTCCCAAAGTGCTGGGATTACAGGCATGAGCCACTGCACCAGGCCAACTATAAGAACTAGTCTAAGAAATGTAATTTCAACATTCCTTATCTAGTGAAAGCAACTTTTTAGGTCATTTTATTTTATTTTTGAGACAAAGTCTCCCTTTGCTACCCAAGCTGGAGTGCAGTGGCCCAATCACAGCTCACTGCAGCTGTGATTTACGCTTTGACCTCCCAGGCTTAAACAACCCTCCCACCTCAGCCCCCCAAGTAGCTGAGATTACAGGCACGCGCCACCACGCCTGGCTAATTTTTGTATTTTTTGTAGAGACGAGGTCTCAGTATGTGGTACAGGCTGGTCTCAAACTCCTGAGCTCAATCAGTCCACCTGCCTTGTCGTCCCAGAATGCTTGGATTACAGGTGTGAGCCACCGTGCCAGGCCGATAAATTTCTAATATTGAATACACATAGAAACATTTGTTTAAAAGATAATTAAGTAAATGTTCTAAACCTAAGGAAAGGTATCTGAAAGCTGGAATTCCGTTGCTATATCTGTTTCTGTGTATGTGTGTGCGTGTGTGTGTGTGTTTCTGTTTTGCTAACTCTTGATATTATCCTTTTGAATGATATTATCCTTTTGAATTATCTGAAAGCTGGAATTCTGTTGCTAATTCTGTGTGTGTGTGTGTGTGTGTGTGTGTGTGTGTGTTTTGCTAGCTCTTGATATTATCCTTTTGAATGAGCAGGAGTAAATCTCTCATCCTTAATGGTAACAAATAAAATGTACAGTGAATCAAGGACAAGTCTGGAAAAATGTAGAGTCACTCTTTTCCGGAGAGCAAATGACTAATATAGGTGACAGGCCCAGCCTGCTTTTGTCTGAGCTCGTTCTGTTTTTTTAAGCTTCTGCTTTTCTGCCTAGTTAATCAAAGGAGACATAGTGCAGCCAGAAACAACTTGCTTGCCAAGCCACCTTACTTTAGCATAGCAGCGTTCTCCTACCGGGCTACGCTGTCCCGTTGCCAGCCTTGTGGTCTGGGGAAAGCTGCAAATGAGGACACACCCAGAAGCAGAGATCTCCTTTCTGTATCTGCTTTTTCAAGATCAAGTCAAATCAACAAAGTAGGCATCATTTCATTCAACTTTTTTTTTTTTTTTCCTCGAGGCAGGGTCTCGCTCTGTCACCCAAGCTGGAGTGCAGTGGTGCAATTTCAGCTCACTTTGACCTCTAACTCCCAGACTCCAGCGATTCTCCCACCTCGGCCTCTGGAGTAGCTGGAATTACAGGCATGCACCACCATACCGGCTATTTTTTTTTTTTTCAGTAGAGACAGGGTCTCGCTATGTTGCCCAGGCTGGCCTCAGACTCCTGAGCTCAAGCGATCCATCCACCTTGGTCTCCCAAAGTGCTAGAATTATGGGTATGAGCCACTGCCCGCAGCCAAACTTTTTATTTTAAAAATAATTTTAGATTTATAGAGCAGTTGTAAAGGTAAGACAGAGAGTTCCCATATATCCTTCACCCAACTTTCCCTAATGTGTTACATAATCATGGTACACTTATCACCACTAAGAAGTTAACACTGCTACACTTTTAACTAAACCATGGGCTTTAAGCAGATTTCACCAAATTTTCCATAAATGTCTTTTTCCTGTTTCAGAATCCAATCCAAAGTCCCACATTGCACTTAGAGGGCAATCATTTTTCAAAGCAAAACTCTATTAGACTCTTTGCTACATTAATTCAGTAGTTCAGCTTATTGGAAAGGTTTCATTGCATTGAGGCAGGTGCACTGGGGCCAGTTGGAGCTTACATAGGATTAAACTACCGGTAAGCACATCAAGAAGAGAGAGAGTATTTGCTTTTCTTTCTTTTTAATTTAATTTAATTTATTTTTATTTAGTTTTTTGAGATGGAGTCTTGCTCTGTTGCCCAGGCTGGAGTTGCAATGGCACAATCTCAGCTCACTGCAACCTCTGCCTCCCAGGTTGAAGTGATTCTCCTGCCTCAGACTCCTGAGTAGCTGGGATTACAGGTGTCCGCCACCACACCTGGCTAATTTTAGCATTTTTAGTAGAGATGGGGTTTCGCCATCTTGGCCAGGCTGCTCTTGAACTCCTGGACTCAGGTGATCCACCTGCCTCGGCCTCCCAAAATGCTGGGATTACAGGCATGAGCCACTGTACCTGGTCAAATATTTGCCTTTCATTGAAGTTTTTACTTTTCGTCTAGTACTTGCAACTGACAGAAAAAGGCCTCTGATTTTACTTAGAACTTTTAGCATTCTTTCTCTTTGATAGCAATAACTTGATTTCCTCCCCCTTTCTCTTCTGGCACTCTCTAGCTAATTTTCTCTGTGTCTAAATGAGTTTAAAACAAGCATGGCTTTCTACACCAACATGATAGTGTCAGCATAGCTCTGAAGATAGTGCCTGGGAACTGCCAGTGTTTCAGAATTCATAATGGAGCACATGGAATCAGTTCATCCTGCAAACATCTCCCACCCGTGGCTCAGGACAAAGAAAAAATCAGGCCGAGCGAGGTGGCTCTCGCCTATAATCCCAGCACTTTGGGAAGCTGCAGCAGGAGGATAGCTTGAACCTGGGTGTTTGAGACCAGCCTGGCCAACATGGTAAGACCTTGCCTCTATAAAAACTAAAAAATTAGCTGAGCATGGTGGCTCATACCTGTGGTTCCAGCTACTCAGAAGGCTAAGATGGGAGGACTGCTTGAGCCCGGGGAAGTTGAGACTACAGTGAGCAGTGTTAGCGCCACTAAACTCCAGCCTGAGTGAAAGGAGTAAGATCCTGTCTCAAAAAAAAAAAAAAAAGAAAGAAAAGGAAAGAAGAAAGAAAGAAGAAAGAAGAAAAGAAAGAGAGAAAGAGAAGAAAGAGAGAAAGAAGAAAAAGAAAAAGAAAGGAAAAAGAAAGAAAGAAAGAAAGAAAGAAAGAAAGAAAGAAAAAGAAAAGAAAGAAAGAAAGAAAGAAAAGAAAGAAAGAAAGAAAGAAAGAAAGAAAGAAAGAAAGAAAGAAAGAAAGAAAGAGAAAGGGAAAGAGAGAGAGAAGGGAAGGAGGGAGGGAGGGAAAAGAAAGAAAGAAAGGAAGAAAGAAAGAAAGAAAGAAAGAAAGAAAGAAAGAAAGAAAGAAAGAAAGAAAGAGAAAGAAAGAAAGAAAGAAAAGAAAGAAAGAAAGAGAAAGAAAGAAAGGAAGGAAGGAAGGAAGGAAGGAAGGAAGGAAGGAAGGAAGGAAGGAAGGAAGGAAGGAAGGAAGGAAAGGAAGGAAGGAAGGAAGGAAGGAAGGAAGGGAGAGAGAGAGAGAGAAGGGAAGGAGGGAGGGAGGGAAAAGAGAAAGAAAGAGAAAGAAAGAAAGAGAAAGGAAGGAAGGAGGGAGGGAGGGAAGGAGGGAGGGAAAGAAGGAAGGAAGGACGGAAGGGGAAGGGAGGAAGGAAGGAAGAGAGAAAGAAAGAAAGAAGAAAGACCCCAGAGTTTCAAGCCTTTACAACGCTTTCTGCTCCTGTATCACCCTTGAGAGGGAAGTTTATTTCCAGGTTAAAAAAAAAAAAAGTGTATTTGATTCTCACATGACTTGTATGTCTCCTTTTGTACAACAAAAATTCTTCCTTGAGGACATTTTCTTTTCTTTGGACACAGGAAAGCAAACAGGTAGCTAAGGAGTATAGATTCAAGTGCAGCAAATAAATGAGGCACATACAAGAAAGTGTCATTCATTGAAGGGAAAGTAGCTGGGTGCGGTGACTCACATCTGTAATCCCAGCACTTTGGGAGGCTGAAGTGGGCGGATCACTTGATGTCAGGAGTTTGAGACCAACCTGGCCAACATGGTGAAACCCTGTGTCCACTAAAAATACAAAAATTAGCCAGGCGTGGTGGCGTGGGCCTGTAGTTCCAGCTACTTGGGGGTCTGGGTCACGAGAATTGCTTGAACCTGAAAGGCAGAGGTTGCAGTGAACAGAGATCACACCACTGCACTCCAGCCTGGGCCGCAGAGTGAGGAAGAGTTCGTCTCAAAATAAAAAAATTTAAAAAAAAGGAGAAGAAGAAGAAAGGAAAGTCTGCTTAAGATTTGTTTTGAGGCTTGTTAGACTGGAGGCAGACACTGGTATTAAAAGCCAGCATTGCCAGTCATGGAGGAGAGAGATGACAGTGGTTGTTCCCAGAGAGCGGCCTTATCTTAATAGGACAGAGAGGACTTGGCACTCAGCTATCTCTTTGGTTTAGGAGCAGAACATTTTAAAAACTGTTTCAAAGGACACTTGTTTTCTAATTTAGCATTTCATGTTCACTCTGATTTCTTTATCTGAGATGCTAGGTAAACATGAAGTAATGTGCTTCTTTTTATGTATTTATTTATTTATTTTGATTTATTTACTTTTTTTTTTTTTTTTGAGATGGAGTCTCACTCTGTTTCCCAGGCTGGAGTGCAGTGGCACGATCTCCGTGTACTGTAACCTCCGCCTCCCAGGTTCAAGCGATTCTCCCGCCTCGGCCTCCTGAGTAGCTGGGACCACAGGCATGAACCACCATGCCAGCATGCTTCTTTTTAAATAGTTCAGCAGTCCAAGAAGCATTTTCCCAGGTTTTGAGCCAGCTCAGACCTTGATCAACATTTCAGAGGATCCTACAGCCTGAATTCCTAGATCATTTCAAAGATTTTTAGGGAGGGGGGGAGCCATATAACACATCACGTTTGTGTATGGCCAGGATTGAAAATCCAGAAGGCATTTTTTCAAAAGAAATCGATAAAAACTAAAACCTCATTCCATTTTCAAAGACTCTAATTTTCATAGACAAAGCAATCCTCCCACCTCAGCCTCCCAACTAGCTGGGACTACAGGTGCATGCCACCACGCCTGGCTTATTTTATTTATTTAGAGACAGGGTCTTGCTATATTACCCAGGCTGGTCTTGAACTCCTGACCTCAAGAGATCTTCCTGCCTCAACCTCCAGGAGTCACTGGGATTACAGGCATGTGTCACTGTGCCTGGCTAATTGAAAAAAAAAAAAAAAATTAAAGAGCCTTTGTGATTTTGAAGAGCTCCTCTGCCACTTCAAATTAAAAAAAAAAAAAAAAAAGAACAATGTGTCACAGGTTATTGTATTCATATCTGTAGAAAGAACAAAGTGTTCAGCTGAGTTAAATGGAGATGAAACTATTGCTTTGCTTAATTACAGTTCATGCACACCCACCTCCTCATGTCATCCATATGATGTGGCACAGTCCCTCAGGGACTCACGTCTCAGAGCAAACCTCACAGGAAAGAGGTTACGTCTTCAAGCTCCTGACAGTCATTCACTGCAAAATCAAATAAACTAATACAAGGGTAGCCACATGGTGGAGGCTGTGGAGATGTTATCAAATCTCCCTAAACTGGGAGCTGCTATGCAGCGGCTCAGAAATCATAGCCTAGAGACGAAGGGGCCCAGAAGGATGAACTATTCCGGGGCTGTTAAAAATATGTATACTTTTTGGCCAGGCATGGTGCCTCATGCCTGTAATCCCAACACTTTGGGAGGCCAAGGCAGATGGATCACCTGAGGTCAGGAGTTCGAGACTAGCCTGGCCAACATGGTGAAGCCCTGTCTCTACTAAAAATATAAAAATTAGCTGGGTGTGGTGGCATGCGCCTGTAGTCCCAGCTACTTGGGGGGCTTAGGCATGAGAATTGCTTGAACCTGGCTGGCAGAGGTTGCAGTGAGCCAAGACTGCACCACTGCACGCCAGCCTGGGTGACAGAGTGAGACTCGGTCTTAAAAAATATATATATAAATATATATATACACACACACATATATATACAGACACACACACACATATATACACACGCATATATACACTTTTTATTATTTTATATTTGATACATGCCAAAGAATATACGTAACATATCTGTGTGTTATGAAGTGGTATAATACAATGAACACCCACCAACTTCCACTAATTTAAGTTGAGAACATGATCATTGCTTCCTGCACAGTTTCTCTGCCACCCTCTATCCCCAGAGTAATCACTATCCTGGATTTTATGTTTATTACTTCCTTAGTTTTTATATCTAGTGAATATATTATTTTGGTGTTTTTGTTTTGTTTTGTTTTGAAATGGAGTCTTGCTCCATCACACAGACTGGTATACAGTGGCATGATCTTGGCTCACTGCAAGCTCTGCCTCCCGGGTTCAAGTGATTCTCCTGCCTCAGCCTCCCGAGTAGCTGGGATTACAGGCATATGCCACAATGCCCAGCTAATTTTTGTATTTTTCGCAGAGACGGGATTTCACCATGTTGGCCAGGCTGGTCTCAAACTCCTGATCTCGGATGATCCACCTGCCTCGGCCTCCCAAAGTGCTGTGATTACAGGCATGTGCCACTGTGCCCGGCCTGATTTTTGGTTTTTGGTTGGTTGGTTTGTTTTTGAGACAGATTTTTACTCTTGTTGCCCAGGCTGTAGTGCAATGGTGCAGTCTCAGCTCACTGCAATCTCTGCCTCCTGAGTTCAAGCGATTCTCCTGTCTCGGCCTCCCAAGTAGCTGGGATTATAGGCGTGTGTCACCATGCCCGGCTCATTTTTGTATTCTTTTAGTAGAGACAGGGTTTCACCGTGTTAGCCAGGATGGTCTCAATCTCCTGACCTCGTGATCCACCCGCCTTGACCTCCCAAAGTGCTGGATTACAGGCATGAGCCACCACGCCACGCCTGGTTTGTTTTCGAACTTGGTAAAACTAAATTCCTGTTGCATGCAGTCAGCTGCATCTTGCTTCTTTCACTCAATTTTAATTTTCAATCACGTCATCGCAGCTCATTTTTACTGCTGAATATTATTCTATTGTGGGAACATGTCACAACTTCTGAAAGTGTTCTCTTATCAGCAGACATTTGGTCCATTTCCAGGCTTTTTTTCTATTACAAACATTGTCACTGTTCAGATTCTTACATAGCACACATTTCTCTGGGATGAACACCCAAGTGAAAGTGCTGGCTTATAGGGTCTGCCAGTGCTCTACTTCACACGCTACTGCCAAATCACATGACTTTTTCACTCATCAACAGTGTACAAGAGTTTCTGGCCGGGCACGGTGGCTCATGCCTGTAATTCCAGCACTTTGGGAGGCCGAGGCGGGTGGATCACGAGGTCAGGAGATCGAGACCATCCTGGCTAACACGGTGGAACCGTCTCTACTAAAAAAATACAAAAAATTAGCCGGGTGTGGTGGCAGGCGCCGGTAGTCCCAGCTACTCAGAGGCTGAGGCAGGAGAATGGCATGAACCAGGGAGGCAGAGCTTGCAGTGAGCCGAGATCACGCCACTGCACTCCAGCCTGGGCGACAGAGTGAGACTCTGTCTCAAAAAAAAAAAAAAAAAAATCCATTATTAGAATTTTTTTTTTTTTTTTTTTTTTTGCCAATTTAATGGGTATAAAAAATATCTCATTGCGGCCAAGCACAGTGGCTCACACCTATAAATTCTCACTACTTTGAGAAGCCAAATTGGGAGGATTTCTTGAGACCAGCCTAGGAAATATAGCAAGACCCCCATCTTTACTTAAAAAAACAAATTAGCCGGGCATAGTGGGATGCGCCTGTGGTCCCAGCTACATGGGAAGCTGAGGCAGGCGGACTGCTTGAGCGTAGGTCAAGGCTAAAGTGAGTCTTAATCATACTACTGCACTGCAGCCTGGGTGACAGAATGAGACTCTATCTCAAAAAAAATTATATATATATATAAATTTGTATATATAAATGTGATTCTGATTTTCATTTTTCTAAGTACTAATGAGTTGCACATTTTAAAATACATTCATTGGCCATTTATGCTTCCTCTTTTGTGAAATGCCTGTTTACTTGTTTTGCCCATTGTTCTACTGGTTTACAGGTGTTCTTTCTTTCTTTTTTTTTTTTTTGGAGACAGAGTCTCGCTTTGTCACCCAGGCTGGAGTGCAGTGGCTCCATCTCAACTCACTGCAACCTACACCTTCCAAGTTCTAGTGATTTTCCTGCCTCAGCCTCTTGAGTAGCTGGGATTACAGGTGCCTGCCACAACACCCTGCTAATTTTATATGTATTATCTCATTCAATTTCCACAAAAACCCTAAGAGATAAATTATTGTTATCCCTATTTTACAGAGAAAGAAATAGACACAGTGAGGTTAAGTGTGTGCCCAAGGTCACACAGTAACCAGTGCTGGGCCCAGGGCTGGAACCCAGGTCGGGCTGATCCTGAGATCCAGCTCTTCCCTGCTCTGCTCCACTGTGCACTGAGCAACAGAGCAGGCCAGGGCAGCCCTCTTCCCACTGCACTATCAGGCGTCTCTCTCTTCAGTCCTGGTCCTCCCAATACCGTTTCTATAGGTCTCGCCATCCCCTCTTCCCACTGCACTATCAGGCATCTCTCTCTTCAGTCCTGGTCCTCCCAACACCGTTTCTATAGGTCTCGCCATCCCCTCTTCCCACCGCACTATCAGGCGTCTCTCTCTTCAGTCCTGGTCCTCCCAACACCGTTTCTATAGGTCTCGCCATCCCCTCTTCCCACCGCACTATCAGGCGTCTCTCTCTTCAGTCCTGGTCCTCCCAACACCGTTTCTATAGGTCTCGCCATCCCCTCTTCCCACCGCACTATCAGGCGTCTCTCTCTTCAGTCCTGGTCCTCCCAATACCGTTTCTATAGGTCTCGCCATCCCCTCTTCCCACCGCACTATCAGGCATCTCTCTCTTCAGTCCTGGTCCTCCCAACACCGTTTCTATAGGTCTCGCCATCCCCTCTTCCCACCGCACTATCAGGCGTCTCTCTCTTCAGTCCTGGTCCTCCCAACACCGTTTCTATAGGTCTCGCCATCCCCTCTTCCCACCGCACTATCAGGCGTCTCTCTCTTCAGTCCTGGTCCTCCCAACACCGTTTCTATAGGTCTCGCCATCCCCTCTTCCCACCGCACTATCAGGCGTCTCTCTCTTCAGTCCTGGTCCTCCCAACACCGTTTCTATAGGTCTCGCCATCCCCTCTTCCCACCACACTATCAGGCGTCTCTCTCTTCAGTCCTGGTCCTCCCAACACCGTTTCTATAGGTCTCGCCATCCCCTCTTCCCACCGCACTATCAGGCGTCTCTCTCTTCAGTCCTGGTCCTCCCAACACCGTTTCTATAGGACTCGCCATCCCTTCTAAGTGTCTCCTTTGGAAAAATTGGCCCAACTATGCCTATGTCATATAACCATTATCTGCAGTAAAAACAGGACTCCTCTTTCTGTTTCAAAACACCGTTCATGTCATTGACAACCCGTGCTCATTCCCGAGATTGCAAGCTGCTATTTTTGAAAAGTTATTTTGCATGGCATTTTGCCTCAGGGGCCCTTGGTCTGTTTAATCTGGGTATCTCAGTTGGCAGAACACCGCGTGGCTCTGCGGATTGATTACATGTGTCTAATCACACAGCAGCTCTGGCTGCTACAAAAACTCCCTTGTCTCCTTCTCTCTGCCTCGCCCCCAACTGCCTTGCTCAAAACAGGTGATGGGTGGCTCATGGTTGGTTCAGAGGAAGGGAGATTAAGAGACAGCAGAGGCTACACAGTTCAACCAGTCCCTGTAGGGCAGGCTTGGCTGTTTTCTGGCTTCTTCTGCTGTGAATTTCACTGACAGCAGAAATTAATCCCACTCATTCACTCATTCATTCGCCCCTCCAGTGAGGGTCTGAAGTCAGGAGCGGAATGGTCAACCCTCCCTGCCCTGTGGAGTTTACACTGTAAAGGGCAAGGCAGACTATAAACAGGATTGCAATGAGATCTGTGATGTGAATTAAAGGGCGTGTGTAAATAAAGACAGAGTCTCGCTCTGTCACTCAGGCTTGAGTGCAGTGGCACAACCCTAGCTCACTGCAGCTTTGAACCCCTGGCCTCAAGTGATCTCCACGCCCCAGCCTCCCAAGCAGCTAGTACTACAGGTGTGTGCCACCGTATCTGGCTAATTTTTCTTATTCTTAATTTTTATAGAGATGAAGTCTCACTACATTGCCCAGGCTGGTCTAGAACTCCTGGCTTCAAGCAATCATCCCACATCAGCCTTCCAAAGTGTTGGGATTACAGGTGTGAGCCACTTTGCCCAGTTTTCGGGGACCTTATTTAAATAGTAAGTCCAAAGAGGGGCTCTCTGAGGAAAGATGCAGAGCTGGCTGGGTGAAAAGCCCAGAGGAGGTCATCATTCCAGGCAGTGAGAGGAGGTCCTAGGTCAGGAAAAGATGAGAGGTGTGTGACTTGGGTGGCCTGTCTTAAGGAACAAAAGCAGGCCTGGGTGGCAGAGGTGTGGATAAGAGTGACAGGAGATGAGGGAGTGGGGAGGAGGCAGAGAGCAGATCCTTTGAGGGGTGAATATGATAGAGCTGGCCCTAGGGGTAGAACTGACGGTCAGGGAGCGGGAGGACATTATTAGATCATCACAAGTGTGAGCCCAGGACGGGCCATACAGATTGCCCTGAGAGCTGTTGGCAGGGCCACCTTCCAAGTCAGGTTGTGTGTGACTGGAGGGCCTCCGGGGAAAATAACATTTAAGCAAAAGTCCCTAATAGGAACTGGCCACAGTGACTCATGCCTGTAATCCCAGCACTTTGGGAGGCCAAGATGGGTGTATCACTTGAGGTCAGAAGTTCGAGACCAGCCTGGCCAACATGGTGAAAACCTATCTACACTGAAAATACAAAAAAATAGGCATGGTCTGTAGTCCCAGCTACTGGGGAGGCTTAAGCAGGAGACTCACTTGAACCCAGGCGGTGGAGGTTGCAGTAAGCCCAGATCATGCCACTGCACTCCAGCCTGGATGACAGAGCAAGACTCCATCTCAAAAATAAATAAATAAATAAACCCCATAATAGTGGTTCTCAAAGGTGTAGTCCCCAGACCAGCTGCATCAGCACCACCTGTGAATTTGCTAGAACTACAGATTCCAGCGCCCACCCTAGACCTACTGAGTCCTCCAGAGCACAGAGGATGGAGCCTAACACGCACTCCATTCATGGCCTGCGAAGTGCAAGCTGTCAAGTTCCAGAGTGTGCTGGCATGTTAAGATGCACAGAGTCGTGTCGTGGGGACACACCCTAGCCAGCGGGTTGTACCCACCCCGGCGTGGAACGAGGACAGGGCCCCGCTCCGGTGGGTTTAGCTGATTTCAGGGTGCCAGGGTAGAAACAGAAATGTGTCTGCACAGCCGTGCTGGGTGAAATTTCACACTTGGCAAGGTGTGAACAGAATTAACATTTGCTGGAGCAGGTTAGAAGCCTTTAGACTGACTGTGAGTTACAAAATCAGGCAAAGAAAGAAAAAAAAAGGAAGGGGGAAAATTAGGTGACCTTCAACCGCATTAACTCAAGCCCAGCTGCAGAGGATGTTACCAAATTATCCGCTAAGAAAACCTACCCGGGGCTGAGAATAAGCCTGAGACTTCAGCCCCCAGGGGTCCTTTTGAAAAGAAAGTTCTCCGCCTGAGAACAGCTGCTCACAAGAAAGCGCCTCCTCCACAGTGCCTGCAGAGCATCAGGCCTCGACACCTTAATTGCTCCGATAGAAACTAGCTAATGGGGTTTTAATAAAAATAGAACCCAAATAGGCGTTGATCCCCTATTTTTTGCAACCAGAAGCACTGCCACTGTTTCAATGCCATCGGTGCTAGCCAGGGGGGCTCTCCTTCATACCGCCGAACCCTGGTGAGAATTAAATAAAGAAAACAAGCTTATGGATTCGATATTTTGAGAGCTTCAACAAAAAGCAGAACTCTGTCAACAACAGCCTGGTTTATCCTAGGTCCAGGGAAAAACAGGTCAAGACACGTGCTCCAAATCACTAAAGGCAATAAAAGCTTGGCGCAGGTGGGGGTGCTGGGGGTCCTGCTCCCCAGCACCGGAGTGAACAGGACATTGGCTGCTCCTCAAGACAATTTGAATCTTCAAAAAGTAAGATGCCTGTTTTCTTGTCCAGGCATGGTGGTTCACGCCTGTAATCCCAGCACTTTGGGAGGAAGGTGGATCACCTGATGTCAGGAGTTCAAGACCAGCCTGGCCGACATGGCCTAATCCTATCTCTACTAAAAATACAAAAATCTGGCGGGCATGGTGGCTCACACTTGTAATCCCAACTACTCAGGAGGCTGAGGCACGAGAATGGCTTAAACCCAGGAGGCAGAGTGAGCCGAGATGACGCCACCGCACCCTGTCTGGGTGACAGAGCAAGACGCTGTCTCAAAAAAAAGTCAGTTTTTAGCAAATCAGTAGTTTCAGGTAGGATCATTTAGTAATTAGGGGTCCAGGCTCTGGGCTGGGAGGCCCTGGGTTCAAACCCCGGCTTTGCCATTTTGGAGCCACGTGACATGGGAGTACGGTGCTTAACTCGGCGCCCCATTTTCCTCATCTGTAAACCAGGAACCGTGATTATACTCACCTGGTAGGGTTTTGAGGCGCAGTAAATGGGTTCTATGTAAAGTGCTTAATGCAGTGTCCTGCACGTGGTAATCCCTTGAGTAATGCTGGCTAGTGGGGGAGATCGGGAATCAACAAGTAACAGTGAGGATTTCAGACAGGGATAGAACCATGAGGAAGACAAGCAGGCTGAGGTGGTAAATAATGGGGACAAGAGGGTGGCCGCACTGTAAGAAGGGCCCTCTAAGTAGTCTGTGGAGCCACCGGACATACAGAGGCCTGGAGCGTCCAGGCAGGGAAGCCGGGAAGTCAAATCTTTAAGTGAGGAACAGTGTAGGCGTTCCAGAATGGAGAAGGATGGTAATATGGTTTGACTGTGTCTCCACCCAAATCTCATCTTGAATTGTAGTTCCCATAATCCCCACGTGTCGTGGGAGGGGGCCCGTGGGAGGTAATTTAATCATGGGGGCGATTTTCCCCATGCTGTTCTCGTGATAGTGAGTGAGTTCTCACAGATCTGACGGGTTTATAAGGGGCTTTCCCCCTTTTGCTTGGCACTTCTCTTTCCTGCTGCCATGTGAAGAAGGATGTGTTTGCTTCTTCTTCTGCCATGATTATAAGCTTCCTGAGGCCTCCCCAGCCCTGTTGAAATGTGAGTCAATTAAACCGCTTTCCTTTGTAAATTACCTAGTCTCGGGTATGTCCTTATAGCAGTGTGAGAACGGCCTAATACAGATGGCCTTGGGAAACCAGGACACCCCTTGGGAGGCTTCTATGATAAAGGAGGTGAGAGATGAAGGTGCCCGGGGCCGGAGGTAGAGCTGTGGGGATGTCAAGAAGTGAAGGGAGCCAAGAGAATGTGGTGACGATAGGAATCCAGATGACTTGCAGGCTTGTGGCTTCAGAGCTGGGATGAGAAAGCCCCGGGAGAAACAGCTTTGGACTAAGATGCCATAACCCCACCTGGCTGTATGCTGCAGCCCTCCTACCTCTATCTGGGGCACACGTCATCCCGCCTGGCTGTAAGCCCAGCAGCTCTTGCACAATTTCCCATTTGACTTTTGTCCCTTACTTTCCACATTGCTCCAAGATATTCACAACTAGTGTTCTTGCTTAGGACATAAGAGTGTGCCCCAGGCCAGGCACAGCAGCTCATGCCAGTAATCCCAGCACTTTGGGAGGCTGAGGCGGGAGGCTCACTTGAGGCCAGGAATTTGAGACAAGCCTGGGCAACATAGTGAGACCACATCTCTACAGATAATTTAAAACGTTAGCCAGGTGTGGTGGCAGCACCTGTGGTCCCAACCATTCAGAAAGGCTGAGGTAGGAGAATTGCTTGATCCCGGGCAGTCAAGGCTGCAGTGAGCCGTGATGGTGCCACTGCACTCCAACCTGGGCAACAGAGCAAGACCCTGTCTCAAAAAAAAAAAAAAAAGTGCCCCTTATGGCTGCATCACTGTTTACATAACCATTTGTCCTTTGCTGGAGACACAACCTGTTTGTTTTTTACAGTTGTTGTTGTTTTGAAACGGACTCTTTGTCACCCAGGCTGGAATGCAGTGGTGCCATCTCGGCTCACTGCAACCTCTGCCTCCCAGGTTCAAGCGAGTCTCCTGCCTCAGCCCCCTGAGTACCTGGGGTTACAGGCATGTACCAGCACGCCTGGCTGATTTTTGTATTTTTAGTAGAGATGGGGTTTCACCATGTTGGCCAGGCTGCTCTCAAACTCCTGACCTCAAGTGATCTGCCTGCCTTGGCCTCCCAAAGTGCTGGGATTGCAGGTGTCAGCCACCAATCCCAGCCTGTTTGTTTTTTAAATAGAGACAGTGTCTTGCTATGTTGCCCAGGCTGGTCTCAAACTCCTGGCCTCAAATGATCCTCCTACCTTGGCCTGCGAAAGTGCTGGAATTACAGATGTAAGCCACTGTGCCCGGCCCAGTGATGGAGCCCGTTTCTATCTAGACGGTAACCAAAACCCATGGCCATTTCCTACGACTTTCTATCAGTTTGCAAATGGAGTCCTTGAGCAGTTCAGTGAGGGCAGAACATTTTATAGTTTGGGAGCTTTTATTTTAAAACTTTCATATTTTTACCGTGTTAAATTGATGACGTATATAGTACATGGTCATGCATGTACAGACTTCTGAAAGATTCAAGTAACCAGAACAAAATATCAAGTCCCCTCCACCATCACCCTGCCACACCCACACCCAGCTCCTGGTGCCTCCCCTGGAGGTAACAACATCAACAAACTGATGGCTTCCCTCCAGCCCCTTTCAACGCCTTCATACTCACATGTAGTCCTTTTTGTAGGTTGGATCTTATTATACATTCTGTTCTGTGCCCTCCCTTTTTTACCTAACAATATCTCAGATCTATCTACCTTATTCTTGTTTAACAACCGCAGAGGTTTTCGGAGTAGGGAAATACCATATTCTATTTAACCACTCACCTTCTCTGAAGGATTTGGGCTGTTTATAAATTTTCACAACATTACAGTGAATGTCACAGGACTTACATGCAGCCACATGTGCAAGGATTTCTGTAGTACAGACTTCTGGAAAGATGGAATTGATGGAGCACAGAATAAGTACATTTAAAATTCTGATAGGGGGCCAGGCGTGGTGGCTCATGCCTATAATGCCAGCACTTTGGGAGGCCGAGATGGAGGAACTGCTAGAGTTCGAGACCAGTCTGGGCAACACAGCAAGACCCCAATCTCTTAAAATTCTGACAGGGACTACCAAATTGTCTGCCCAAAGTCTGCCTTTTTCTAAAAACAAAAAGTTTCTTTAATGATAAAAGTAGCATTCCTGTAAACATGTAATGAGTACAAACAAGACCAGAAAATAAGTTTTAAAACTCCTAGGATTTCATCACCTAGAAGTGGCAATATTAACATACATAGTCAATTTGAGTCCTTTTACCATGAATATAGGTAGAGATACATTTTTAATGAAAATGTGGTCAGAACGTAGACTCTCTTTAGTAACCTGCCTTTTGCAGTTAACTGTATATAACAAAGCTCTTTCCAAGTCATTGAAGATGCTTGGATTTTGTTTTTATTTTTGTTTTATTTCGTAAAGATGGGCTATCACTAGGCTGATCAGGTTGGTCTTGAACTCCTGGACTCAAGCAATCCTCCCACCTCAGCCTCCAAAAAAGCTGGGATTACAGGCATGAGCCACTGCACCTGGCCTAACGACACATCTGTGGTGACATTCCAGATTCTTAACATGGTTTAGGGGCAAGAAAAGGGAAGCTTACGTGGAAGGAATGAAGGTTAAAAAAAAAATTTTTTTAAGACTATGCTAAAAGCAGCATTGACAATTCATAACTTTGTTTATGTAGGAAAATTATTCTACAACCCTGGTTCCTGGAGGTCTTTGAGAATCTGATAAAGCTGAGGCGGGTGGATCACATGAGGCCAGGAGTTCGAGACCAGTCTGGCCAACATGGTGAAACATCGTCTGTACTAAAAATACAAAAATTAGCCGGGCGCGGTGGCAGGCACCTGTAATCCCAGCTACTCAGGAGGCTGAGGCAGGAAAATTGCTTGAACCCGGGAGGTAGAAGTTGCAGTGAGCTGAGATTACGCCCATGCACTCCAGCCTGGGCAACAGAGCAAGACTCTCTCTCAAAAAAAAAAGTGTGGGCTCTTGAGTCAGACACAAGATGCACAACTTTGAATCCTGGCTTTCCTACATACTCTTCAAACCCTCTGCCTGTTTCTTCACTTGTAAAATACAGGCAATAATCAGCAGGTTCTAGGGTTGTTGTGAAGTTTAAATAAGTTCATACACATAAAATGTTTGCAACAGCGCCTACACACAGTAAGTGGTCATTAAATGCCAGCTCCCATTATTTCCAGTGTTTTGCTCTTGTGACATTTCTAACCATATCTTTGTGCACATCTGTGATTACTTCCAAGGGATAAATTCCTAGATATAGAATAGCTGGGTGGAATCATGAGCATGTTTATAAGATTTGGTTTTGTTTTTGTTTGTTTGAGATAGAGTCTCACTCTGTTGCCCAGGCTGGAGGGCAGTGGCACGATCTCACTCAGCTCACTGCAACCTCTGTCTCCCGCGTTCAAGTGATTCTCCTGCCTCAGCCTTCCGAGCAGCTGGGATTACAGGCATGCGCCACCATGCCCCACTATCTTTTTTTTTTTTTTTTTTTTTTTTAGTAGAGGTGGGGTTTCGCCATGTTAGCCAGGCTGGTCTTGAACTCCTGAACTCAGATGACCCACCTGCCTCAGCCTCCCAGAGTTCTGGGATTATAGGCAAGAGCCACTGCACCTGGCCATGTTTATAAGATTTTGGACACATGATGCAAAACTCTTCTCTAAACACTCAGATTCAATGATAGTTCTAGGACTGGTTAACAATGGTAAAGAAAATGGACAAAAATCCTTGCCCTGAATAAGTGATCTATTGGGAGGTGACAAGTGCTATAGAGGAAAATAAAGCAGGGCTGGGCTTAGGAGGGCTGAGACAGGGTGGGGGCTGCAGTTCTACAGAGGGTGGTCGGGGGGCTTCCCTGAGGAGGTGACATTGGAGCACAAAGACTTGAAGGAGGGAGGGAAACATGCAGACTCCTGAGGGGAGAGTGTTCCAGGCAGAGGGAATAGCATGTGCAAAGGTTCCAGGGCAGGAACTTGCCTGAGTGGAGTGGGGAGGATGGGAGGAGAAGAGGATAGAGCAGTGAAGGGGTGGTGACATGTCACAGAGGGCCTGGCAGGTTGAATCGAGCTACACTTTTTTTGTTTGTTTGAGACAGAGTGTTGCTGTGTTGCCCAGGCTAGAGTGCACTGGCACAATCTTGGCTTACTGTAACCTCCACCTTCCAGGTTCAAGCATTTCTGGTGCCTCAGCCTCCCAAGTAGCTGGGACTTAAAGGCATGCACCACTACACACGGCTAATTTTTGTATTTTGGGTTAAGATGGGGTTTCACCATGTTGGCCAGGCTGGTCTCGAACTCCTGACCTCAAATGATCCACCCGCCTTGGCCTCCCAAAGTGCTGGGAGGGAGCGTGTTAATTTCATACCACTGTAGCTCTAGGAAGGGTGAAGTAGGCATTCAAAGAGACAATGAGAACTAATCGAAATTGTGTTGTCCTTGTTTCAACTTGTGCTTAAGAGCACTAAAAGGAAATGACAACTCTCATTGTTTCCCAAGAAAATCAGAGGTTCCTTGTTTTCTCAGTAAAACATGTGAATATTTCAGATACTCAAGTCCAGACACATTTTTTCCTAAAACGCTAAGAACCAAGAGTAAAATGAAAAGACAGATGCCTGCTTTGTTTGTTACTGAGTGGCGTTCTCAGAAAAACCATCTGCCAGGCGTGCAACCTGAAGCAGTGTCTGTCAGGGGAACGTAGGGCTGAGATCACAGTGCCCAGGATAGAGAGCCCCCATGCCTAAGGCCTCATCCCTCCTCTTCCTCCCACACGTCCCACCACAAAGCCTCAGTCTCAAGACACACGCAGCGGGCAGAAAGGCCAGCTCAGAGATTACAGTTCAGGGTGAGGAAGCAGCAAACCACAGATTCATCTTGGGGACCACTGTGGCCGAAATAAGTGAGCTAGAATTTCCACCCACGTCCCCAAACAGCAGAATCTGTGCCTTGAAGAAACTAGGAAGTTCCAAGGGCTTGGGAAGGACCAGAGTTTGACCTAAAATGGTTATAAATGAGGGGAGGGCCAGGCAAGGTGGCTCACGCCTGTAATTCCAGCACTTTGGGAGTCTGAGGCGGGTAGATCACTTGAGGTCAGGAGTTGGAGACCAGCCTGGCCAACGTGGCAAAACCCCATTTCTACTAAAAACATAAAATGTGGCCGGGTGTGGTGGCGGGTGCCTGTAATCCCAGCTACTTGGGAGGCTGAGGCAGGAGAATTGCTTGAACCTGAGAGCTGGAGGTTTCAGTGAGCCAAGACCGCACCACTGCACTCCAGCCTGGGCAACAGAGCGAGACTCTGTCTCAAAAAAAAAAAAAAGGAAGCGAATCTTGGTATAGCATTAAGGCTGGTGCTGTGGTCCCAGCTACTCGGGATGCTGAGTGGGAGGATCACTTGAGCCTGGGAGGATGAGGCTACAGTGAGCTATGATGGCACCACTGCTGTCCAGCCTGGATAACAGAACGAGACCCTTTCTCAAAAAAAAAAAAAAAAAAAATTGAGGCTGGTGAATGTGCCTGATGGCTCAGGGGGTCAAAGATGCGCCCTGGCTTGATGAAGTGGCTTCTCCACCTTTACCAGCGCTTCCATTTGTTGCTTTGCTTGTCGACAATATGTCACTGATCACCCACTGTGCACAGGCACAGGGCCAGGTGCCCAAAGAGAGGATAGAAGGAAATATATCTGGAGGAGCTGCCAGCTCCTGCAGGGGAGAGAGGGACACTTTGAACCACAAGAGCCTTGGCAAAGGGCCCCTCAAGCCTTCCCTTCTCCAAGCGAACACTTATCAGCTTGTTCTTTTTCTCTTCCTTTCCTTTCCCCTTTTCTTTGTTTCCATTCTCTCTCCTTCCTTCCCTCTCTTCTTCTTTCCTTCGTTCTTTCTCTTTTGCAGATGGTACAGCTTTATCGTCAAGAAGTTAGAGTTCACATAATAATTTGTCTGGATGACTCTACCTTAGTTCATTTTCATTTTTAGCAGAAATAACAAGTGCTTGTTGAAAAGATAAAACCATATGAAAACATCAAAATAAACCTGGCAAATTCTTACCATCTCCATGCCCCACTCTTCCTCTCCTAAGAATCACTATTAACAACTTAGCATGTACTTTCCAGGTAAGACTTTTTTTCCCATACATACACATATTTCTGTATACCGTTTTCAGAAAATGAATATGAATTCTGCCTGTTTAACTTACTGCTGTGTTCTCAGCTCCTGGCACATAGTAAGCGTTGAAAGTATTTCTTAAATAAATTATGAATTTCTGAAAATTATCTCTTATTCAAAAATACATCATGGGCTGGACACAGTGGCTCATGCCTGTAATCCCAGCACTTTGGGAGGCTGAGGCAGGTGGATCACTTGAGGTCAGGAGTTCGAGATCAGCCTGGCCAACATGGTGAAACCCCGTTTCTTTCAAAAAATACAAAAATTAGCCGGATGTAGTGGCATGAGTCTGTAATCCCAGCTGCCCGGGAGGCTGAGGTGGGAGAATCACTTGAACCTGGGAGGCGGAGGTTGCAGTGAGCCGAGATCGCACCACTGCACTCCAGCCTGGGCAACAGAGTAAGACCCTGTCTCAAAAATAATAATAATAATAATAATAATAATACATCGCAGACATCCTTCCATGTCATCTACCTCCATCTTTTTATGGCTGTGTGATATTCCATAGAATGGCTGCATCATTGTCCAACCAGAACCCTGTTGTCAGATCTTAGGCTGTCTCTGTGCTTTTATCATTTGAGAACATTGTTCCTACACCCTTGCACACCTGTGTATTCTGTAGGCAAGTGTAGAGGACAGAGTAATGGCCTCCCAACGATGCCCACATGCTAATGCTCAGAACCCGTGAATTTGTTACCTTGCATGACAAGAGACTTGCAGATGTGATTAAATTAAAGCTCTTGCGGTAGGTGGGGGGAGGTGATCCTGGGTTGTGGGGTAAGCCCATTATAATCATAAGGGTCCTTGTAAGAGAGAGGCAAGAGAGTCACAGAGCAGGCCATGTGATGCAGAAGCAGAGGGGAAGAAGGAGACGCAATGACAGAAGCAGAGGCCAGAGTGACATCATTGTTGAAGGGACCACAAGCCAAAGGAGGCCTCTAGAAGCTGGAAAAGGCGAGGAAATGAAGTCTCACCTGTAGCCTCCAGGAGGATTGTGGCCTTGCCAACCCATTGGACTTCTGTCCTCCCTAGCTGTGAGGTTATGAATTTGTGCTCCTCAGGCTGCCCAGTTCGTTATTGTGATTTGTTATAGCCACAATAAGATGCAAACTCAGCCAGAGACCTAGAAATGAAATCACTGGCATCTTAGTCCATTCAGGCTGCTATAAAAAAACACCATACCCTGGGTGGCTTATAAAGAACAGAAATTTATATTTGACAGTTCTGGAGGCTGGGATGTCCAAGATCAAGATGCCAGTAATTCCTTGTCTGGTGAGGGCCCATTTCCTAGTTCATAGATGGCACCTTCTTGCTGTGTCTTCCCATGGTGGAAGCGGTTAGTTAGCTCTCTGTGACCTCCTTCATGAGGGCTCTGCCTCATCACCTCCCAAAGCACCCCACTTCCTAATAGCATTGCTTTGGTGATGCGAATTTGTCACAGGAGCTGGGGGAGACATAAACCTGCAGACTAAAGCACTGGCTCAGAGACTAAATTCATTGTCTAAATTCATGCACCATCACTCATACACACACGGTTTCCATCCCGATCACTGCCCTCCAGTTGCTGTCTAATATTTCTATGACCTTCTCAAAATGTCAATCCCAGAATGACCTGCCTGTCCACACCCTGCTGACCCATGCATAGTAAGCATTCTGCTGGGTTTCATCAGCATCCTTGGAACCGCACATTAAGCTGTGCTCATTCAGCTAGAAATGACCTGAGTGCTTCAGTCTTCAGTCACGCCTCTGCTGTCCTGTTCTCGTGCCATTGGTTTGTTTTTGACATTGGGGCAGGACTTAACTTTTATCCCTCCTAAATTTCACATTGTCTAAGATGAGGAGAGGTGAGAATCTCCAGCATCAAATTACTGACTAGTTTAATGTTGCCATTTCATTTCCATGAGTTTTTTGGAGAATGGAAAGAGCAGGTGGATTTGGCCCTTAAATCTCAGAGAGAGAAAGAAAGTGGATAGAAATAACATCATAAATAAATAATAGGGTAAAAAAGCCTCCATATCAGAAATTGCTCAACCTCAGGGATTTTAACGCCTAAGAAGTGATATTTATTTATTTATTTATTTATTTATTTATTTATTTATTTTTGAAACGGGGTATCACTCTGTTGCCCAGGCTGGAATGCAGTGGCGCAATCTTGGCTCACCGTACCTTCGGCCTCCTGGAATCAAGTGATCCTCCCACCTTAGCCTCTCAAGTAGCTGGGATTACAGGCACACACCACCACACACAGCTAATTTTTGTTGTCGTCATTGTTGTTGTTGTTGAGACCCTTTCACCATGTTGCCCAGGCTCGTCTCAAACTCCTGACCTAAAACAATCTGCCTGCCTCGGCCTCCCAAAGTGCTGGGATTACAGGTGTGAGCCACTGCACCTTGATCAGAAGTGGTATTTATACAGGAAAGCTTCACAGGACAGTCCAGCTCAGAGCAGGGACTGGTTTGATGTTGGGAATTTTATTTTGTCATTAGTTCCAGAGCAGCCAAGTCACCAAAATATCACTTGGATGCTGCCAGCTTCCTCTAGTGCAGGCAGAGGAGGTGTCCTGGGAGCCCATAGGCTGCATCCCCATGGGAGAGACGCCTCCATCAGTCCCCTAGGACCCTGCCCAGTATAGGGCAAGCAAGCTCTCAATGGTTGACAGTCCCTTGGGTCTTTATGTTCTGACTAGGAATAGGAGGGCTTACAAAACTGAAACAAGTTAGAATTTGGAGAAGGCTAATTCCATTCCAGTCCCTCCTTTTACAGACAGGAACCAAGGCTGGGTCATAGGCTCCAGAGTTCGCCAAGCTGTGCATTGTAGAACCTCCTCACAGACGGGCTCTGTGCGCAGGTTTTACTCTGGCCGATGGAAGGTGTGTTACCAGACGAACGCTTCTGGACAAGGCTCCCCCACACTTGTGTCAGAAGCACTGGATTCCTTTCCTGTGGCTGTAGTGAAAAAACACCACAAACTAGATGGCTTAAAACAACAGAGATTTATTCTCTCACAGTTCTGGGGGCTAGATATCCAAAATCAAGGTGTCAGCAGGGCCATGCTCCCTCTGAAGGCTCTAGGGGAGAATCCTTCCTTACCTCTTCCTAATTTCTGGTGGTTTCCTTGGCCACAGCTGCATCAGTCTGATCTCTGCTTCCATCATCACACACAGTCTTCTGCTGTGTCACTGTGTTCTCTTCATTCTGTGCCTGTCTGTCTCTGTGGCCAAATTTTCCCGTTTATAAACACCAGTCATAGTGGATTACAGCCCACCCTAATGGTCTCTTCTTAAATTGATGACATCTGCAAAATTCCTATTCCCAAAATAAAGCACATTCACTTGTATGGGGGTGAGGACGTCAACATTTATATATTTATTTATTTATTTATTTATTTATTTATTTATTTATTTATTGAGATGGATTCTCATTCTGTCACCCAGGCTGGAGTGCAGTGGTGCAATCTCAGCTCACCGCAACCTCCACCTCCCGGGTTCAAGTGATTCTCCAGCCTCAGCCTCCCGAGTAGCTGGGGCTACAGGCGTATGCTGTTGTGCCTGGCTAATTTTTGTATTTTTAGTAGAGAGACGGGGGTTTCACCATGTTGGCCAGGCTGGTCTCAAACTCCTGACCTCAAGTGATCCGCCCACCTCAGCCTCCCAAAGTGCTGGGATTACAGGCGGGAGCCACCACACCAGGACGTCAACATATATTTTAGGGATGCAGTTCAACCCATAACAAGCACCTTCCACCAGGAGACAGAATGAAGCTGGTAACAAAGGCCCAGAGACACTGGTTCCTTTAGCCAGAGCCTGGTGATAATCCAGGGCACCTCGACAGGCAACCCCGAAACTAGTATCCCTGGGCCAGATGTTCGATGTGCGTGTAAGAGGAGAGGCTGTCCCTGAGTCAGAGCTTGCAGGAGGGGCTGGTACAAGGTCTAGCCTCTCCTCAACTGTCCTGAACCCCTAACTCGGCAAAACAGAAGCCCTGGAGTTCTTCAGCCACCTACCCTAGGGTCCAGCAAGCAATTGTCATGATTACTTACTCACACTCCTTGCCATCTTTCCTCCCTCACTCTAGAAGGCTCACCAAAGCTCCCCTACCTGCCCCACGCACAGCTTTCCCTGAGAAGAGCTCTGATTAATTCATATGGTCGCCTCCTTCTCATGGCATTTCCAGTATGTCATGGTGCCCCTTACTGACTGGCCTCCCAGGCAGCTCCTGGGCCCCCAACGCCGCCACCTTCCTTGCAGCTCTCAGCCTTGGAGAATGAGGCTGCACCATGTCCAAGACCTTGCTGCCTGGTTGCTTTCTGGTTTCAAAACATTGCCACTAGGCTGCTTGTCCTGATCCTTCCTCTGACTTAGTTCAGTCAAGGTTTGCAGATGTACCCTAATCTGTCACCTGGAAAACATCAAGACCCAGCCTGTCCTATTTGTGTGTGACCACTCAGGCTAATCAATTTCACAGGGGCAGGGAAGGCAGCCCAGACTGCTTCCTTCCAAGTTCTTTCATCTTTGACTGGATGCATTTCCCAAGCCCACTCTTAGCCTAGACAGAAAATTGCAGCAGAGCTTTTACGTTAGGCAGTTCTAAAAATGCCGCCTAAGAGCTTGCACCTGTGCTGAGTGCATCCCCTGTGTAACAGAAGCACAGGTATGAAGGTGGGAATGTTCCTAGCTGTCCCAGGCCCGACAGAGAGGGCTCTGGCATTGCCTACTGTTTGCTTCCATGCCCTCCCTAAAGCATGTTGCCACTGCCAGACAAGTTCTGAGAGACAGAAAGGGAAAGAACTGTCCCGAGGGAAGCCAGGTCAAAGGCGGTACACCTCATAGCAGGTGGCAACAGCACTACTGTGCAGACTCGCCCGTTGAACATGCTGTGAGTGCCGCCTTCTGGAATTGGGCCCCTGGCTGCAGGGCAGAGGCCTGGCAAGGTGGCAAGTATGGAACAGGCATGCATGGAAGAAGGGGAGATTTTCTGTAGAGGAGGATGAGCATCCTATGGGAGTTGCATGGTGTTACAGAGGACGGTGATGAGGCCAGAGTGGGCTGTGGCATATATGCCTAGACCCACATCATGTTCTTCAGGAGACATGAGCACTCACTGGAATTCCAATGGGCTGTTGTTCTTTTAGACTCTACCCGAGGACGGGACCACACGGGTCTCAAAACCTCCATACAGTCCCACTTTCATTGTCCTATGTAATCCTCATAACCACCTGGAGACATTGGTGTTATTATTATCCCCATTTTACAGATGAGAAAATCAAGGGCTAGGCAGGCCAAGTGACTGGCTAAAGATCTCCCACAGCCCATATGTGCAGAGCTGGTGTTCCGTGAAAGAGCCTATATTAGTTAACGTTCTCTAGAGGGACAGAACTAATAGTTCATAATAATAATTTTATATATATATATATATATGAGTTTATTAAGAATTAACTCACATGATCACAAGGTCCCACAATAGGCTGTCTGCAAGCTGAGGTGCAAGAGCAAGGAGGGTCAGTCCAAGTCCCAAAACTGAAGAACTTGGAGTCTGATACTTGAGGGCAGGAAGCATCCAGCACGAGAGAAAGATGTAGGCTGGGAGGCTAGGACAGTCTAGTCTTTTCACATTTTTTTTTTTTTTCTGCCTAGTTTATATTCTAGCCTCACTGGCAGCTGATTCGATTGTGCCCACCCAGATTGAGGGTGGGTCTGCCTTTCCCAGCCCAGTGACTCAAATGTTAATCTCCTTTGGCAACACCCTCACAGGCACACCCAGGATCAATACTTTGCATCCTTCAATCAAGTTGACACTCAGTATTAACTATCACAGAGCCATATGTGCAAAGCAATCCCCAAATGCCAAAGAAGCTGAGAAACCAAAGGAGGCAGACAAATCCAGTTTGTCAGTATTGGGTGATTTATTGGGGGAACTCAGACAGAAGCGTGGTCTTAGGTGGCCATAATGCAGGTAGTTCTCCGCTGTTACTCCCAAGACCTCAGGATTGTATACCATAGAGAAAGGGTACGTGTATTCCAGCAAGAAAATTACAGGCAGCCCTCCAGAACAGGCAAGAATGCTGCGTGCGTCACAGCCCACAGTTTGTGCGATAACATCAAGGTTGACATGTTCTTACGCTAGGGACAGGAAATAAAGTGGAAACGAGGCATTCACGGGACTAAGCTAATCAGAAGTCAAACCCACGGATGCATCCAAGATGGAGTTGCTTTTGTCTCTACAGCTAGGATTTAGAACCCGGACCTGGACGCCTCACTGCTTCCTGCTTCCTTAGTGCTTTGTGGCCTGGAGTCAGAATAATCTAGCTCAAATTTGGGAGTCAAATGCTCCAGGGTCTTGAACTGGCCAGAGCTCTCAATGCCATAAGTACCTAAAACCCCCTTGGGATGTGCTGTCGGGGGACCATTGGGTGTCTCTGCAGCCCAGGAAAGGCATTCACAATGCCCTCGAGGAGAGTCTGCAAGGGCTGGCCAGAGGCGCTGCCCACGAGGAAAGCCAGCCTAATGTGCTCTGGTTTCCTGTCTTTCTCCATTTGGCCTGAGAACAGAGAACACCCTCATCCCCACCCCCACCCCCACCCCACTCCCAGGACTCCCCGGGCTGCAAGGGTCACATGGCCGGGAGGAGGTGAGTCTGAGTGGGTTCCCTCCCAGCAGGCTGTCAGTGTGAGATTACAAATAAGTGGCAGTTCCCATAATTATTGTGCTGTCCAGAAGCCCGGGCCATCTATTCTGAAGTAAGGGTGACTAAAGGTCAGGGCTCCACAATCAGCCCCGGCTCAGGTCCTGGTTCTTCCATGGTATTGGTCTCATGACCTCAGGCAAGTGAGCCAGGTAGGCAAGACTGGGGCTGGCACACAGCTCACCCTCACTGCTGCTTTCAGTCCATTCCAGCACCCATCCACCAATCAGCACCCATTCCCCTGGCCAGCACCCAACCCCCTGATCAGCACCCATCCCTCCTGACCAGGACCCATCCCCTGACCAGCACCCACCCCCCTGACCAGCACCCACCCCCCTGACCAGCACAGAGTGGTACCAAGAGAGCAGGTATGTGGACTGGACTTCACACCTTTCTTAGGGAGACATGCCCAGGGTCTGGGGCCCAAGCAGCCCAACTTGGGAGGGAGGGAGAAAGGGCATCCAGAGCCTGGGCTCCTGGCACTTTATGAGGGTGGCCAAGAAAGGGCTACACCAACCCACAGGGCTCCCCTACTCCATCCCAGTGATTCCCTGCTGTGCTGAGGGCAGACCCTTCATGCTCCCTCACCCAGAGCATGGCAATTGGGAGGCAGATTGTGTGGACCAGGCCCTGCTCTGGGGTATGGTGTGGAGAGCACAGGTGCTCCTTACCCTCTTGTGGCTTTCCATGCCCTCAGCTTTGCAGCCTGCCTGGCCAGAACGAGCAAACAAGTCCCTAATCCTCAGGCTCCATCTCTCATCTGTCAGTAGGGTCACAACAGTCCCCGTCTCCCATGTGGTCATGAGGGTCCCTAGGAGGTGATAGAGGCCGGGGCTTCGCTCAGCACTTGGAATCAGATAAGCATCTGGTAAATGGTAGTTATTGTATCAGTATCCTTGTTATTGTATAATAATTACCTTGTCCTAGCATATAAACTTCTTCAGGACAGGGCAGAAGACTCTAGAATCTTCTATTCATTTTCTTCCAGAATGTAAGAAGGTGAAAGAGCACTGAATTAGGAGTCAGAAGACCTGAGTTCAAGTTCTGACTTTGCCATTTATTTGCTCAGTCATCCAATTACTACGGATGGAGCTCCTCCTATGAGGTCAGCATTTGGTGCAGGAGATTCAGGACTGAACATAACAGACAAGGCCCCTGACCTCATGGAGCACACAGGCCAGTGGAGAGACAGGCACGGAAAAAGTAAGCACACAAGTTCATTTCCAACAGTGATCACTGCCACGAAGAAAATAAGATAACAGCACAGGCAACCACAAGGATGGGTACTTAGCACGGAGTGTTAGGTACACCCAGAGATGGCCCACTCAGAGGTGTGATTGGAGGGGATTTCTGTATGAAAGGCTGTCTATGGAGGTGTGGGCACAGTTCAGGGAGCCATCAAGGTATGGCCAGAGCCATCAGCGCCCCAGCTCTGGCACCATCAGGAAGCCGTTAGCTGTCGCAGCTCTGGAAGGGCAAAGAGAAGGAGTCACTGCCAGAATCCAGCAAGGCCTTCAGGAGACAGGCACCGCATAGCAGCTGTGACCTTCTGCTATGGGCTGAATGTTTTTTCATCCAACCCTGACAAAATTCAAATGTTGAAACCTAGGCCGGGCGAGGTGGCTCACACTTGTAATCCCAGCACTTTGGGAGGCCGAGGCAGGCGGATCACCTGAGGTCAGGAGTTCAAGACCAGCCTGGCCAACATGGTGAAACCCCATCTCCACTAAAAATATAAAAATAAGCTGGGCGTGGTGATGGACGCCTGTAATCCCAGCTACTTGGGGGAAGCTGAGGCAGGAGAATCACTTGAACCCAGGAGGTGGAGGTTGCAGTGAGCCAAGATCACACCGCTGCACTCCAGCCTCGGTGACAGAGTGAGACTCCATCTCAAAAATAAATAAGTAAATAACAAATGTTGAAACCTGTCTTAGTGGATTTGTGCTGCTATCACAAAATACCTGAGTTGGAGTGATTTATAAAGAATAGAATCTTTTCTCCAGTTCTGGAGGCTAGAAAATCCAAAATCAAGGTGCCGTGGGTTTGATTATCTCGTGAGGGCTGCGTTGTCCAGAGGGGAGGAACGCTGTGTCCTCAAGTGGCTAGAAAGTGGAAGCATGAGCCAACTGAATGCTGTGCTGTGTGAAGCTTCTTTTATGAGGGCCTTAGTCCCATTAGGGAGGGAGGAGCCCTCATAGCCTCATCACCTCTTTTTTTTTTTTTTTTTCTGAGATGGAGTTTCACTCTTGTTGCCCAAGCTGGAGTGCAATGGCGTAATCCCAGCTCACCACAACCTCTGCCTCCTGGGTTCAAGCAATTCTCCTGCCTTAGCCTCCGGAGTAGCTGGGATTACAGCACGCTTCACCATGCCTGGCTAATTTTGTATTTTTAGTAGAGACGGGGTTTTTCCGTGTTGGTCAAGCTGGTTTCAAACTTCCGACCTCAGGTGATCCACCCACCTCAGCCTCCCAAAGTGCTGGGATTACAGACATGAGCCACTGTGCCCTGCTGCCTCATCACCTCTTAAAGGCCCCACCTCTTAATACCATCATATGGCCATTAAGTTTCAACACCTGGGCCAGACATGGTGGCTCAGGCCTGTAATCCCAGCACTTTAGGAGGGTGAGGCAGAAGGATCACTTGAGGCCAGAAGTTCAAGACCAGCCTAGGTAACATAGCAAGACCCCATCTCTACAAAATAAAAATTTAAAAAATTAGGTATGGTGTCATGCCTGTTGTCTCGGCTACTCCAGAGACTGTGTCAGGAGGATTGCTTGAGCCCAGGAGGTTGAGGCTATAGTGAGCCATGTTCATGCCACTGCACTCCAGCCTGGGCAACAGACTGAGACCTTGTCTCTAAAATAAAGAGTTTCAACACCTGGATTTTGAAGAGTTTCAACACCTGGATTTTGGAGAGGAAACTTTCAAATCATAGCAAAACCTAGTCTCCAATATGATGGTAACTAGGAAGTGGGCCTTTGAGGGGTGAGACGTAAGGGTGGGGCCTCAGGAATGGGATTAGTGCTCATTGTAAAAGAGGCCCACGGGAGTTCATAGGACACAGCTAGGAGGCACCATCCATGAATCGGAAAGTAGGCCCTCACTAGACACTGAATCTGCTGATGCTTTGATCTTGGACTTCCCTGTCTCCAGGACTGTGAGCAACACATTTCTGTTGTGTATAAGCCACTCAGTCTATGCTGTTTCATTATTGCACCCCCAACAGGCAAAGACACTTTCAGAAGAGGAATGAAGGCCTGGAAGGAAAAGCATCAAGGGAACGACCCTTGCATCTCTCCTCCTCCCTCCAGTCTTCCACCAGTGTTTCCATTGGCTGAAGCCAACCAGAAGCCACAGGGTAAGGGAGCCCAGGTCATAGGGCACCCCCAGGTCAACCATCCAGGGTTTGGAGCAAGCTGAAGGGAAGATGGTGGGTGCAGAGGGGCAAATGGAGAACAGTCAAGTCTGGGCAGATGGCACTGTGCATGTAAAACCCAGCTAGAAGAGCCACCAGGGGACTGGTGAGCAGCCAGAACCCGGCTCTTCAAATCTCCAGGCCACAGTGTCTTCACCTGTAAAACAAGGATTTGAACCCAAAGAATGCCAAGATCCCCTCTCATACTAGAATTCCAGCTGATCACCCCGGCCTGGGCCTGGGCTCTGCTCTTTGTCCCTGCTGCCCCCAGCAGAGAAGTGGTCCAGCAAGTGTTTCTGAAGGTGATGAAATGCTGCCTTGGCAGTTTGCAAGGTGTTCTAACGAAAGGCAAGATGCTCTTGGCAGCTATTGTATCTTCAAACATGGAGCATATATGTGTCTACCTATGTTAAAATTATAGACAAAAATAATGAATTGAGGCATTTAAAAAAGACTGGAAGGAAAAACAACCACAGATTTTGACAGCTATGGTCTGTGGGTGTTTTTTGCTTTTTATAGTTTTCTGTGTTTGCAGTTTTTCTAAGTTGAGCGTGGCGGGGTGGGGGAAGTAAGGAAAAATAGTGTGAAACAAAACTCTTTGGACCTTAAGCATGAATTAGAGTTCAAGAAAATTAGGCTACGGGCCAGGCATGATGGCTCACGTTTGGAATCTCAGCATTTTGGGATGCCGAGGCAGGAGGAGTGCTTGAGGCCAGGAGTTCCAGACCAGCCTGATCAACATAGTGAGACCTCACCTCTACAAAAAATTAAAAACTTAGCCAGTGTGGTGGCACATGTCTGTAGTCCCAGCTACTCGGGAGACTGAGGCAGGGGGATAGCTTGAGCCCAGGAGTTGGAGGCTGCAGTGAGCTATGGTCACATCACTCCATTCCAGCCTAGACAACAGAGCAAGTCTATCTCAGAAAAAAAGGAAGAAAAGAAAATTTGGCTCTGGCCCAGGAGCACATGGTACAAGATCCTCCTGATTCCCTCCCTCTTCCGTCCATCCCTCCTTTTCTCCATATTGACCAAGCACTAAGTACATCCTGCACCAGCAAGAGGCATCAGAAATGCAATGATAGCAAGGTAGGACCTGCCCCATCGGTACCAAAGGAGAGCATATAAGCATTTTGCTTCATGGCTTTATTTTTCTTTGAAATAACTGCCCAATGGTTTTCTGTCTCAAACAAATCAGCTGACCTAATTAGTAATATCCTGTGAGTGGCAATTGTCTGTAATCTATTGCATCCTCGTTGTTTGGCTTTCAGAAGCCCACTGTCTGTTCAGATTTTTGGCCCTTGGAAAACTGCAGAGCTCAATGATTAAATGAATGGACTTTGGAGCCAGTTGACCCTGGATTCCAATCCTGCCTCTGCCACTCCCAGGCTCTGAGACCTGGGTCAGTCACTCTGCCCTTCAGGCTTTAGCTTCTCCATCTGTAAAACAGCACAGAGTGCCAGGCAGGTCAGACCGAATGACAGATGGAAGGGACTTAGCATCTTCTATGCACTGGATTATGTCCCCCTAAAATTCATATATGGAAGTTGTAACCCCCAATGTGATGGGATTTGGAGATGGGGCCTTTGGAAGGTGATTATAGCTACGTGAGGGCATGAGGGTGGGGCCCTCATAATGGGATTAGTGCCCTTATAAGAAGAGACACCAAAGAGCTTGCATGCACGTGCGCTCTCTCTCTCCGTCTCACACACACACACACACACACACACACACACACACACGCACACACAATCTCTCTCTCTCTCTCTCCCCCATGCACAAAGAAGAGGTCATGTTGGCCAGGTGCAGTGGCTCATGCCTGCAATCCCAGCACTTTAGGAGGCTGAGGCAGGAGGATCGCTTGAGCCCAGGAGTTCAAGACCAGCCTGGGCAACATAATGAGACCTTGTCTCTAAAAAATTTTTTTACAAAATTAGCTGGGCATTGTGGTGCATACCTGTAGTACCAGCTATTTGCAAAGCTGGGGTGGGAGGATCACTTGAGCTCAGGAGGTCAAGGCTGCAGCAAGCTATGACCATGCCATTGCACTCCAGCCTGGCTGGCAGAGTGTGACTCTGTCTCAAAAAGATAAAAAATAAAAACAGGCCAGGCGCGGTGGCTCAAGCCTGTAATCCCAGCACTTTGGGAGGCCGAGACGGGCGGATCACGAGGTCAGGAGATCGAGACCATCCTGGCTAACACGGTGAAACCCCGTCTCTACTAAAAAAATACAAAAAACTAGCCGGGCGAGGTGACGGGCGCCTGTAGTCCCAGCTACTCGGGAGGCTGAGGCAGGAGAATGGTGTAAACCCGGGAGGCGGAGCTTGCAGTGAGCTGAGATCCGGCCACTGTACTCCAGCCCCGGTGACAAAAAATAAAAAATAAAAAAAATTAAAAAAATAAAAACAAAAAAAGAAGAAGTGATGTGAGCACACAACAAGATGGCAGCCACATGTAAGCCAAAAGAAGAGCTTTCAGAATGAAACCTACCTTGCCAGCACCTTAAATCTTGGACACCCCATCCTCCATAATTGTGAGAAATTCTTCCTGGGTTAAGCCACCTAGTCTATGGTGTTTCATTATGGCAGCCTGAGCTAGGGCAGCGTAGCTACAGGAGCAGTGATGGCATGCACTTCTGAAGCCTCTGGTTCATGTCCATCATTAGGTTCAGTCAGGCACCAATCAGCCAGGGAGCTGCAACCACACCTGTCTGCACTTCCCCAAGGAGTGATTGACCCTCCAGGGCCCATCTGCTCCCAGCTCCTCCACCTCATCTGCCAATTGTTACCAGACTCCTTGTGCACAGCCCTGAGCTGACGGGGGATCTGGAACCCAGGTTTGTTCCCATGTACCCTGATCTAGGGGAAGCATCCAATGAAAGCCGCTGCTTGGCCTCCAGGCCCCAAAGGTATGACACAGACACCTGCAGCCTCGCCCACAACTACCACTCATCTAAGGAATGTGTGCAGAACCTACAGGCTCTGTGTATGTGTCCATGAAACAAAAGGCTGAATTATTTCCTGATGTTTCACTTCAGACTGAGGTTTGCTGCAAAAGACGAAGGGAGACAGGGAGAGATTCACCCACAGGGATGAGACCTCATTTCTGGAGGCCACAGGCCATGGGGGCTTCGTGGTCCACAACCCCAGGTGCAACCCCAGCCCCTCCACTTAGCATCTGTTCAAGGCCAAGAATACCTGCTGTTATTTCTGCCTGCATCCATTTTCTACCCCTCTGGGAACTATACCCCTGTTGTCCTCTGGGCATCCATCCCATTGGTTCACATGTTCCCAGAGAAGCTGATCAGTTCCAGGGAAGGAGACCGTGATGCCTCTCACCCCAAACCAATCAATAATTCCAACGCCCCCAGCCATGGTGGGTACAGGCATGTGACCAATTCAGAACACTGGTCACATTCCTGACACGTGCAAATTCACTGGACCTGAAACCAGACAGGAGGTAGGAACTAGAATGCGTATCTCCATCTGGCCACAAAATAGAGCCTGAAACTGAAGTGAACACAACAGAAGCAAGAGCCAGAGATGAAAAACCAAGGCTTCCCTGGGTCAGCGGTGCCTGAAACAGATGCATCCCCAGGCCTCTCAATTCACCTCGTAAATGACCTTTTTTTTTTGAGACAGAGTCTTGCTCTGTCACCCAGGTTGGAGTGCAGTGGCAGCAATCTTGGCTCACTGCAAGCTCCGCCTCCTGGGTTCACGCCATTTTCCTGCCTCAGCCTCCCGAGTAGCTGGGACTACAGGCACCCGCCACCACGCCCGCCTAATTATTTTGTGTTTTTTTAGTAGAGACGGTGTTTCACCATGCTAGCCAGGATAGTCTCGATCTCCTGACCTTGTGATCCACCCACCTCGGCCTTCCAAAGTGCTGGGATTACAGGCATGAGCCACTGTGCCTGGCTGTAAATGACCTTTGTTTAAAAAAAAAAAAAAAGAAAACAAACTATTTTCTGTATAAGCCAGTTTAAATTTTTATCACATACAACAATTGTAATATATGTTCATACACAAACCAAGTGCAGATTTCTAAAAAAATAGTGTGTGAACAAAAGACAATGGCATTTCTAGGTTGCACTTGGTTACTTGTGGTAGATGAGGGACTTGTTGATAAGGAGTAGATTTGTGATTACTGTTGGAGCTTGTCCAATGCAGACAGAAGAGCTTCTCATCTAAGTGGTTTTCTGGATACCAGATAGAGCGTGATATTTTCCCCTTCTTTTTTGAGGGTGCTGCACAAGCTGGCAGATTGGTCCTTGGGAACCCCAAGAGGACCCCATGCACCTCCCAAGGGACCTTTGAAGTTAGAGACCTTCAATTGCCCCCCACCCCTACCGCCACAGCTGTCTGCGATAGCCATAGGTCCAGGCAGGCTCACTTGCCCAGCATTAACACACCAAACCCACCCGGGAATGGGATTCTTAGATCAAGAGAGGGGCAAAAAAAGAAGAGAAGGTTGGCACAGCGACAGAAGGAATTTCGTGTCCAGATGGGGAGTGTCAGGAAGCAGCTAGATCTGTTCTTAGTCAAGTAACAGAAATTGGCACCCATAGGTGCTCAATAGACTGGTGCTCTCATACATACAAAAGAATGAACGAAGGAACGAGTAGACCTCTCGGAGGAGAAGCATCGAGATGGCTATGATCCAGGAGTTTCTCAAGACCTTGGGATGCCATTTGGTAGAGTATACCCCAAGTTTGTCATTCAGATTTTTGCCACATTTCCATGCCACTTCACTGTCACTAACTATATATATAATATATCATAGAGAGAGAGAGAGAGAGAGAGAGAGAGAGAGAGAGACTTGCTCTGTTGCCCAGGCCAGACTGCAGTGGTGCAATCTTGGCTCACTGCAACCTCCACCTCCTGGACTCAAGCCATTCTCCTGCCTCAGTCTCCTGAGTAGCTGGGACTACAGGCCCACACCGCCATGCAGGCTAATTTTTGTATTTCTAGTAGTGACGGGGTTTCACCATATTGGCCAGGATGGTCTCGAACTCCTGACCTCAAATGATCTGCCCATGTTGGCCTCCCAAAGTGCTGGGATTACAGGTATGAGCCATCGTGCCCAGCCATATTTTGTTTTTAATGGATGAATGGTCAAATGCATGAATTTTGTGCCTATTTCCTCTAAGAAACTTGATATATTTGGAAAACAGGGTGTCTGCCTTCTTCCTGGCTGTAATCTCTGCTCTTCCTTTACATCTACTGACTTCTTTTTTCCTTCTTCCTTCTTCCTTCCTCCTTCCTCCTTCTTCTTCTCCTTCTTCTTCTCCTTCTTCCTCTTCCTCTTTTTTTTTTGGACAGAGTCTTGCTCTGTTGCCCAGGCTGGAGCGCAGTGGTATGATCTCAGCTCACTGCAACTTCTGCCTCCTGTCTCAGCCTCCCAAGTAGCTGGGACTACAGGCACGCACTACCATACCTGGCTAATTTTTGTATTTTTAGTAGAGATGGGGTTTGGCCATGTTGGCTAAGCTGGTCTTAAACTCCTCACCTCAGGTGATTCGCCTGCCTCGGCCTCCCAAAGTGCTGGATTACAGGCGTGAGCCACCACACCTGGCCTATTTTTATGTTTATTTATTTATTTATTTTAATTTTGAGACAGGGTCTTGCTCTGTCACTCAGGCTGGAGTGCAGTGGGCAATCATGGCTTACTGCAACTTTGACCTGCTGGGCTCAAATGATCCTCCCACCTCAGCCTCCCTAAGTAGCTGGGATTAGAGGCATGCACCACCACACCCAGCTAATTTTTTATTTTTTGTAAAGATGGGGTACCCCTATGTTTCCCAGGCTGGTCTTGAACTCCTGGGCTTAAGCAATCCTCCCATCTCAGCCTCCCAAATTGCTGGAATTACAGACATGAGCCACACACCAGGCTGATTTATGGTTTCTAATGAAGCAAAGACACTAATGACAGAGCAGGAGCACTGTTATCTTGGACAAACACTGCCACTTTAAGCTCCAGCTCCCTTCTTAGCCTTATGCATTTTAAGGAAATCATTTCCCTTCTAACTACAAGCAGCCAGAAAGAGCAAACAGTAAAACAGATAAAACAACTCAGGCACAGAGGGAGGTGGGAGGAAAGTCTCTTCGGTAAATGCTAAATTTCACCCTCATACAATGGGCCCCAGTAAAACAGTGGGCCTTAATAGGTACATTTCCTTCCCTTCAGCACTAAAATAGGGAAGCTAAAAGCAGACTTGAGGGGTATGCCTGCAGCTGCAGAAAGATGTATGGGAACAGACACACAACTCTCTCTCCTGAATAAGCACAACCAAAAAACACAAAAGCAGTCCAAGCTCTAATAAACTCTCCCACTCTGAATCCTTAAAAATTCTTAGACTGTAAAAAAGTGTGCCTCTAACCTAACTTGGCCACACGCCCCTCTCAGGTTTGTTTTCTCTAAAATAAACTTGTGTTAACTACCAAGCCACCTTTCATGTTTATTTCCTCTGTCTTTAATTCTTATAACTGACACTGTTAATACTACTGTGGTTTGTTGCTACAGTGATAACTGAAGGAAACACCCAGTTGCAGTTAGAGGTTAGTGAAAAGAAAGATGGACATTTTTCTGTCCATTGCTTTAAACGTAGGTTTTATTATCATTTAGCTATGGTGACACCAACAGATCAGGAGCTTACTGCTGTTGAAATGATAGCTTGCTACTCACAGATTATTGGGGGAACCAGCCCCCAATATTTCAATGTAGGTTCTTTCTATTTTCCCTAAGTGTCGGCCAGTCTGAGAAATAAAGAGAAAGAGTACAAAGAGAGAAATTTTACAGCTGGGCCTCCAGGGGTGTCATCACATATTGGTAGAACCATGATGGTGACCTCGAGCCACAAAACCAGCAAATTTTTATTAGGGATTTCAAAAGGGGAGGGGTGTATGAATAGGGAGTAGGTCACAGAGATCATATGTTTCAAAGGCAATAAAAGATCACAAGGCAAAGGGTAGAATTAGAATTACTGATGAAGGTCCGTGTCCTGCTGTGCATGCATTGTCTTGATAAACATTTTAATAGGAAACAGGGTTCGAGAGCAGACAACCGGTCTGACTAGAATTTACGAGGCTGGAATTTCCCAATCCTAGTAAGCCTGAGGGCACTACAGGAGACCAGGGCGTATTTCATCCCTTATCTCAACCACATAAGACAGACATTCCCAGAACAGCTGTTCATAGACCTCCCCCCAGGAATGCATTCCTTCCCCAGGGTTATTCCTTGCTGGGAAAAGAAGTCAGCAATATTTCTCCTACTCACTTTCTGCAAGAAGAAAAATATGGCTCTATTCTGCCTGATCCCACAGGCTGTCAGACCTTATGGTTATCTTTCCTTGTTCCCTGAAAATTGCTGTTATTCTTTTCTTTTTCAGGGTGCACTGATTTCATATTGTTCAAACACACGTTTTACAGTTTGTACAGTTAACACAATCATCACATAGTCCTGAGGTGACATACGTCCTCAGCTTACAAAGATAACAGGATTAAGAGATTAAAGACAGGCATAAGAAATTATAAGAGTATTAATTGGGTTGGGAGGCCGAGGCGGGCGGATCACAAGGTCAGGAGATCGAGACCATGGTGAAACCCCGTCTCTACTAAAAAAAATAGAAAAAAAAAATTAGCCGGGCGCGTGGCGGGCGCCTGTAGTCCCAGCTACTCGGGAGGCTGAGGCCGGAGAATGGCGTGAACCCGGGAGGCGGAGCTTGCAGTGAGCCGAGATTGCGCCACTGTACTCCAGCCTGGGCGACAGAGCGAGACTCCGTCTCAAAAAAAAAAAAAAAAAAAGAAAAAAGAGTATTAATTGGGGAAGTGATAAATGTCCATGAAATCTTCACAATTTATGTTCTTCTGCCACGGCTTCAGCCAGTCCCTCCATTCGGGGTCCCTGACTTCCTGCAACAACGGATCCCAGAGGAGGAGGCACGCCACGCCATGCAGGACAACATGGGGTTGGTCAGGAAGCAAAGCAAACAGGAGGAAAACTGGGCCAGGGCCTTTATTGTGGCTTTTGCAGGAAGCAATGGGTGAGACAGGGTACACAGGCTTAGAATTTGCCAGTTTGAATAATTTCAGGGGTTACTATGGCATAGGGGTCGTCTCTAGTTGTCTGGAGGTGATTAGGGCAGGAGAAGAGTGGCCCGGTGTGTAAAAACCCGATGCAGGAGGTAGCTGTGGTGTTCAGGCTTTGGAGGTTAAGAAAGTCATTTACTACAAAAAATTAGCCGGGCGCGGTGGCGGGCGCCTATAGTCCCAGCTACTCAGGAGGCTGAGGCAGGAGAATGGCGGGAACCCGGGAGGCGGAGCTTGCAGTGAGCCGAGATCGCGCCACTGCACTCCAGCCTGGGCAACAGCGTGAGACTCCGTCTCAAAAAAAAAAAAAAAAAAAAAAAAGAAAGTCATTTACTATCACTAGGAATTGACTGGCCCTGCAAGGAGGAGTCTCCCCAGGGCCAGCAAACTCTCAGATGTCAAAACATCGGAAACACATGTTTAGTACACCCATCCAAATTCACAGGTTCCTTCACTTTTTACCCGTGGCCACCAGGGTAAGAACCCTATCTGAGAAGGCCCCCAGCTGAGAATAGCAGCATTGAAACCTGAGAGTCAGAGGTCCGAAACCCAGTGCCTTCCAGGGTCAGGTGTAAAGGACAGCAAGGGGTGGGGACTGTGGGGACCCAGGTGTTCATGCCTCATAAAGCCAGCTGCAGCCAGTGGCTACCCAGTGTTGCCAAATCTTCTGAGCTTTCAGGAGAAGCCAGATATCTAGATTTTGTCTGTGCTTGTGCATGTGATGTACGTGAGAGACAGAAATCCTGATTGTTTAATGTTTGCAATTCTTAAAAAAAAAAAAAAAAAAAAAAACAAAAACCTTTGAGTAAAGCAGATTAATATATTAATAGTAAAAAAAAAATTAGGTTGTATAAATAAATAAATGCATCCCTGGATTGCAACAGACTTGGGGCCACCAGCTGGCAGCCTCTGCCTTGGTTTGTCCCCACCCAGACTGTCTGGCTCCCCCATGGTCCTCCTCATCCCCAGAGCATCCCTCATCTTGCTGTGGGAGACAGTAGCTCCTCTGATTCTGGGCTTGTTTCTTGTGCCTGTGAAATTAAATCTTAAATATTCTTCTAGGCTTAATTTTCAGTTGGCTATGGTATTCTAAGGAGCGAGGGGAGGATGTGAGCTAATACAGCACAGCTTTTTTCAATGATTTCTTTTCCCCAAGAGCTTTGCAACCTTTGAAGTTCAATCCCAGCTTTGCCACTTTTAAGACTTAGGACTTTGGATAAGTCCCTAATGTTCTCAACCTTGGATTTTCTCACTTGTACAATGAGGCCAATGAGAGTTCTGACCACCCAGGGCTGTTCTGTTCATTCGAGGGACATGCTGCAGGCAAGAGAACCAGCTAGAAACTGTTGAGTGCTGTGAGCCAGAGCTATATGAGTCTTATCTCCGAAGTTGACCCTGTCGTTAATCCCACTTCGCTGATGGGGAAACCAAAGCACAAAGATGGGTTCATTTGCACTGGGTGCAGAGACAGAGCAGGATTTGAACCAGGCAGGAAGTCTGAACCCACAGCCTCACAATTAATCGATTCATTGCTAGGCTGAGCTGCCTCATGTCAAAGATCTCTCCTTTTACAGATCAGGGAGCTCCATAAGGGCTGAGACTTTCTCAAGGTCTAATAAGGGCTAGGACAAAAGCTAGTTTTTTACCAGACCTGGAAGGCAGAAACTGGGTTTGATGGTCAATGGTGAGCAGACCAATTCTCTGTCCCTTCAGAGTGGACACATAACTGCAGCTTGATGACTCAGGTGAATGCTCATGTCTCTCCAGCATGAGGACATCCTGACACAGCCACCTGTGTAGCTCTGAGGCTCAGCAGGGGTGAGGGGAGGATGGATGCTTCCTGCTGTGGTTTGGATGCATCCCCCAAAAGTTCATGTGTTGGAAACTTAATTGCCAATGTAATAATATTAAGAGGTGGGGCCTTTGGGAGGGGATTGGGTCATGAGGGTGGAGCCCACATGAATCATGAATAGATTAATGCCTTTATTGCAGGAGTGAGTTAATTCTCCCAAGAGTGGATTGTTGTAAAATGAGCCTGGCTAGCTCTTGCGAGTTCTTTCACACATGCTCTCTTGCCCTTCGCTTTTCTGCCATGTTATGATGCAGTACCAAAGCCCTCACCAGAAGCTGCCATCATGCCCTTGGATTTCCCAACCTCTAGAACCATGAACTAAATTAAACTCTATTCTTTATCAGTTACCCAGTCTGTGGTATTTAGTTATAGCAACAGAAAATTGGCTAAGACACCACCTAAATGCCTGACTCAGAAGCCCCTGTGCTCTTGGATCTGGCTCGAACCAAGAGGGACATAGAAAGTGGAATATATGGGCCAGGCACTGTGTCTCACGCCTGTCATCCCAACACTTTGGGAGGCTGAAGTGGGAGGATCATTTAAGCCCAGGAGTTTAAGACCAGCCTGGGCAATATAGCGAGCCCATATCTCTACGAAAAAATTTAAAAATTAGTTGGTATGTGGCACGTACCTGTAGTCCCAGCTACTCAGGAAGCTGAGATGGGAGGATTGCTTGAGCTTAGGAGGTTGAGGTTGCACTGAGCCATGATTGCGCCATTGCACTCCACCCTGGGCAATAAAGAGAGACCTTGTCTAGGAAAAAAAACAAGCGGCATGTATGGATCAAAGACTTAATCATAAAATGTAAAAGGCTTTAAAAACTTAAAAGGCTCTTTATTCAGCACAGTGGCTCATGCCTGTAATCCCAGCACTTTGGAAGGCCAAGGCAGGCGGATCACTTGAGATCAGGAGTTCAAGACCAGCCTGGCCAACATAGTGAAACCCTGTTTCTGCCAAAAAATACAAAAATTGGCGAGGTGTGGTGGTGTGTGCCTGTAGTCCCAGCTACTAAGGAGGCTGAGGTGGGAGAATTGCTTGATCCCAGGAGGCAGAGGCTGCAGTGAGCCGAGTTCATGCCACTGCACTCCAGCCTAGATGACAGAGTGAGACCCTGTCTCAAGAAATCCGGTAAAAAATGAGGAAAATATTTGAACAAAAGACTCACAAAGGAAGATCTATGAATGGCAAAAGAGTTCAACATCATTACTCATCAGGGAAAGGCACATTTAAACCACAATAAAAACTATGTTACTTTCACCAGAAAAGCTAAATTAAAAAGACTGACAGGCTGGGCGCGATGGCTCATGCCTGTAATCCCAGCACTGTGGGAGGCCGAGGCGGGCGGATCACAAGGTCAGGAGACCGAGACCATCCTGGCTAACATGGTGAAACCCCGTCTCTACTAAAAACTACAAAAAAAAAAAAAAAAAAAAAAAAATTAGCTGGGCGTGGTGGCAGGCGCCTGTAGTCCCAGCTACTCAGGAGGCTGAGGCAGGAGAATGGCATAAACCCAGGAGGTGGAACTTGCGGTGAGTCGAGTTCGTGCCACTGCACTCCAGCCTGGGCGACAAAGCCAGACTCCATCTCAAAAAAAAAAAGGAACAACCAGCGATATACAAAACAACATAGAAGAATCTCATCAACATTACGTTAAGTGAAAAAAGCCAAACGAAAAAGTTTGGCTTCCATTTGTATGAAGTTCTAGTATAGGCTAAATAACATACAGGACAATTCCCAACAACCAATAATTATTTGGGCCACAATGTCAGCAGTGCTGAGGCTGAGAAACCTCAACTAAACCACTTTATGGTGGAAAAAACTAGAATCGTGGTTGTGGTCTCTGTGAAAGCAGGGATTGCCTGTGAATGGGCATGAAGGATCTTTTTCAGGTGATGGTAATGTCTCATATTTCAACAGAAAGTTTAGTTAGACAGGTGTACGCATCTGTCAAAACTTAGCAAATGTATATTTAAGGTTTTTGCATTTATTTGTAAAGTTCATATTAAACGAAAAAATGGGTACAATAACTGGTATGTTATTCGAGTGATGAATACACTAAAAGCCAAGACGTCACCACTGTACACACTACATATGTAACAAAATTGCAATTGTACCCTTAAATTTATAAAAGTAAAAAAAGAACTGAAAAAATAGTGAGCTTTAATGAACGACATGTGACAGATGGGGGATGGATGGATAGATTGACCTACTTCATAATTCTTTACATTAAATTCCCTCTGTCCAAATAAATGATGTGATTTCTGTCTCCCAGGTGGACCTTCATGGATGTATCCATTGAGCAGCCATTCTAGAAGGCAAATCTGATCATGCCATTCCACTGCTTAAAACCTTTTCATAGCTCCCTATCTTCAAGTTAACCTCTTAGTCCATCATTCAAGGTTCCTAACCATCCAACCAACATCTACAAATGCATATGCTATATACTCTAAATTGTAGTCACAACCAACAACTTGCTATTTCATGGACACAAGCTTTTCCTATCACCATCATCCCCAGGTAATTTTGCATATCTTCTTCCCTTTGCCCAGAATGTCTTCCCCACCTTCTCTACCTGGAAAACTCCTATTCTAAGTGTGAGTCACCTCCTCTGTGAAGCCTTCCTTGAGTTCTTCAGGCAGAGCGAAGGTCGCCTCTTTTGGGCTTCCCCATTGCACTCCTACAGCACTTGTCAAATTGTGTAACTGTTTGCATAACTGTCTCCCACTAGACTAGGAGGTGCTCAATCCTGAGGCTCCATCCTCATTCCTTCTCGAATCCTTTAAGCCTAGAATACTGACTTGTATAGGGCGAAGCTCAATCCGTGTTTGTTGAATGAAAAACACACAAACAGATCCACCCTACAGTCTACTTGCAAATTTATGTAAGTCATGCCTGAGGGTAAACAAAAGTGACATCTAGGATTTAACAAATGATAAAGTCTACATTTTAAAAGCTCAAATTTCATTCTGTTTTCAGAAATATATGAACATAATTAATAGCCTTGGTCTTGTTTTCTCTTTTCGCATCGAGTTCTGCTCATTTTCGGAGGGGTCTGCTTCTGGGAGCGGCTTTAACAAGTTCATAAAAGCCAGACTCACCTGAGGCTTTGCCTAAAGGATCACATTTATCTTTTTGAATTAACTTTATTTTTAATCACAATAAATGATTTTTTGGTGTGTGTGTTATTGTTTGAGACAAAGTCTCTCTCTGTCGCCCAGGCTGAAGTGCAGTGGCGCGATCTGGGCTCACTGTAACCTCCGCCTCCCAGGTTCAAGTGATTCTCCTGCCTCAGCCTCCTGAGTAGCTTGAATTACAGGTGCTCACCACAATACCAGGCTAATTTTTTTTTGTATTTTTAGTTGAGACAGGGTTTCACCATTTTGGCCAGGCTGGTGTCAAACTCCTGACCTCAAGTAATCTGCTGCCTTGACCTCCCAAAGTGCTGGGATTACAGGCATGAGCTACTACGCCCGCCTTAATCACAATAAATGTATTCTTATTTTGTTATTAAAATTATACACACTTTGTAAACTAAAAACAGTGGGAAATAAAACAGATAAGTATAAAGAAGAAACTAAAAATTCCCTTAAAATCCACCACCTGGATATAATCACTCTTAGCATTTGGTGAACCAAATGCACCAGTAGGAGCTCAAGCTGCTTCTTTCTGCCATGATTTGGTAGGTTATATTTTTCAGGGCTTCAGGCTGGCCCTCTTATGTCCCGGCTGATTGCTGAGCCTCAGCATACAGAGAGCCAAGGCCTTGCCCTTGGTGAATAGACACCCCGGTCATAAATCACAGGTCTCCGCTCTGAAATCCATCAGGCTTGTATGAGCATGAGTTCAAAGAAGAAAACAACGATCAGATAATATCTGCTGAGTAATCAGTCCAATGACAGGTTTAAAAAACACACTCATATTTGAAAAACAGGATTATTGAATTAGCAAAAGGGAACACATTAGACTCAGCAAGGCTGAGTTTCCAAATGTCTTTTTGAGATAATTAACTCCAGGCAGTAGGGATGGAGTACATTCACTGCAAGTGGGAATGGCTGCAGGACTGCTAGCTAGAAGGTGGCCCTGGGGAAGGGGTGTACAGAAGAGGGCTTGGGTGAGGGGCTATCCTATAAAACTAGGTGTTTCTACCAATATGAAAAGGCTCTGGCCGGGCGCGGTGGCTCAAGCCTGTAATCACAGCACTTTGGGAGGCCGAAACGGGCGGATCACGAGGTCAGGAGATCGAGACCATCCTGGCTAACACAGTGAAACCCCGTCTCTACTAAAAATACAAAAACTTAGCCGGGCGAGGTGGCAGGCGCCTGTAGTCCCAGCTACTCGGGAGGCTGAGGCAGGAGAATGGCGTGAACCCAGGAGGCGGAGCTTGCAGTGAGCTGAGATCCGGCCACTGCACTCCAGCCTGGGTGACAGAGCGAGACTCCGTCTCAAAAAAAAAAAAAAAAAAAAAAAGAAAATGCTCTTCGGCAGAGTAGTTAAAGGTGTGGGCTTGGAGATCCAGGCTCAAGTCTTTGCTCCACCACTGACCAACTGTAAGACTGTCAGCAAGTTAAGTCTTAACTTCCTTAAGCCTTGGTTTTCTCATCTGTAAAATGGGGATAATCTAAATTCCTACTTGATGGGATTGTAGTTGCAACTATATAGAACCTTTCAGATGGATTTGCAGTCCATGGTGAGCCTTTGAGGCTTGCTGATGATCGTGCTTGTTCCTATGAAGAATGAGATGGAGGAAGGGCAGGTGTGTGTTCACAAGGGGCACAGTTGATTCTGGATTAAGAGGGCATTGAATGTGGTGAAGGTCACTGAAATCACTTAAGACCTTAGACTCTTGCTGATTCACTACAGGAAAAAAATCATACAACGAGATTTTTTTTTTTTTTTTTTTTTTTTTTTTTTTTTAAGGAGGAGTCTCGCTCTGTCACCCAGGCTGAAGTACAGTGGTGCGATCTCGGCTCACTGCAAGCTCCACCTCCCGGTTTCAGGCCATTCTGCTGCCTCAGCCTCCCAAGTAGCTGGGACTACAGGCGCCTGCCACCATGCCCGGCTAATTTTTTGTATTTTTAGTAGAGATGGGGTTTCACCATGTTAGCCAGAATGGTCTTGACCTCCTGACCTTGTGATCCACCCGCCTCGGTCTCCCAAAGTGCTGGGATTACAGGCGTGAGCCATCACACCCGGCCATACAATGAGATTTAAAGCAGACAAAGCCAGCCTCCAGAATCTATTAAGAAAAAATAAAAGGTGGGGGGGTTGCTCCTGGTAAACCAGTTAGCTATTGCTGCAGTACTATTCCCCTCCTCTGCCTCCTATTTACCAGGCACCCACTAGCCCAACCAGGCGCAGGATGCAATGATGAAATGCTGGCACTTGGGGCTTGTGGCTTCCTGGACACTGACCACACTGTTATCTCAGTTGTCTCATCACCCGAACAGCAGACTTTTCAAGTTGTGCTCACTAGTCTGGGGAAGACTTTGATGTAGATCCAGCTTCACTTACCTGTGCCTCCAGGGTGAGGCATCTGCAGAACCAGTGTCAATTGACATGGATCCAAGAACAGTTATGGTGATTGGAAATTGATCAAAATACAGAGATCAACAATGCTCAATAGGAGGAAGTGAGAGATGGTGACGTCTGGGAAAGCTCGTTCCTTTAATTCTCAGGGTCTTAGGATGGAGGAGAAGGAGCCTGGAGACAGGACTCTGGAAGTCCAGGACTCTTCCCAGGGGCCCCTGGACAATCCCCAACAGAGCACTTGGTCTCTAGTTTCTCACAGTGGCCACCTGCTTTGGACTCACTCGGGAAACTTATTAAGGACACAGATGCTTTGGTACCCTCGTCCCCTACCAACCAGGGTCCCAGGGTCAGGACTCAGGGGCTTTGTGAGTCACAAGGTCTCCAGATGATTCTGAGACCTTCAACCAGGGGCTTTAAAGTAGGGAGGAGAAACCAAGATGCCTGTCCTTCAGCTTTATGTGCTAACACTTGCCAAATGCCTTCAAATCTGAGGAAAAGGGAGGGAAGTGTTCAATTCAAGAAGGGGAAACTTTGGCGATGACCTGGGGTTTTCACTTTTATTTTCTAGAATTCCATAATGTTAGCCATGGTTTTAAGCAACTGCTCGACTCAACTATTGCCCATTTTATAGACATGGAAACTGAGGTGAAGATGACCCAACTCCTGCCTAAAACCCAATGAGTCCTGCCTGTGGAACCCTGGGCTACTCGTCTCCTCGTGCTCTTTCTTCCAGGAGTTTGTGATCCAAACGCATGCACCGTCAAAAGCTCATTTTCGGCCGGGCAGTGGCTCACGCCTGTAATCCCAGCACTTTGGGAGGCCGAGACGGGCGGATCACGAGGTCAGGAGATCGAGACCATCCTGGCTAACACGGTGAAACCCCGTCTCTACTAAAAATACATTTAAAAAAATGAGCTGGGCGTGGTGGCGGGCGCCTGTAGTCCCAGCTACACGGGAGGCTGAGGCAGGAGAATGGTGTGACCCGGGAAGCGGAGCTTGCAGTGAGTGGAGATCGCGCCACTGCACTCCAGCCTGGGTGACAAAGCAAGACTCCGTCCCCAAAAAAAAAAAAAAAAAAAAAAAAAAGCTCATTTTCAGTGTTTGCTCTCCCTCAGGCTCTGTGCTCACTGTTTTCTGTGCACTCTCATTTAATCTTCATCATGATTCAATGATGTAGTTAAAGAGAAGGAAAATAATGCTCAGAGAGATTCAGCAATTTGCACAACGTCACACAGCTCCAAAGCTATGGGATCCCAGGGTCCTCAGGGGCCCTGCTCCCAACCTTAACTCTAGATCTAAGCACCTCTTCCCACCCCCCTGGGTGACAGAGAAGAAGAAAATGACCCTTGCTGGTTACACTTTCAGTTACAAGACCCAGAAGAGGCAACGCAAATAGGTTCAACCATGAGTGCTTAAACCTCCCTCCCACATACAACACACACACACACACACACACACCCTCCTCTCAAGACACACACCCACATGCACACACACACCATCCACACCTCCTATGCCACCCCTGCACGTGTCAGGGTGAGGGCCTGGCAAGCTTGGAATTCGCCACTACCCTTGCTTTGCTCAGCAAGTCGGGAGCCTGCTGAATACGTCAGCTGGCTTGGCAAAGAGGAAGCTGTGCTCACAAGGTGGTTCTGGTGGGTGGGACAGGGGACAGGCTGTGCCACACACCAGGAGCCTGCAGAGACCCAAAGAGGCAGCGGCTGGAGGGGAGAGCAGAGAGTAGGGCTGGCAGGGGGTTGGGGGGCAGCCATTGATCTTCTCCAGGGGACACTGAGGTCACAGCTCTGGCAGGCAGCATCTGGACGCCTGCAGGAGGTGGGTAATGGCCCATAAATAATGCACCAGGAGAAGACAGGGGCAGCCAGTGGGAGTGGGCGACTCTGGACTTGGAGGCAGGAGACCCCAGAAGGAATCCCACCCTCATCTCGGACAGTAGATGGGTGGGTGTCTCCCTTTCTGGACTCTGTTTCCCAAAATGTGAGCCAAGGGCACTCATGATCATAACCAGCCACTGGGAGGATGACAAGAGAAAACAAGAAAATGTGTCATAAACAGAAAGGCTTGATCCAAATGGGAGGTGGTATTGTAGGGGAGGGAAAAAAGATTATTTTTCCTTCCATCCTCCTACATTTTCTGGCTGGAGTCCTGTAAACAAGGCTGACAAAAGACAGATTAACAAGAAAAAAAACAAGCAGAAGTTTATTAACATGTGCATCATGCATACACATGGAAATACTCAGGGACGAGTAACTGAAAGGAGTGGCTAGAACTTGGGCTTATGCAGCATCTTGACAAAAGAACAATAAATTATTAGAGAAGTGACAAGACAAAGTGAAAGGACTTAGAGCTCCTAGGGAGGCAAGTTGTGGGAGGGTAAATACACGGAGAAACTAAGGGAAGATAGGGTGGGTGAGTCAGGTTTGTTTTGTAGATTCCTCTGTTGCCCTCTCTGGGCTAAGGGTCCAAAGTTGTCTATGTTGATTAACTTCTGTTCTTCCTGGCAGAGAGTGAAGAAGAGCTACCTTTACACATTTATATCCTGCTTTTAGGCAAATAGGGGGTGGCCAGAGAGTTTTTCTTGTATCTGCTTCTTCTCAGTTGACTTCAGTTCAAAATAACCAATGTGCTAAAATGGTATATTTTGGTACTATAATTATTAAATTGTTATACTATTATACTTTTATATTAATAGATACATAATTATGATGTAATTATTATTCCATCTAGACAGGCAGTAAAGCATAGTAGTTAAGAGACCCACAGCTGAGCCTGGTGGCTCAGGCTGGTAATCTCAGCACTCTTGGAGGCTGAGGTGGGAGGATCGCTTAAGCCCAGAGGTTAAGGCTGCAGTATGATTGCACCGTTGCACTCCAGCCTGGGTGACAGTAGGAGATCCTGTGTCAAAAAAGAAAAAGAACAGAGACCCTGGGCCCACACTGCCTTAGTTCAGACCCAATTACTGGCTATGCGAGTGGGAAAGTAACTTCCTTTCTAGGCCTCAGTTTCCTAATCTGTAAACGGGACAATGATGGGAGTCATCACATGGGGCTGTTATGAGGACTGAATGGGTTAAGGCTGTGCCACTCTTGGAACAGTGTCCGGCACAGTGGAGGAGTACACAAGGGCTGGCTGTTCTTTCCTCTGACAGGCAGGCAGCATCATGTTGCCTACACAATGGGCTATTGGGCTGATGTTACAGGGAGCTTAGGATCCTGTCTGGCAGAGGGTCTAGACTCAACGCATGGTGGCCCTAATGATTATGCAGGGACCCCAGGCCTGAGGCCATAGGTGGTCCCAGGATGCTGACATCCACTCGTCCAGCATCACTGCTCACTCACCGGCCTATGACTCCCTTCCCTCAAAGGCCCCTGGTGTCACTCTCTGTGATCCATCCAGCCCAACCTGCTGAGCTAATGGTTCTGTCTCAGGACCAAATTCTGACCCACCTTGAGACCTCCCAGTTAGACCCCAATATATAAACTTTTTTAAAAGCACTTTGTTTAATGTATCTTTCCTGATAGTAAGGGGGTGCTTATAGCAATACTCCAGTGCAATTCAACCATCATGTCATAAGTGACCACTAAGGGTCAGATGTGATTCTTGGTATCAGGGATAGGGCATTATATTCATTTTTTTATGGTAACTGTCAAAAATCACATTTGTGGGCCGGGTGTGGTGGCTCATGCCTGTAGTCCCAGCACATTGGGAGGTGGAGGCAGGTGGATCACCTGAGGTCAGGAGTTTGAGACCAGCCTGACTAACATGGTGAATCCCCGTCTCTACTAAATACAAAAAAAAAAAATTAGCAGAGCATGGTGGTGCATGCCTGAAATCCCAGCTACTTGTGAGGCCAAGGCAGGAGAATCGCTTGATCCTAGGAGGAGGAGGTTGCAGTGAACCAAGATTGTCCCATTGCACTCTAGCCTGGGCAACAGAGCAAAACTCCATTAAAAAAAAAAAAAAAAAAAAAAAAAAAAAAAAACACATTTGTGGCTTAAAACAACACAAATATATTTGCCTACAGTTCTGGAGGTCCTCAGTCTGAAATGGGTCTCTCTGTGGGCTGAAATCAAGATGTCAGCAGGGCTGTCCTTCTTTTGGCAGCTGTAGGGAAGAATCCCCTTCTGTCCCTTTTCCAGTTTCTAGAGCCTGCATGCTTTCCTTGCCTTTGTGGCCCTTTCTCTATCTTCAAATCCAGCAACATTGTCAAGCCACATCCTTTTCACACTGCCATTTCTTTTGTTCCCTCCTGCCTCCCTCTTCCACTTTTGATGACCCCTGTGATTACTTTGGACCCACCTAGATAATCCGGGATCATGTCCCTATTTAAAGTCAGCTGATTGGCAACTTTCATTCCATCTGCAACCTTCCTTTCCCTCTGCCAAGTAACATAACATTTATAGGTTCCAGGGATTAATATTTGGGGTGGTGGGGATTATTCTGCCCATCACAGGTACGAATATTTGTTTATTCCATGGTCCATGGTATCCCAAGCTTGCATTGCCACTTTACAAACATTCATCTACTCATTCATTCATTCATTCATTCATTCAGCAAGGACTGGTGGAGGCCTCCCATCTACTGAGCCCGTACTAGGTATCTGGGGCTAAACGGTGAACAAGCTTCCTTGCTCTCAGGAAGTTCATCGTTCAGGGCACAGATGAAATTGCACACAGACAACCACTGTACAGAGTGAGGGAGGGCGGTTGAGCCACTTGCTTCACTTCTGTGTGTCTGTTTCTTCTTCTGTAAAATCAGAAAAATAAAGCCACAGCTAACTCTCTAACTATTGAGAGAGTCAAAGGAGATAACATATGTAGGTAATGCCTTCTGCATTATCCCTGGTGCAATAAATGGCAGATTATTATTACAACTAAGCATGGGGCTCAAAGGGGGCTCAGAGGCGGGGAGTCAGGGAATGAAGGGGTTAGTTGAGGTCTAAATGGACAATCCAGAGATAAATGGGATTAGCCAGGGGAGGTGTAGAAAATGGAAGGAAGAGGTCTCCGGACAGAGAGAATATACATGCAAAGACCCCACGGTGAACAAGCCCCTCAGTCCTCACGACCCCAAAGCCCCACCAGCTCTCTTCTTGTCATGTGCATGAGTTGTGCCCCCTCCCCAGAAGTCTTGAAGCCCCAGAACCCCCCTGACTTCTCAGCACCCAGTTCCAAGGTAGCTGGATGTGTCACAGCACCTACTGCACTCATCACAAGGATTCTGTTTGCCCCCACGCTTTGCACCTGAAACTGCATGATTCATCATCCGCACAGCTTCTAATCAATGGAATCAAACAGGGCACCAGGCCCTGGGCTGTTACCCACTCACTAATTCCCCAAAGCTTTATCATCAGACCCACTTGAGAAACAGGGAGATCTGCAAGGTTAGGTTATTTGCTCAAGGTCATCCAGGTAGTGGATGGTGGAACCCAGGGCTGTCTGTCTCCAAGCCTTGAAGCCTGCATAGGCCAGCAACCTAGGCCTTTAATGCTCAGCTCCATGCATGCAGGATATATGGTGAGGAAAGCAGGATGAGTTGGGACCTTAGAAGGATAGCTGTTCTGGCCAGGCGCAGAGGTTCATGCCTGTAATCCCAGCACTTTGGGAGGCTGAGGTAGGAGAATCGCTTGAGTCCAAGAGTTTGAGACCAGCCTGAGCAACATGGGGAAACCCTATCTCCACAAAAAATACAAAAACTAGCCAGGCATGGTGACACGCATCTGTAGTCCCAGCAACTCAGGAGGCTGAGGTGGGAAGATCGATTGAACCTAGGAGGTTGAGACTACAGTGAGCTATGATCACACAACTGCACTCCAGCCTGAGCAACGGAACCAGACCCTGTCTCAAAAAGAAAAAAAAAAAGAATAGCTGTTCTATTCTAGAGTCATAGAGTCAGCCTAGTAGGGACCAGAGCCTGGGGCACGGGGCAGGGCAGAGGCCAGAGTACTTGCTAAAAAAGAAGAGACTCCCTTCTTTGACAGAATAAGTTGTAACAGTAACAAGTTCCAAAAAAAGAAAGGACAAATGGCTTAGATGCTTAAGGGAGGAGGGTGCCACACCATGCCCCCCATTCCCAGCAGGGCCTGGTCCTGCCCAAGAGCAGGGACATCTGACTCAGAGCCAGCACAGGAGCGGAGGCAGGGCTGAGCCTCTCAGCTCATCCCTTCCTTGACTGGAGACAAAGGTGTGCAGACAAACAAGAAAAAAAGCCCATGTCGGGTTCACGGTGTACACTTGTGGCTTCTGGTCCCTTCATTTTCATAGTCAGCAACATCAAGTCAACTGTTTTCTCTTGGAGAGCACAGACCTCCACCCACACTGTCGTGACGTCCAACCTACCTTCTTGGCATTAAATCTTTCTTTTATGAAATCATGGTGCTAACAGATGATTTGTGTGTGTATTAGGTAAAATAAATGATTGACATCTGACCAGTAAAGAGTTAGCTCAGAAGGCTGGTATTGCTCAAACCCTGCACATTCCAAAAAGGAGCTGGTCCTTGACTCCTTCTAGGAGATAAACCTTAGCCCTTGTAGCATCCTGTTTGATAACAATGTTTTTGTATGTCTGAGGCCTTGGGCCACACTGTGTCAGTTTGACCAGAGTTTATACTAACAATGTAACTTGTGATGAATGCCTGTTTTTATTTGTCTGAGGCCACTGTATCAGTTTGATCTCTGGGGGCCTGGAGACTGGTGGCTAAGGTTGGTCATATGGGTGATGCATACTTACATGACTGACCTCAATAAAAACCCTGGATACTAAGGCTCAGGTGAGCTTCCCTGGTTGTTAACACCTTGCATGTGTTGTCATACATTGTTGCTGGAAGAATTAGTGTGTTCCCATGTGAATCCACTAGGAAGGGACACTTGTAAGCATGCACCTGATATCCCTGGGACTTTGCTTTTGTACCTTTTCTTTTTACTGATTTTGATGTGTATCCTTACACCACAATAAATGATAAACACGAATACAATGGGTTTTCTGAGTTCTGTGAGTCCTAGCAAATCATGAAGCCTGAGGATGATCTTGGAGACTCTCAAGCCAGCATTCTAAGTTGGCTCCCCAGTTTCTGTTATGTGGAAACTTGCTTGAAACCTCTGATTCAACCCAACCCTGTCGTCATGGTGCTCAGGACACCGGGGAAACTGCAGCCCTTGAGAACGGAGAGTGCCCCTGGGTGGTGAGTCATAGAACTGAGTCTGCCCCAGGTCTGGGGAGAGGCCCATGCCCAGCTCTGTGGATGGCTTTAGCTCAGGCCCAAGATGAGGCTGGGCCAATGACACCCCAAGAAGGCTGAGCCTGCCAAAAGGGGACCCCTATCCAGCTGACCTTCAGGACAGAGGTTTCTCTGGACACATGGGTTTTCCTAAGGAAAGAGAAGGCTTTGCTCAGCTCCAAAGAGCAAATCTCATCTTTTCGTCTGCTTTCTGCCAGATTCCTACCTGTCCTAGAAACTCCCTGGAGCCCACAAGGGAAACCGTGTCTCCCCTTTTCCCCTCCAGGTTCTCCCCTCCTGCAGAGAGCAGGGTAGGTCAGCCCCTCAAGCACACACTTGGGCTGCAGGAGCACTATGATGGCGGAGAGCCTGGATGGTCACCCGCCACTCTCCATGAGGGGTGCTTTTCCCTAGACCAAGTCCCACCCTTCAAGGGAAACTGAGACGAGGAAACCTTAGCTCTGGTGACAAAGTGTAGAGTTTAAAACAGAAGCTTCTGAAACTGAGGTCAAATAGTTCATTCCCAGGCCTACCTCAATTTTTGTTGTTGTTATTTTGAAATGATTGTAGATTTACAGGAAGTTGCAAAAAAAAAAGTACACAGAGGTCCAGTGTATGCTTCACTCAGTTTCTCCCAATGATAGCATCTTACATAACCATAACAAAGATCAGGCTGGGCACGGTGGCTCATGCCTGTAATCCCAGCACTTTGGGAGGCCAAGGTGGGTGGATTGCTTGAGGTCGGGAGTTTCATGACCAGCCTGGCCAACATGGTGAAACCCTGTATCAACTAAAAATACAAAAATTAGCTGGATGTGGTGGCGTACAACTGTAGTCCTGGCTACTCCGGAGGCTGAGGCAGGAGAATCACTTGAACCTGGGAGGCGGAGGTTGTAGTGAGCCAAAATCAAGCCACTTGTACTCCAGTGTAGGCGACAGAAGGAGACTCCATCTCAAAAAAAAAAAAAACCACCACCACCAAAAAAGCAAAAAGAACAAACAATAAAACCACACACACACACACACACACACACACACACATCATAATACAAGATCAAAACAAGGCCGGGCACGGTGGCTCACGCCTGTAATCCCAGCACTTTGGGAGGCCGAGGCGGGCGGATCACAAGGTCAGGAGATCGAGACCACGGTGAAACCCCGTCTCTACTAAAAATACAAAAAATTAGCCGGGCGCGGTGGCGGGCGCCTGTAGTCCCAGCTACTGAGGAGGCTGAGGCAGGAGAATGGCGTAAACCCAGGAGGCGGAGCTTGCAGTGAGCCGAGATCGCGCCACTGCACTCCAGCCTGGGTGACAGAGCGAGACTCCGTCTCAAAAAACAAACAAACAAAAAAAAAAAAAAAAAAAAAAAGATCAAAACAAAACCTCAGCCTTTGAAATGAGGCGGAGGTTGTAGTGAGCCGAGATCACGCCACTGCACTCCAGCCTGGGCAACAAGAGTGAAACTCCATCTGAAAAGAAAAAACTAATACAATGTAAATGCTGTGTAAATAGTTGTTATGCTGTATTGTTTTTATTTGCATTATTTCATAGTTATATTATTTTATTGGTTTTTAAAATATTTTTGATTTGTGGTTGGTTGAATCCATGGATGTGGAACCCATAGACACAGAGGGCCACTGTATGTATGTATGTGTGTGTGTGTGTGCGTGCGTATATAAAGTGTTGAAGGTCAAACCCCCAAAATGTTAGCACTGGCTATTGTTAGGCAGTGGAATTATTAGTGATTTTTATTTTCCCCCTGCATAAGGTTTATGCATTGAATATATTTAACTCTTACAATTTGTAAAAAAATATTATCAGTTCCACTTCTTGCCTTGACTCAGCACCAACCGGGTTTCCATGAGTCTGCTAAAGTTTCCAGGGCAGGTGGAGGGGCATTTGCAAAGGGCACTAGAGGGGGTTCTACTGTCCTCAGGAACAGAGGAGATAGTGGGGTGTCCAGAGTCACCACATAGCAAAGGGCTGGCCCTGCAGGGAGGAGGGCCCTTACATATCATGGGAGAAAGGGGATTGCAATATAACCAGTGAGTCGTCCACGGTGGCCCAGGAACAGGGAGCAGATAATCTGGTAACTGGTGAAATTCCAGAGCCAGGCTGAGGCCGGGCACTCTCCCCCACCACTTCCTTGTTCCAGCTTCTGCACCATCTGCTCATGCATACCTAGGCTTCTCCACCTCAATTCAGGGGCTCCTGTTGAGGGGCAGGACTGCACTGTGCTTAGCTCTGTGCCTCCCTGAACTCAGCACAGAGCCTGGCTGACCCATTGTAGGAAGGATGGATGGATGGATGGATGGATGGATGGATGGATGGATGGATAGATGAATGAACAGATGGATGAATGGATGTTCTCTCCCTTTCACCCGCCTCCCATCTCCATCTACTGATATTCCACCTCTAGGGGGCTCAGGTGCCTCTTCCTCCAGGAAACCCTTGCTGAGTCCTCCAGGCCTCCACTGCACTCCATGGTAACATCAATTACTCATCTTAGCCGAGTCTGCCTGGTACTGAGGTTACGGGACTCTGAGCTGGTTTCCATTTGAAGGCAAGGTCAATGTCCTGATCAGCTCTGTTCTCCATTGAACCCCACAGCACCAAAGAGACACTCAATCAATAGTAGAAAGGAAAGAAAGGAGCCTCTCTTCTCTCCCTGAGGCCATGTGGCTCAAGATTCTGGAGTAGGGAGTGTTAGTGGGGAGGGGGAGACAGTTTCTGCTTCCCCCACCCCTGCTGACGGATGAAGATTCAATAGCCCCAGGTTCATCATCTGCACCTCTGACTCCATCAGCTGGTTCTTTTTACTTGCTCCCAGCCATGGTCACGAGGGGATGATGACTCAGCCCAATTCATCACCACAATGGAAAAACCCAGTCACCTGTCCTCCTGGCAGCAGGACCGGAGCTGCCTCTATCTGTGGAAGGGCAGCAAGCCATACTGTTTTCAAGGTCCTTTTGTCTTTCATCTGCTGAAAAATCAAAAATTTAAAGAATGGAGGAGTATCACTGGTTTACATTTACAGTGTGGTATGAATCTCAACGACAGGGATCGTTGAGATCCCTGTGTTCCCTCCATGCCAGGCTCCAAGTCAAATGTCCATGTGCATCATCTCACAACAGTTTCACAAGACCATTGTTATCTAAAGTGGTCACTGGTCACTCTTGTCCCCCAGCAGCTGACACACCCTTTCTACAAGGCAGAGCCCACCTCCCACTAGAGAAACTGAAAACATCTTTCCCCAGCTTTGCTTACTGCTTTGCCAAAGTATATGACCTGGGCTCCTCCAATCAGACATTCCATTCTTTTTATTGATTGATTGATTGATTAATTGAGACGGAGTCTCGCTCTGTTGCACAGGCTGAAGTGTAGTGGTGCAATCTTGTCTCACTACAAACTCCGTCTCCCAGGTTCATGCAAGTCTCCTGCCTCAATCTCCCAAGGAGGTGGGACCACAGGCATGTACCACCATGATTGGCTACTTTTTGTATTTTTTGTAGAGACGGGGTTTCACCATGTTGCCCAGGTTGGTCTTGAACTCCTGGGCTCGAGCAATCCTCTTGCCTCAGTCTCCCAAAGGTCTGGGATTACAGGTGTGAGCCGCTGCACCTGCATGCTCTGTTCTTGGTTAATTAGAAACTAGTGGCTCGAGGAAGCCAAGACCATGCAGAATCCACTGTGGTGAGGACTGGGGAAGCAGCAGCGGAGATCCTGATGTCAGTGCCCAGTGGCCATGTGCAGGGGTGGCACTGGCTGCAGTTTCTGTGCCGGGGGATGGCAGTGGTGGTTTTAACATCAGGGCAACACTGCAGTGTCAGGCCTGGCACCTGATATTCCAAGAGCTGCCCACCCTCCTTTTTGTTTCTTTTTCTTTTTTGAGATGGAGTCTTACTCTTTTGCCCAGGCTGGAGTGCAGTGGCAGGATCTCAGCTCACTGCAACCTCTGCCTCCTTGGTTCAGTCAATTCTCCTGCCTCAGCCTCCCGAGCAGCTGGGATTACGTGTGTGGTGGCACTTGTCACCACACCCGGCTAATTTTTGTATTTGCAGTGAAGATGGAGCTTCACCATGTTGGCCAGACTGGTCTCGAACTCCTGACCTCAAGAGAGCTGCCCGCCTCAGCCCCCCAGAGTGCTGGGATTACAGGCATAAGCCACCATGCCCAGCCTATCCTCCTTTTAACAAAGTCTTTTTCTGCTTCAATTAGCCAGAGTAGGTCTCTATTTCTTGCAATTAAACACCCTGACTGATATATCAGCCCGAGTTTACAGATGAGAAACTGAAGGCTCATTTGAGATCTTCAGAAAGGTTATCTCAACTCCAACCTGGGTGCAGGCCAGTGATCTTCTGCCCATTTTACAAGGCAGTGTAAAAGGAAGCATGTTTCAAGTAATTAGGAGCAAGGCTGGGGGGACACTTTGTTAGAGGCCTCCTGTTCCAGGCAACAGCTCAGCCTTCTGCACTGTTCTACTTTCCACTGTTAATCCAACCTGCTCCCAAACATCACGCCTCCTCCCCAGGGTGCTGAAGATGAAGAGAGCCCAGCGGCACGGGGGACCCAGAGCTTGCCCTTCTGCTGACTTGGCAGTGACTCCTCTGCCTGGCATGACTGATGTTTCCAGAAGGGTCAGGGCCTCCTCCACCTGCCTATTCCCTAAGCACCTTTGCTTGACACAACAGCCCTGGGAACCCTCACAATTACATTTCTTCATCATCTATTGTCTCCACTTTTTTTTTTTTTTTTTTTTAAACTCTGTCACCCAGGCCGGAGTGCAGTGGCGCAATCTTGGCTCACTGCAACCTCCGCCTCCTGGGTTCAAGTGATTCTCCTGCCTCAGCCTCCCGAGCAGCTGGGATTACAGGTATGTGCCACCACGCCCAGCTAATTTTTGTATTTTTAGTAGAGATGGGGTTTCACCATGTTGGCCAGGCTGGTCTTGAACTCCTGACCTCAGGTGATCCACCTGCCTTGGCCTCCCAAAGTGCTGGGATTACAGGCATGAGCCACCACGCCCGGCCCTATTGTCTCCACTTTTAGGAGTTCAAATCCACAATCTGACTCACTGGAATGCTCACAGGAGTTCATGAACTATCTGAGCTACGTGGATAGTCTGCATGAGTTCAAGGTCACTGCAGACACCGTGTCTCATACAGACAGGTGTGTCATAGTGTCAAAGCTCCTGTTAGGAAGCCTGCAGAACAGCCTAGGCCCCGCGAATTATGTCATTAGAACATCAACAATTTTGTCCAATAACAAAGTCTTTAATGACTGAAAAGGGTAGGACTTAGGTAAGCCTGAAAGAATCTCTCATGCGATAATAACAATTTCATCACGAGTAATAATAATGACCATTTATTGAACACTTAAACTTATGTGTCTGGCACTATATTAAGCATTTTCTTTATATTCTGTTATTTAATCTTTACAGGAATCCTGAGGTCAGCATCATCCCAATTTCACAGAGTATGACATGAAGTCTCAGAGAGGGTAAGCAGCTTGCCAGACATCCCACAGCCAGGAAGCAATAGGACCAGCCTGTGCTCCTAAGGACTGGCTCCTGGCTGCTATATATAGAACTAAGCCTGGTGGAGGTGTCAGAAATAGAGGTTCACTTCTGTCATCACCGACCTCCCTCCACCCCTTTGCAAAGGAGGAAACTGAGAGGCAGGGATTTCCGCAAAGCAAGGAACCCAAATTGCTGCCTCCTGTGATTTATACACTGCACCCCAAGCTGTAGGGGTAACCCAAGGACAAAGCTGTAACCCAAGCGGGAACATGTGCCCCACCTGGGGCCACCAAAATCTTACCAGCTTTCTCAGCTGGTGGATGGGTTAATTCACGGCCACAGCCCCCTGGAGATGGAGGAAAGAAAACCAGGGCCTCTCCGCAAACCAGCCCAGAGAGAGGTCTGCGGAAGGGCCCGGAAGCCTGAAGGCCCCTCTGCACCCTCAACCCCACCGCCATTCAGGACCTCCAAGATGACCTGCATGGAAAAGGCTGGAACCCAGGGAGGAGCAGAGCCCCGCCCAAAGTCACAGGCCGAGCCTGAACAGAACCCGGGTCTCCAGGAGTCCTGTCTTGAGCTGTCTTGCCCAAATAAAATTTTTCAGGCCATCAGATTTCCATACTCCCCAGAGTGGGACTTCATCTGGGACCAAAGGCAGGGTGGTGAGGGGTGTGGCAGGAGGGAGGAGTGCCCCGGGGTCCCGAGCAGGATGAGCCTGAGGAAGACACGGGTCCCCATGTTCCCTTTCCCGCTCAGGTAATGGATGTGAATTGAGGGGAGCAGGGACCTCCCCATCTTCAGGGTGGGACCCTGAGGGCCCGGGACACCTTTGCTAGGGGATGTCCCTCCCCACTCCTGCACAAGTTCCCCAAGGGCACCCTCGGGCTCCGAAAACGGGGCGAGGGGGACGACGCCCCAAGGGCCCCTGAGCCCCTTGTTCTTTCCGACCCCCACGGCTTTTCTCCCTCGGTTCCCAGGCGGCGACGGCGGGTGGCGCGGAGCAGCAGGCGCAGGGGCGGTGGGGTAGGGATGTCTCTGCAGGGCTGAGGTTCCCCTCGGGAGTCTAAACAAAGACTAAGGCAGCGCCGTCCCCTCCCCCGGGAACCCGACGCCGCGCGGCCACAGGGGGCCTGGAGGGGTGGGCAGGGCCTTGCAGCGCACCCAGCACAGTCCGCGCGGCGGAGCGGGTGAGAAGTGGGCAGGGGCGCGGATCGATCAGGGTGTGCCCCCAGGCTCCGCGTCGCGGTCCCCGCCCGCCCACCGGCCCACCGGCCCACCGGCCCACCGGGCGCACTAGCCGCGCAGGAGGCGGAAACCACGCGCGAGGTACCGTGGTCCGTCCGGGGCCAGCCCCAGGTCGGGCGCCGCCCCGCTGGCCGAGCGCCCACACCCGCCAAACCCACGCCGGCACGCCCCCCACGGCGCACCGCCCCCAGCCCGGCCTCCGCCCCGGCAGCCGCGGGCACGCGGAGGGGCTCCCGGCTGCCCGCACCTGCACCCGCGCGTCGGCGGCGCCGAGGCCCCGCTACCCGCCTGCGCGTCTGTCTCGCCCGCATCTCCACGGTGAGTCGGCGGCGCCCTAGCTCCTGCGCCCAGGTCCCGTTCCTCTCGCCGCCGCGGCTGCTGCGCGCGTCCCCGCCCAACCGAGCACAGTCCCGCGCACGACCCCAGCCCCGCGCACAACCCCAGCCCCGCGCACAACCCCAGCCCCGCGAGCCCCGCACCCACTGGCTCCCGCCACATTTCGCCTCCGCAGGGACGGCGCCCTCTCCTGCCCGCGGCCCCCGCTCTCCCTCTTCGCCTTCCCAGCTGCGCTGGGGACACCCAGCCGCCGTCCGCGCGCCCCCAACCGCGACGCCCGGAGGCGGCGGGTCTCTTTGTTCGGGCGCCGGGCTCGGGGGACCCCTCCCACGGTGTCACCGCACCCACCCCGTGCCCTCCCTCCGCCTCCTGGAGTTCACCCGGACCAGGTGGCGGCGGGTGCCTTTTGGGGGTGCGCGGCCATGCAATTGGTGGATTTTTTTAAACCGTTTTGGAAGGGGGAGCGCGGCGTTGGGGGCGGGAGAGCGCTCCTTGCTGTGAGCTGCTCCTCCCGCTTTGCTCCGCGCTTTCCTGCCGCTCCGCTCCGGGTCTCCCGCGCTCCTCTCCCCGGCTCGGCGGAGCGCGCTGCCCCGACGCCGCCACCCAGAGCCGGGCCGCGCCAGGAGCCGAGATGAAGGTGCTGGGACACAGGCTGGAGCTGCTCACAGGTACCGCCCGCCTGCCCCGCAGCCGCCCGCCACTTTCCGAGTTGGAGCGGGCTCCGGGCGCGGCGGCCGGGGACTGGGGCGGCTCGGGTCCGAGCAGGAAGGGGTGCGGATCCCCACTGATTCCTAGTTTTGTGCTACCTGTTTCTGTGCGGAGCCCGGCCCGGGAAGAGGACTTGAGGCTGTGGCGAGTCCCTTGCGCCGGCGTCCGGGCTGCAGGAGCACCGGTCAGGGAGTGGCCCCTTGGGGTCTCCGACCAGCGGAGCTCGGGTCAGGACCCTGAAAGCTAGCTCAGGGCTCTTGCCCTCCAATCAGTGTCGCTTGTCCTCTAAGAAAGGACCCGTGGGCTCCTGGCAGGACCCGCGCCATGAACCTCTTATTTCTGCCCCCTGTGACAATCTGGGCCGTCTTTCTCTTGGGGGGGAGAAGTTTCTTGCTGGGAGCGGAGGCCAAGTGGCCTGGGAAGTGGGAAGCCAGATTGGACCCTACTAACTGGGGACCCTCAGCCTTGGAGTCCCTCTGGAGACGTGATCAGTTGCCCTGCTGGAAACTCACATCCAGGGGGCAGTGGCTGGAGAGCAAGAGAGAACGGTCAGGAAAAGGAGGTGGGAAAGGGACAGGGGAGGATTCGAGGAGTGACTTCTGTGTTCTCCCCGGTGTGGAGAGACCCAGACAGGAGGAAAGGAAAGCAGCCCGGCTTCCTCCAGGCCTGGGACTTGTAGGTGCCCCATCCATGTATGTCAGATGAGCACAGATTCCAGTAAGTGTCCTCCGACACTTGGGGGAGGGGGCTGATCACTGCCTTCGAGGACATTAATGGCCGATGAGGGAGCAGAGCCCCGGAGCCCTGTTACAAGGCTGTGGGTGCACTCAGGAAACAGGGTGGAATCTGAGTCGGGGGCAGCTTTTGAAGATCTCGAAAAACAATTTCTGTTAATGAAGACGGAGGTGGCATTATGGGTTCAGGATCAAGGGACTGGCCCATGCTCTGGGCTGTGAGAGAGGCTTGATCCGGGAGAGGTATGGAGGCTGAATGGCCTGGAATGTGCGTGTGTGTTGGGGGGAGGGGGCTAAAAGGTGGGGGTGGGGGTGAGGTTTTATTAAATCAGCAGTAGCAGGCCAGGCGCAGTGGCTCATGCCTGTAATCCCAGCACTTTGGGAGACCGAGGTCAGAGGATCGCTTAAGGCCAGGAGTTCAAGACCAGCCTGGGTAGCATAGGGAGACCCCATCTTTACAAAAAAATAAATAAATAAAGCAGCAATAGCTCGTGACAGACTTGTAGAGAAGGGAAGGTGCAGGCTGTTCCTGGGACACTGGAAACGGGCTGGGTGCTCAGAAGTGCCAGCGCTGTGCCCAGTTAGCCACGGGGCTGGCACCCCCTCCAATCCCTTGCCAACTTTTTCTTTGTGGAGCCCACTTAAGGCAGGCCCAGCTCACCCAGCTTGGAAGGGAACAGCACAGGCCGCTGAACTTGTTAACCCCCTAGGAAGGCTTACAGTTCCATGGGTTGTTTGTTTGTTTGTTTGTTTTGTTTTGAGATGGCGTCCCACTCTGTCACCCAGGTTGGAGTGCAGTGGCATAGTCTCGGCTCCCTGCAACCTCCGTCTCCCAGGATCAAGGGATTCTCCTGCCTCAGCTTCCCGAGTAGCTGGGATTACAGGCACGCGACCATGCATGGCTAATTTTTGTGTTCTTGGTAGAGATGAGTTTCACCGTGTTGGCCAGGCTGGTCTCAAACTTCTGATCTCATGTGATTCCTGCTCCCAAAGTGCTGGGATTACAGGCGTGAGCCACCGCACCCGGCCCCCACCATGGGTTTTTAGAGCCCTGCATGGTGAACGGATCTCCTGGTTCCTCTCTCCTCCCCCTCTTCCTGCCCCCAAAGGGCCTGGATGAGAAATGCTCACAGGAGACATGTGTAGGGGGCTCAAGGAGGGGTCTAGGCTTTGGAGACCCCATGCACTGTTCCCTCATCTCCTGGTAGAGGAGTCAGGACCCTTCTTCCGCTGTGCTCCAGTTTCCAGATTCCCTCCCCCCAGGGTGTTCCAGTTCCTTCACTGGGTTCTCGCACCAGTCCAGGCCTCTCTGAGATGTGTCTCTGGGGGACCCTACTTAGGTCTCAGGTTCCTGTGAGAGGGGCATGGCCTCGGGGTGGGGCCCTTCCAGCCAGACACCTACAGCTCTGACATCGTGGGGAAGGCCAGGTACCCCTTCACATATGGGACTAGAAGGAGACCATGGGTTGTCGTGCCCAGACCCAGCATGTCTCTTTGTTCTGGGGAGAAGAGGAGGCTGTTGGGTCCATCTGGAGGCTTCATAAATCACGAATGCTTATCGAGGCCATTTCCAGGCCCCTCAGAGGGGTCTTGCTGCAACAAGGACAAGGAAGGCAGGGGTTTTGGAATCGGAGGATGTGAATTTCAGGGTCTCCTCTCTGCTTCTCAGCTCCCGGGCAATTCTTACCTTCTTTCAGCCTCAGTCTTATCAGTAAAATGGGAATAATAGCCCTCATTAACAGTGTGAGGCCAAAGCAGTTGGCTCATGCCTGTAATCCCAGCACTTTGGGAGGCCCAGATGGGTGGATCACCTGAGGTCAGGAGTTCTAGACCAGCCTGGTCAACATGGCAAAACCCTTTCTCTACCAAAAATACAAAAATGAACCAGGCTTGGTCGTGTGTGCCTGTAGTCCCAGCTACTGGGGAGGCTGAGGCAGGAGAATTGCTTGAACCTGAGAGGTAGAGGTTGCAGTGAGCTGAGATTGCATCACTGCCCACCAGGCTGGGCAACAGAGTGAGTCTCAAAAATATATATATTGTGGGGAGCCCAGGACACGGTCACACCTGCACACGAGCTCATTACAATTCTCAGAGGGCAGATTCCTGGTGCCTTCGGTAGCTGGGTGATTTTTTTGTTTTTTAGTGTAATATGTGAAAGTGGGACACTGGTCTTTTCGCAAGTAGGAAGGCAATTGTTTCTGCACGTCGGCACTCGAGCAGTATGTTTCCAAAATGGTTCAGAGTCAGAGCTCTAAAATGGCAGATCTGGGCTCTGAAATGGTCCCTGGGGAGCCTCAGTAGTGGATCTTGGAAATTTTTAAAAATATACTTGATGTGTGATTAAGAAACAAAAGTTTTACCTGTTGTTTAGAATTTTGGTTTCATTTGAATCCATGGAATATCTAGCCCCAGTCAACTTTATAGACGATTTTAGTGTTTGTTGGCAGATGTGTTGACCCACATTTTACAATGTGGAAACTGAGGCATGGGTTTGCCCTAGGAGGCTGAAAGCAGGACCCTGAATCCTCATTTCCAGTTCGTCTGCTTCTCTGCTTCACTGGGGTGCTGTGATGTTGATGTGGGGGCACATATATGGTTGAGTAAGGAAATGTGGTCCCTTGGAGGAGAGGGGAGACATGAGGGTCATTGGGTGTGCCCAGGGAGGGTGGGTGTGGGGAGAGGGACATGCTGTTCCACTGGGTAGAGAATTATAAAGGTCAGGTTGGCAATGATGTATCAATAGCTTAAAAATATGTGTGATCTCTGACCCAGCAGTTGAGTTTTTAGGAGCAAATAAAGATGTGTGCAAAGGTGTTTGTTCAAGGATGGTTATCCCTTCATTGTTTATAGAAGCAAAAAAGAAAAAAACTGGAAACAACCTAAATGCCTAAAAGTAGAGCAGCAGTGCATTCATACCAGAGAACCCCAGGTAGCTACGAATTATACTGCCAAACGTTATTTATCCATCTGAACAGATGTCCCCTTAAATAGTGTAATACTAATGGTGATGACAGCTCACACGTATATGGCATTTGCTGTGTGCCAGGCACAGTCTTAACCACATGCTGTATGTTAACTCATCATCATAACAACCCTAGGAGGTATGTGCTATCATTTCTTCTTTTTTACAGATAGGTAAAGTGAGGCACAGAGGGGTTAAGTAACTTGCCAAAGAGCACACAGATGGTGAGTGGCTGGCTGGAATTTGAACCAGAATATCTTGACTCCAGAGTCCAACAGATGTTTCGAAACATATTTTCTGTTGGTTTGTATTAGAGACACATTAATAGCGGCTGCTTCTATTAACAGGATTGCATGCGGTTTTTACTTTCTTGTTTTTGGTCTTCTGTTTTTCTCATTTTTCTCAGTGAATGTGTGTTACAAGAAATTCAAATTCTGTTTTTAAAAACGAAAAAATTCTCATCTGGAGGCTAATATTTAAAAAAACTAAAAATTAATGCAAAGCACTAGATGCTGATAAGAACCAATCCCGTGGGAATTCTGAAGACGAGCTGGAGTCCAGTGGACAGAGAGGAAAAGGACAGGAGGAGGAATGGTTCAAGGCAGATGGGAAGTTGGCTTTCCTTAAAGTCTAAGGAGGAGGAACCAGCAAAGTGAAAAACAGAGGCAAAGGTGGAGCCGTGGAACTTTGGAGGGAGGGTGTGCTGGGCTGAATAATAGCCCCCAAAGATATCCTAATCGCTAGAACTTGTAAATGTTACCTGATGTGGCAAAAGAGGCTTTGCAGGCATGATTGAGGATCTTGAGTTGGAGCTGTTTTGCAGAATTATTCAGGCGGGCTCTAAGTGAAACCACATGTGTCTTTATAAGAGAGAAGCAGGGCCAGGTGCGGTGGGTAACGCCTGTAATCCCAGCACTTTGGGAGGCCGAGGTGGGTGGATCACCTGAGGTCAGGAGTTCAAGATTGGCCTGGCCAATCATGGCAAAACCCCATCTCTGCTAAAAATACAAAAATTAGCCAGGCATAGTGGCACGTGCCTGTAATCCCAGCTATTAAGGGGGCTGAGGCAGGAGGATCGCTTGAACCTGGGAGACAGAGGTTGCAGTGAGCCAAGATCATGCCATTGCACTCCAGCCTGGGCAACAGAGCAAGACTCCATCTCAAAAAAAAAAAAAAAAAGAGGGAAGCAAGGGATATTCAAAAACAGAAAAAGAGGAGATATGATTGCTTCAGCAAGAAGCTCTGCTGTTGGACTTGAAGGTGAAGGAAGGGGCTGCCAGCCAAGGAATGCAGCTCTGGAAGCTGGAAAAGGCAGGGGAACAGATTCTCCCCAGAACCTCTGGAGGGAGACAGCTTGCCAACATGTTAATTTCAACCCAGAGAAATTGGTTTTGGACTTCTGACCTCCAGAACTATAAGAGAATGAACGTGTGTTGCTTTTTTTTTTTTCCTTTGAAGACAGGGTCTTACTCTGTTGCCCAGGCTGGAGGGCAGTGTGGCACGATCTCAGCTTGAATGTGTGCTGCTTTAAGTCACCAATTTTGTGGTGATTTATTATAGCAGCCACAGGAAAGCAGCAGGGGTGTGTGCAGATCAGACTCATGCCTCAGCCTGCACTGAGGGCAGCACCGTGGGTTGGAGTCTGCAAGCCTCGTTCTGATCTCTCTGACTGTGTTACCTTGACCTGAGCCTGGCTTTGCCCCCAGGGTAGTCAAGGGATCAGCTGGGAGAGCACCATGACACTGTTATGTAAACTGAAGAGCATCACACAAACCTAAGTGGGATGAGCACTTCCACCCAGCCTAGCATAAACCTGGTCTCCTCACAGAGCCAGGAAAGCTCTCATCATACACCACCCCCTCCCCGCCTCTTAATCCTCAGTGCTTTAGATTCCAAACCACAGGTGGAATGTATCTGCCAGTCAGCGTGATTGGGTGTCTTAATCCCCATAACAAATACCCCTGGGGCCCTAGATGCTGCTTCAGTTCACCTGTTGGCAGGGGTGGCAGGGCAGGTGCTGTGTGTCTGCTGATAGGACCCGTCCTAGGCAGTGAGATGGGGAAGGTAGGGAGCCAGCCTCTTTGGAGGGGACAGAGGGAATATTTCTGGGGTGTATTCTCCCCAGAGAGAGAGAGAGTGTGTGTGTGTGTGTGTGTGAGAGAGAGAGATAGAAGGGAGTGGAAGAGTCCCATAACCAAGTCCAGGGTTTGCAATCCCTAGGATCATACTCTGTGCACCCCAAATTGTTTCCTGACAGCTCTAGGGGTGCCAGAAGTGACTTTTAACAATGTTGGCCACGTGGTGTTCTGGAGGATAAATGTGCTGTTGGGGCCTGGGCTCTGGGGTAGGGAGAGGGAAGCCAGCAGGCTCCCCTTCAGGTTTTTGGAAGAGCTCTCGCACCAGCCTTTGCCTCTTCCATAAAAGAAGTGCGCTCAGCCCACTGCGCCCAAAGTCTTTACCAGCTGCAGAGTATTCACACTGTGCTTGGCCCATGCGGACAGAGCAGAGGAGCCGTTGTCAGGGATGACCCAGAGGTCCCCTGCAACCCACAACCCAAGGTGAGCACCCAGGAGGATGACCAGGATGGCCTGGGGGTGCTTTTCCCCATCACAGCTTAGTGAAAGTGCCTGGGTTGGGAAAGGCCTGAACTACCCTGGAGTGGAGCATGGTGTTGCCATTCGAGCGTGGTGGGAAAGGCCTGCCATCAAGCACGTAGGGCCCTCTGACCCTGCACTGGGGCCCGGCTGCCTGTGTGTGATTGCCAAAGGGAGAGGCGGGATGCTGGCTTCACCCGGCCCCCCAGGACCACGCAGGAGAAAATAACTTAGAAGGTACGTGAGGTGTCTTGGGCGCAAGTGACAGAAACCGAACTTAGAGTGATACAAAGAGAGGAACATGGGCTGTCCCCGGCCAGCACAGTGGACACAGGGCCATCGGGCTCTGTCTCTCTCTCCCTCATTCCTATTAGTTTGGTTCTCTGGATTTGTTGAGCTCTAAGTCAGGCCCTTCCTCGCAAGGGCAGTGTGGTTGCTGGCTCACAGACTATCCTCCTGAAAACCCCATTGCTGGGGAAGAGCTTCCCCTCTCCAAGGATTCCAGCAAAGGCCTTTGGGATGGGGCCCAGGGCTCGGTCCACTTGGTTTCCAGGCCACTCCACCCCTCGGTGGTGTCTGCTGCCTCAGTGGCTTCTCACTGGCTTTGCTGCTTTCTCCTCATTGCCTTCTGGGGCTCAGTGCTGGGACACCTTCTTCCCTGTCCTCGTTCACTCCCTAGATGACCTCATCTATTCTCTCTATGGTATCTTTGAAGTGGTTCCTCCCAAGGTTCTGAAGTACAAATTGTTTTTTTAAAACTGTATTATGTATTCTCCTTCCCTCCTCTCCCCTCCATTCCTCCTCCTCCTCCTCCTTGCTCCCTTTCTCTTCCCTTCATTTCTTTCTTTAGGAAGACAGGGTCTTTGTTGCCCAGGCTGGCGTGCAGTGGCATGATCACAGCTCACTGCAGCCTCGATCTCCTGGGCTCAAGTGATCCTCACACTTCAGCCCCCACCCCCAAGTAGCTGAGACCACAGGCATGCATCACCACGCCCAGCTAATTTTTAAATTTTTGTAGAGACAGGGTCCCACTATGTTGCCCAGGCTGGTCTTGAACTCCTGGGCTCAAGTAATCCTCCCACTTTGGCCTCCCAAAGTGCTGGGATTACAGGCCTGAGCCACTATGCCAACCTGAAGCACAAACTCTTACATCCACCTGCCCATGGGCAGCTCCACCTGGCTCAGGTCTAAAACCACACCGCTTATCTTTCCCCCAAACCTCTTCTTCACAAGTTCTTCCCTAAATCATAAACGGTAGCTCTACCTCTCCGTGGCTCCACCAAGTCACCCTAACTCCTCTTCCTCTCCCGCCCATGTCCGATGGATCCATGAGTCCCTCTAGCTTTACCTTCAGAACATACCAGAAGATGAGGACTTCGGCCACCTCCTGCACTACCGCTGTGTGGCAAGCCAGCAGCGCCTCAATAACTGTCTCCCCATTTCCGCCCTAACCCCACAGGTCTATTCTGCACATTGCAGGAGGGGGAGTCCTGCATGATGAAAATTGTATCACATCACCCGTCTGCTCAAAACCCTCCAGTGCATGTTTATACTCTGAGTAAAAGCCAAAGTCTCCCTAACAACCTTCAGGGCTGAACGGGACGAGCACCCCAACCCTTACCACCCCTGTCCTCATCTCCTCGCCTCCTGGCTCGCTCTGCTTCAGCCACCCTGGCTTTGTTACTTTTCTTTTCTTTTTATTTTTTGAGAGAGAGAGAGAGTCTCTGTTACCCAGGCAGGAGTCCAGTGGTGCAATCTCGGCTCACTGCAACCTCTGCCTCCCAGGTTCAAGTGATTCTCCTGCCTCAGCCTCCCAAGTAGCTGGGATTACAGGTGTGCACCACACACCACATTCCCGGCTAACTTTTGTATTTTTAGTAGACACGGGGTTTCACCATGTTGGCCAGGCTGGTCTCGAACTCCTGGCCTCAAGCCATCTGCCTGCCTCAGCCTCCCAAAGTGCTGGGATTACAGGCGTGAGCCACTGCGCCTGGCTGGCTTCCTTTCATTTGCTCAAACATGCAGGCGCCTGCCTCCTGGCATTTGCACTTGCTGTTCCCCCTGCCCTGAGTGCCCTTCCCGACATCCCAAGGCTCACTCCTGGATCTTCTTCAAGTCTTGCTCGCATCCCCTTCTCAGCAGGTGGCTTCTCACTCTTACCACCCTGTTCTACATCCCTCCCTCTCCCCTCCTGTGAAGCTGCTTCCTGCTTTGCTCTTAGGTCGTCTGACATGCCTTGAATTTACCTAGGTTTGTTGATTGTTTGCCTCCCCCCCAGCACCCAGAAAGCTCCCGAAGGTAGATATGTTTGTCTATAATGGTCAGTATTTTATCTCCAGTCCTAGAATGCAGTAGGTGCCAAATCAGTATCTGGTGAATGAATGAATGCCTTAGGCCTGGGCCACTCCTGGGGTATGGTCATTCAGGCCCGAAACACATGTACTGAGCATGGGGAAGGGAGGTTTCCCAAAAGGAAACCCAGGTGCTGTTAGAAGAAAGGACCTCGGTGTCAGGTGGGGACCAATGCAGGTAGCCCCCTCTGCAGACATTGCATTTGAGGCAGGAAAGCTCTGGGAGTTGCTTGGAACAGAGTCCCTCTCTGCCAGATGAATGTCATTCCTCAAATGCTAATAAATTAGGCATTTCAGAGAAGTATGGGGCTTTCCGTGACAAAAATGCCCAGTAAGAAAGATACCCCTCAGAACGTGTATCTGGGAAATTTGCCAGATTAGGCGAAGATACACAGCTGAATTGCGTGAGGCACCCGTGTAAAAGAAATGTGAGAATTTGTGACAAAAAGTGCCAATTGCTTTTAACCTTTTAATGTAGGTCATGGTTACCCATGTCAGTACAATTATTGTGAGCTTGTGAGGTGTGGGTTACGAGGGGCTGCTCGCCGGTTTAAACTGCCGGGAGAGAATGGCATCATGGATTATGCTGCCTGCCGGAGAGAGGAAGTTGCAGGTTCGCTCTAGCATTTCCCTGTTTTTCTTTGGGAAAGCCCCACCCTTTCCTTTTTCCTTGACTTCCTTTAGGACAATAGGGTGGGTCTCCAAGAAAAATATCCCAAGTTCAGATTAGCGTCAACTGTGTGTAACAGTAAACCCATGATAATAATAAGCAAGATAAAAGTATATTTTTCTCTTTCATAACCAGGATCTCAAAATAGAGGATTCCCAAATCATGGCTTCATGATTCTCAGGTACCTTGACTCTTTATTCTATATCGCTACTTTACCACCTTTAGAATCCTGCCTTTGAGCCTAAAATGGCAGTTCAAGCTCCTGCCATCACATCTGTATTCCAGCCAGGAGGCGGGAAGAGGAGTCAAAGAATGGCGTGTCTGCCCCCCCCCCCGCTTTTTTTTTTTAAGATATAGTCTCACTCTGTTGCCTAGGCTGGAGTGCAGTGGCATGATCTTGGCACAGTACAACTTCTGCCTCCCAGGTTCAAGTGATTCTCCTGCCTCAGCCTCCCGAATAGCTGGGATTACAGGTGCCAGCCACCATACCCGGCTCATTTTTGTATTTTTAACAGAGATAGGGTTTCGCCATGTTGGCCAGGCTGGTCGTCTTGAACTCCTGACCTCACGTGATCCACCTGCCTTGGCCTCCCAAAGTGCTGGGATTACAGGCATGAGCCAGCGCGCCTGGCCGTGTCTCCCCCACTTTTTTTTTTTTTTGAGACAGAGTCTTCTGCTACCCAGGCTGGAGTGCAGTGGCATGATCTCAGTTCACTGCACCTCCATCCCCCGGGTTCAAGCAATTCTCCTGCCTCAGCCTCCCGAGTAGCTGGGATTACAGGCACGTGCCACCATGCTTGGCTACTTTTTGTATTTTCAGTAGAGATGGGGTTTCGCCATGTTGCCCAGGCTGGTCTCAAACTCCTGACCTCAGGTGATCCGCCCCCCTCAGCCTCCCAAAGTGCTGGGATTATAAGCATGAGCCACCATGCCCTTTTAAGAACACTGCCTGAAAGTCCCGTGCTTCCATTTACCTCTCACTGGCAGAACACCACGTCATCATAAACAAACTTTCTTCCCATCGTCCACCTACTCATCTAAAATATGGGGATTGTTATTCAGGAAGAAGGGGAGAACAGATATGGGGGGACAATTAGCAGTCTCTGCTGCAGGAGGACTCTTTCACTAGTTCCTTATAGAAGCTGCCCAGATGGAATGTGTTACTGGAATTCTAGTTCCATCTCCCTTGCCCTTGGTCTTAGAATTAGAGGCCTGTTGTGTCTACTGTAATGTCTGTGCGTAACACCTGGAGTCGTGTTGTGTAGAGAAACAGTTTACACGTTGGTGCTATATGTCACCTTCTTACTTTATGAAAGAGCTATGTTATGTCCTTTCTAAGATGCACCTTTTTTTTTCGTACTTTAACATCTCTAAGATTGGGATGCATCATACAGTCTCTGTTGGCAAGGGGGGCATCATGCTGTTACTGCCATCACACGAACATCAGAATTTGTGAGTGGATGTCGGCAGCTCAGAAGGAAATCCCAGAGATAGTAGTAGAGCATTCTTGATGCTGGAGAAGCCCAGGCTGTGTGGAATAGCACAGCATTAAAAACTCCAAGATAGAGAGATTAAGAGACATTGGACTCGAAATGTGAAAAGGAATCCCTTAAACAATTTATTTCAGTTATATTTGCCTTTTTAAAAATTTACAAGAGCGATAGATGCCTTTTTAAAATCTGGATCTAATATATTCTAAAAGAGTTCTTTCAGTAAGTACAAAAAAACCCTGAATGACAGGGAACTCATCATAGAAGGAGCAGTTCTGACACTATTTTGAATGTATCCCAGAAATGAACAAATAAGCAGAAATATTATGGGTGAGAGCCAGGTTTCTCACCACTGGAGAAAAAAAAATTGCAATCAAAGTGGGGAAGCTAGAATGCACTCTGTGGTGTTGAAGTAGAGTTAAAGGTATCAGTATAAATTCCAGATTGCAGATGTATATATATCTGATATATATGGAGAGAGAGATATATATAGTTAGAAGTAAATTGTGTGTGTTAGTATCTTGCATACGTTTCATAGCTCTGCCTGCTGAGAGGCCCTAGACCAATGACACCGCAGTAGCAGTGAGCACACCTGGTGTCCAGATCTTGGTTTCTAAACATCATTCTCCAATAAAGGGAACTAGGGCTCCTTGGAGAAATGGTTGATTTCACGGTTGAGGCAGAGAAAGTACAAGATGAGTTTAGAACATGTAATGAGGCTAGAATATTTGAAACTCAAAAAATAATGGGTACATGTTGAAAGCATTCAAGAGCCACCTTGAGGGAACTCCCAGTGGCCAAACCTGGCCCAGTTTGAACAATGAAATAATGATAGCAATGGCTTTTAACCCACAGGGTAAAATAAATATCCATGAATCCATATTGATGTAAATAAGTAATTGAATAAAGGAGGAGAAAGGACAACTCTTTTTTTTTTTTTCCTTTTGAGACAGAGTCTCGCTCTGTCACCCAGGCTGGAATGCACTGGCACTATCTTGACTCACTGCAAGCTCCACCTCCTGGGTTCAGGCTGTTCTCCTGCCTCAGCCTCCCGAGTAGCTGGGACTACAGGTACCCGCCACAATGCCTGGCTAATTTTTTGTATTTTTTAGTAGAGACAGGGTTTCACTGTGTTAGCCAGGATGGTCTCGATCTCCTGACCTCGTGATCTGTCGGGGGAAACCCCACCCCCGATATTTATCGTGGGTTCTTTTCTATTTCCTAGGTGTCTCGGCTGGTTTGAGAAATAAAGGGAAAGAGCACAAGAGAGAGAAATTTAAAGCTGGGTGTCTGGGGGAGACATCACACGTCAGCAGGTTCTGTGATGCTCCCTGAGCTGTAAAACCAGCAAGTTTTTTTTTTGTTTTTGTTTTTGTTTTTGTTTTTTTTGAGATGGAGTCTTGCTCTGTCGCCCAGGCTGGAGTGCAGTGGCGCGATCTTAGCTCACTGCAAGCTCCGCCTCCCAGGTTCACACCATTCTCCTGCCTCAGCCTCCTACACACCTGGGGCCACAGGTGTCTGCCACCACGCCTGGCTAATTTTTTGTATTTTTAGTACAGATGGGGTTTCACCATGCTAGCCAGGATGGTCTCGAACTCCCGACCTCGTGATCCGCCCGCCTCGGCCTCCCAAAGTGCTGGGATTACAGGCGTGAGCCACCGCGCCTGGCCAACCAGCAAGTTTTTATTAGCGATTTTCAAAAGGGGAGGGAGTGCACGAATAGGGTATGGGTCACAGAGATCACATACTTCACAAGGTAATAAAATATCAGAAAGCAAATGGAGGCAGGGCGAGATCACAGGACCACAGAATGGGGCGAAATTAAAATTGCTAATGAAGTTTCGGGCACATATTGTCATTGATAACGATAACATCTTATCAGGAGACAGGGTTTGAGAGCAGACAACCTGTCTGACCAAAATTTATTAGGCGGGAATTTCCTCGTCCTAATAAGCCTGGGAGCGCTACAGGAGACCGGGGCTTATTTCATCCCTTTGGCTTCGACCGTAAAAGGCAGCTGCCTCAAGGGGGCCTTCTATAGACCTACCCTCAGTGTGCATTCTCTTTCTCAGGATGTTCCTTGCTGAGAAAAAGAATTCAGCGATATTTCTCCTATTTGCTTTTGAAAGAAGAGAAATATGGCTCTGTTCCACCTGGCTCACCAGCAGTCAGAGTCCAAGGCCATCTCCCTTGTTCCCTGAACACTGCTGTTAATCCTGTTCCTTTTTTCAAGGCACCCACATTTCATATTGTTCAAGCACACATGCTCTACAAACAATTTGTGCAGTTAACACAGTCATCACAGGGTCCTTAGGCGACATACATCCTCCTCATCTTACGAAGATGACAGGATTAAGAGATTAAAGTACAGACAGGCATAGGAAATCACAAGGGTATTGATTGGGGAAGTGATAAGTGTCCATGAAATCTTCACAATTTATGTTCAGAGATTGCAGTAAAGACAGGCGTAAGAAATTATAAAAGTATTAATTTGGGGAACTAATAAATGTCCATGAAATCTTCACAATTTATGTTCTTCTGCCGCGGCTTCAGCCAGTCCCTCCTTTCGGGGTCCCTGACTTCCTGCAACAGTGATCCACCCGCCTTGGCCTCCCAAAGTGCTGGGATTACAGGCATGAGCCACCGCGCCTGGTCAGGATGACTCTTTCTTACAGGATAATTCTAATAAGCATAGAAGAGATTATGGAAATAGAAAATTATCTTTTTCCTTTTCCTCAGCAGGAAAAAAAAGAAAATTATCATTAGGCAACCATCAAAGTAATAATTGCTGTAGGCAAGAATCAATAGTTGTTAAAATTAGCAGGGGTAAGGGGGTGGAGGGGGTGAGGAAGTATCATGAGACATAGGATGTTTACATAGTGTCAAAGTATCTTCCCACACTGCTTACAAAGGGAAAAATAGTAACATTTCAGTGGAGAAACCTGGCAGAGAGCTCCTTATCAAGGGATCAAGGTTAACATCCTCTGTAACAAGACGGATTGACATAATGTGCCTGCTGATACAAACCGAGAAGGGCACCTCATTCTGTCGTATTCTTGCCAAAAATTTATAACCTCAGTCTAATCATGAGAAAACAACAAACAAACCCAAAGCGAGGACATTCTACTGATTAACTGGCCAATACTTTTCAAAAGTGTCAAGGTCGGCTGGGCTGGTGGCTCACGCCTGTAATCCCAGCACTTTGGGAGGCCAAGGTGGCTGGATCACGAGGTCAGGAGTTTGAGACCAGCCTGGCCAATATGGTGAAACCCTGTTTCTACTAAAAATTCAAAAATTAGCTGGGCGTGGTGGTGGGCACCTGTAATCCCAGCTACTCAGGAGATTGAGGCAGGAGAATCACTTGAATGCAGGAGGGAGAGGTTGCATTGAGCCGAGATCACACCATTATACTCCAGTACAAGACTCCATCTCAAAAAAAAAAAAAATAATAATAAGTGTTAAGGTTATAAAAGATGGACTGATAAACTATCCAGGGAGACATACCAACTAAATATGATGTGGCATCCTGGGTTGGGTCCTAGACCCAAAAAAGGCATTATTGGGAAAACTGGTAAAATATATGTAAGTTCTGTATATTACCTAACAGTATGTATCAGTGTTTAATTTCCTGGTTTCTCAATTGTATTGTGGTTCTGTATCATGATAACATTGGGGGAAGCTGAGTGAAGGGTATGTGGGAAATTTCTGCGTTTCTGTGCTTTTTTGGTTTTGTTTTTTGTTTTGTTGTAATTTTTTTGCAAGCCTAATGTTTTTCAAAATAACTTAAAAGGGGGAAAGTATTATGTCTTAATTTAACCGGCGGTGGGTTTTTTTTTTTTTCTTATTGATTCATAAAAATTAGTGTCACTTGTAATCAGTGATATCTTAGATTTGATAAAATCTGGTGCACCGGATTAAAAAACGAATCTCCCTTTTATACCCTTCCCCATATCCTTCCCCAGAGATAAGCATTGTTACAGTTTACCCTGAGTCTTTTGAGGATTTTTTTTTGGAAGTTGCCAATATATATACTTGTTCAATGCATATAATTTTTATATAAATGAGATTATTTGGAGACAGAATCTCACTCTGTTGCCCAGGCTGGAGTACAATGGCGTGATCTCGGCTCACTGCAACCTTCGCCTCCCGGGTTCAAGCAACTCTCCTGCCTTGGCCTCCCAAAGTGCTGGGATTACAGGTGTGAGCCTGCACCCAGCCATAAATGGGATTAATTTTACACATTATTTGGTGACATGCCTTTTTTTCTTAATTGCATATTTTAGAATGCTTTCCCGCTCTGTTTGAGTGGAACTGCCTTGTTTATTTAATGGCTGCATGGTCCTCCAGTGCGTAGATGTTCCATAATTTATTTCACCATCTTCCTGGTGCTCACTGAGGTGGTTTCCAGAGGGCACTGCTCCACTCAGCTGTGCGGTGAGCACCCTTGTGTGCTGCCTCTTAGTGTACACATGGGTGTTTTTCTTTAGGATAAATACCTAGACACAGAATTGCAGAATTGACAGATATTTGCATTTAACAGACTACCAAGTTGTTCTCCAAATAAAGCTGAACCCACTGCCATCCAGCCAGCAGCACGAGGGTGTGCCCATTTTCCCAGAACCTCACCAACCTTGCATATTATCCATCTTTTAGTAATTTGTGGTCTGTATGAAGAATGGTTCATTCGTTCATTTACTTATTTCATTGAACAGAAATGTTGAGTGTCTGCCCTGTGCCCAGCACTGTCATAGACACAGGGGACATCCCAGTGAACAAAACAGATGTAGTGCTTGTCCTCTAGGAGTGTCTGAGAAGCTGCGGTCTGAGCAGGTCATATTGCTCATTGTTTCACATGCATTTCTCTGACGGCCAGTGAGGCAGGGCAGATGCTTTGCCCTTGTTGTTTCTTCTCTGAATTCCCATCCCAGACCTTTGCCCACTTTTCCATTGAGTGCATAGTATTTTCTTTCTCCTTATTGAGCCCTAGAATGGGAGTGCTTTAAGGGATTTTGGCAAACGCCATGGGGAGACTGGAGACACAGGTAGGATTTGAGAGGAAGGAGAGAGCCCAGACCAACCTGCAGGAGGTGGGGAATGTGCTGAGGCTGCATCTGCCCCTCCAAGTTTTCTTTTGTTCGTTTGTTTGTTTTTGAGATGGAGTCTTGCTCTGTCACCCAGGCTGGAGTACAGTGGCAGGATCTCGGCTCACTGCAACCTCCGCCTCCCAGGTTCAAGTGATTCTCCTGCTTCAGCCTCCTGAGTAGCTGGGATTACAGGTGCCTGCCACCACACCCAGCTAATTCTTGAATTTTTAGTAGAAACAGGGTTTCACTGTGTTGGCCAGGCTGGTCTCGAACTCCTGACCTCAAGTGATCTGCCTGCCTTTGTCTCCCAAAGTGCTGGGATTACAGGCATGAGCTACCGCGCCCAGCCCTGCCCCCTCCAAGTTTTGTGGCCAAACTTACTGCCCTGGAAGCCTCTTGACAGCCAGCCCCATCAAACAACCTCGTATCAGAGTGGCCTCACCACCTTGGTGGTGTGCATTTGAATACTGTTTTATGCCTATAACTGACATTGGAACAGTGACATTTGAGCAACAAAAATGTTTATCCTGTGCTTTCCTATAGCTTTTGTGGGCGGGTCAGCCATGGAGATTTCTGGCCTGTCCTACATCTAATTTCCCAGTTATTAAGCCTGTGTGTGTTTGGACTCTGATGGGGTTGGACAGATGAACAAGATCAGGTCGCTGTCCTCTGGGAGGTGACAGTAGGGAGATTAAACCACTCATCCATGCATCAGTGGGTTAGCAAGACCATAGAGTCCCAGCCTGGCCAACATAGCGAAACCCCATCACTACTAAAAGTACAAAAATTAGCTGGACCTGGTGGCAGAATTCTGTAATCCCAGCTATGTTGGGAGGCCGAGGGATGAGAATTAACTTGGACTCAGAAGGTGGTGGTTGCAATGAGCTGAGATCGCACCACTGCACTCCATCCTAGGTAACAGAGTGAGACTCTATCTTAAAAAAGAAGAAAAAAGAAAGATGATAGAGTCCACACATGAGCATATGAGCTCCAGACCCAGACATCATGGGTTCAAATCCAGGTTCCGTCACTTACCAGTCGTAATACCTTGGGCTGGTGATGTCACCTCTGTATGCCTCACTTCCTCAGCCACAAAATGAGGACAGTAGTAGTACCTACCTCTATGAGGAGTCAGGAGGAGTAAACGAGCTTATACATGTAAAATGCCTGGAACACGGCGTTCAGGAATATTAAGGACTGTTTTCCATATTGCTCCCCTTGTAGGGATATGGTGGGGAAAGGCATTCCAGGCAGAGGGAAGAGCATGAACAAAGGCATGTGCTTCCCGTGGGGAGGATGCGCCTACTGAGTCAGCCCGGGTCTTTAGCCAGGAGTGCCAGAATCCAAATACGACTGCCTAAGACGGTGGAATGTGCTGGGGGTGTGTGTGTGTGCGCACGTGCATGTATGCAGGGTGGTGGTGTGGTTGGTGGGGGCATAGGGATTCATAGGCTCAACCCAAGGAAAAAGCAGAACTGGCCAAGTTCAAGTTTGGCGTAAATCAAGGAGCCATACCTAGAGAGAGAAATGGAGCCTGGGCTAGAGAAAGTAATGTCGCCCGCATCCTCCCATCCTGCCACCCAGCCAGGGAGGCAGAATGCATGTAGGCGGGTGGGAGCATGCACTCTGGATCCCCAGCCTGGGTCGGCCACAGGAGAACTTGCATCGGTCAGTCGCTCCTTCCTGTGCCTCTTATTTCTCATCTGTGAACTGGGAATCCCAAGAGAAGATGGAGTCCCTATCCCTGTCCCACCCTCAGTGCTGTCCCAGGCCTAGGAGATCAGGATAAGGACAGGGAGAGTAATAAGAGAGTCCAGCTCCCTGGACAGTTCCAGACCCCCTATATAGTGCAGTTGGAAGGTGATTCCCCAATTTCCGGGGTCCCAGATTTCTGGGGCTTCTTTTCCAACCAGGCACTGGTGTAGCGTCGGGTAGGGACGGTGGCCCGTGTATCACTGAGCACCAACTCTGATCCAAGCAGTAGAGATACACCAGGTCTGCGGTGCCTGGGTGCACAGGCCTGGACATGAGTCACACGCTCCCACTCAGCCACATCCGGGGGAGGTACGGACCCCTCCCCCAGGGTGGAGCTGGCCAGACCTGGGTATGGCTCATTTCATTTGCCTGTGTCATTTCTCGTAATAATGAGACCTTTTAACTCAGGAGTGTGGCATACTCAAGGCAGCGTGGACCGGACCTTGCCCCTGACCTGTGGGTCCCCTTCACCTCTGTGGTTGAAAGAACACCAGCCATTCCACAGTTCTACCTCTTCTTATTTGGTCTCTTCCTGTCCCACAGGCCTGGTTCCTCTGTCTGGCTTCTCCTGTATCCTCTAACTTCACTCCATTTATGTCCTACTCTCTTCTCTTTCAGTTCTAGCGTTTCTCACTGTGCAGCTATGGGGGCTGGCGTGGGGAGTGATCCTTCATGTGTAGCACTGTCCCCACATTGCATGACCCTTCTCACCCGTGGTCCCTGGGCACTGAATGTAGGACCCTCAGTCACTGAGACCACCCAAATTCTTCAATGTATTTTCATTTTTTTCTCTTCTCTTCTCTCTTTCCTTTCTTCCTCCCTCCCTCCCTTCTTTCCTTCCTTCCTTCATCTTTCTTTCCTTCTTTTCTTTGTTTTCTTTCCTTTCTTTCCTTCCTTCCTTTCTTTCTTTTCTTTCTTTTCCCCTCCCTCCCTCCCTCCCTCCCTCCCTCCCTCCCTCCCTCCCTCCCTCCCTCCCTTCCTTCCTTCCTTCCTTCCTTCCTTCCTTCCTTCCTTCCTTCCTTCCTTCCTTCCTTCCTTCCTTCCTTCCTTCCCTTCTTTCCCTTCTTTCCCTTCTTTCCCTTCTTTCCTACTTTCTTCCTCAGAGTCTTGCTTTGTCACCCAGGCTGGAGTGCAGTGATGCAATCTCAGCTCACTGCAACCTCCACCTCCTGGGCTTAAGTAATTCTCCTGTCTCAGCCTCCCAAGTAGCTGGGATTACAGGCACCCACCATCACGCCCAGCTAATTTCTGAATTTTTAGTAGAGACAGGGTTTTGCCATGTTGGCTGGGCTGGTCTCGAACTCCTGGCTTCAAGTGATCTGCCTGCCTTGGCCCCCCAAAGTGCCAGGATTACAGGTGTGAGCCACTGCGCCCGGCCCCCCAGTGTATTTTCAAACACCCCCACCATCTCCTAGGACTACTGCACTTGTTCTCCCGATTCAGCAATTGCTTTTTTCTGTAGGATGTGTAACTACTGCTGATCAATTTAAGCATTTATGGGATAGTTCCAGGAATGACCACAGTCATTGCTTCTATTTTTAACCCTAATAAATCAGAGGATTCACCTGGCTGGGGTCTCAGCATGGAATCACAGTTACAGAAGCATAGCGGGAGGGGCCTGCTGGCTGCATGGTGGGAGCCGAGTGCTCCTGTTTGCCTTGAGAAAAGAAGAAGGAAAGGAGAAAAAACACAAATCAGCAACCAGAAGTGATTAAACTGAAATGCAATTCCTCTTAAGGAATCCACCCACACTAACACAGCACAGGAGCCCATTTCCACAGTCCCCGGTGCTCTTTTGCCCTTCAGGGGCCTCTCACATGTCACTGTCCCCCAGCCAAAGGGGCTGTTTCCTCTCCCTCATCCCTTGTACCATCCCTCCCCTATGTACATCAGCTTCGCCCCTCTGCGTGCAGCTGTGAATCTAACAGAAACGAGGAAAAAAACAAAAAACAAAACTCCAAAGTTATCTTAAATCGGCAGGGAAAGGCAAGGAACACCCTGATCATCTATGTGATTTTTGTTCCATTCAAATATGTACAAAAATCTTTCATTTAAAAGGCATTTTAGGCTGGGCATGGTGGCTCACACCAGTAATCCCAGTGCTTTGGGAGGCTGAGGTAGGAGGATTGCTTGAGCCCAGGAATTTGAGACCAGCCTGGCCAACATAGTGAGACCCCATCTCTACAAAAAATGAAAAAAAATAGTGGGGCTCTGGTGGCACACACCTGTGGTCCCAGCTACTTGGGAGGCTGAGGTGGGAGGATCACTTAAGCCCAGGAGTTTGAGGCTGCCGTGAGCGATGATTGTACCACTGCACTCCAGCCTGGAGTTTGCTTAGAGCAGAGCCAGGGTTTGTTTTGACCAAGACCCTCTGAGCAAACAAAAAAAGGTCATTTTTACACTTTAGGAGGCTGAGGCAGATGGATCACCTGAGGTCAAGAGTTCAAGACCAACCTGGCCAACATGGCAAAAACTCATTTCTACTAAAAATACACACACACAAAAAAAAAGCTGGCGTGGTGGCAGGTGCCTGTAATCCCAACTACTTGGGAGGATGGAGCAGGAGAATCACTTGAACCCAGGAGGCAGAGGCTGCAGTGAGCCGAGATCATGCCACTGCACGCCAGCCTGGGTGACAGAGTAAGAATCCGTCTAAAAAAAAAAAGTTATTTATATATTTATTGTTTCTGTTGCACCTCAGACTTTTCTGAGGTGGGCAACATGATCTCATATTGCAAATAAATGAGGCTTTGAGTGATTTGCCCAAAATAAAGCTAGCCATTGAATGATAGGGTAGAAATGATGGCCTGGCTTCAGTGGCTCCAGATCTTACCCCTGAGAAGTAGAAGCGCTGGGACTTACCCCAGGCCCATTCGGTGTTTACAGCTTCTGCCTGCCCAGCAGGTCCCTGCACACGCGTCTCCTGGAAGAGCTCTTGTCTTTGCACTGGGGGCTGGACAGGGCGGCTCCCGTCCCTTTAGGGAATAAGAGATCAAGAAGGGGGAAAGCATGACAGAGTGGAAAGAGCCATTGTTGGCCGCTTCATAGACCCTGGCGTCTTCCCACTTCTGTGCTACTTAACTCCTTGGGGACCTTAGCCAGGCTTCATGAGTACGACTCTCATTTTCTTATAACTTATCACATAGCTTCTTAAAAAAAAAAAAAAAAAAAAATCGTAACTTTCTTTAAAAGAAACTTCTCTGCCACCCTGCTGTGGAAATGTCTGCTCTGGCCTCTTTGTCCTGGAGCCCCGCAACTCCAGCCAAGCCCTGGACTGTCTGTTTTTCATGGGCTGAGCCATTCCCCGTTCTCCGGATGATGAGGTCTCTCTCTGCCCCCTTCCCCGCCACCACCTCCGTCACAGGCCATCTGTCCCTGCACTGCCCACTCTCAGCCCTTTTAATAGCATGGTCCTTGGGGAGGATGGTGTCCAGGGTGGTTTCATAACAGGCTGGGGGTGCGGGGCCACAGGGATACCCCAGGGCTACCAAGGACTTTAATTGAGATGGGTGTTCAGGAAAGCAGGTGGCTAAGATGTCCTGATGCAGAAGAGTTTTCCAAGGAGGCGACCCTTCTTTCAGCTCTCCCAGCCCCCATGCCCTGGATGGATGGGTGAGCGTGCACACATCAGAAAGGATGGAAATGGGAGCGGGAGAGCCTCAAGGATGCCTTTCTAAAAATACAGCCCATCTGCATTGTGTTAGCTGGTTTCCTCGGAAACCACTGGGAGCCGGGACTCCGGCATGGCACGTGCGCAGGGACCCAGGCCTGCTTTTCTATTTATTGTAACAGGAATTTTCTTATTATATTAAATCATCTTTTATTATTGACACACAGTTTATCTTGTACCCTATTGATAGACTTTTTTTTTTTTCAATTTTTTTCTCTATTATAAATGGCACTGTGCTGAGAATTCTTATAGATAAATGATTTGTTGCCATCTCTGGTTTCTTTAGGCGATTTCTCCACGGGAGAGGATTGCTGAGTCTGAGAGTATGAACCTTTTAAATGATTTTAATTCATTTGCAAAACTGCCCTCCAAAAATATATGTCCATTTATATACTTAACAAGCCATATAAGAAGTGCCTGTTTTAGTACACCTTTGCTAGCCATGTAAACTTTGCCAATGCCATTGGCAAAAAAAGAAAGAGCTATCCATTCATTCATTCGAGACAGGGTCTTGCTCTGTCACTCAGGCTGGAGTGGAGTGGTGTAATCATAGCTCCCTGTAACCTTGAACTCCTGGTCTCAAGTGATCCTCCCACCTCAGCCTCCTGAGTAGCTGGGACCATAGGCTGTCACCACCACACCCAGCTACTTTAGTTTTTTCGTAGAGATGGGGTCTTGCTATGTTGTCCAGGTTGGTCCTGAACCTCTGGGCTCAAGTGCTCCTCCAGCCTTAGCTGCCCAAAATACTGGGATTATAGGCATGAGCCACGGTGCGTGGCCAAAAAAAAAAAAAGTATCTTAATTTAAATTTCTTTGACTTCTAGTGAGCTTGAATATTTTTCCATGTAGGTACTGGCCATTTTTAATTCTTTTATGAATTTCTAGATCATGTTCTTGGCTAGTTTTTCTCTTGGTGCATTCTGACCTCTGCCATCCTGAAATTGAGGGATGATGGTGCCGTTCCTAGAGGAATTATGGGGTCCTGGGACCCTCTGTCTTCTTTCCTCTACCACTGGCTGCTGCACACACACACACACGCCTGCGTGTATGACCCATTCTTCTTCTGAGGTTCAGAAACCCCTGGAATTTCCCAGGCCCACCCTCTGGCAGCTGAGCAGCCCCTGTGTGTCACCCCCTCCCTGCTGGTGGCCTGAATTGAGACCTGCACCCCCGCTCTCAACATCCCTCAACCTGTGACACCACCAGAGCCTCTACTCCCACCCCTCCCTGGCCCATCTTCACACAGGCTCGTCTTGCGAGCCCTCCGGGGAGCTCTCAGCTCTGTTCCTCTCCAGTCTCTCTATCCTCCAGAGCCCCACTGTCCCCTTCAGACAGCAGAGGCCCTCGGCAGGGGACTCTGTCTGCGTCTGACCCTGTGTTTGGCCTCCCCGCACGTACCCTTCTGCTTCTCAATAAAGGCAGAATTTTGCTTGTAGTTGTTTTAGGAATCATGACGTTGCTTTTCTCTTTTATTTGGAAACATGTTTTAATTTTTAAGAGCAAATAATAGGCTGGGCGTGGTATCTCACACCTGAAATCTTAACACTTTGGGAGACCGAGGCGGGTGGATCACTTGAGGTCAGGAGTTTGAGACCAGGCTGACCAACATGTTGAAACCCCGTCTCTACTAAAAACACAAAGCTTAGCAAGGTGGTGGTGCACACCCATAATCTCAGCTCCTTGGGAAGCTGAGGCGGGAGAATCGCTTGAACCCAGGAGGCGAAGGTTGCAGTGAGCCGAGATTGCGCCACTGCACTCCAGCCTGGGCGACAGAGCGAGACTCAGTGTTAAAAAAAAAAAAAAAAACAACGAGAAAACAAATACTATAATGGTATCCCCCAAGCCAGACAGGCCGGGCTTGCAGACGGAGGCCTGGGGGCCCTGAGTGCCTGGGTGGGCAACGCTTGGGGGCCAGGGGGACAATGCGTCTGGTCCCCGCGCTCCTGCCCCAGCCCTGGCTTGCGCTGTCCTTCTCCGCCCGGGCGTCCCCGCCGCAGCAGACCTCAACCTTGCCCTCCCTCCCTAGGCCTCCTGCTCCACGACGTGACCATGGCCGGGCTGCAGGAGCTGCGATTCCCTGAGGAGAAGCCGCTGCTGCGGGGCCAGGACGCCACCGAGCTGGTGAGTTGGAGTCGCGCCTTTGAGGTCTTAGGGCCGAGCGCGCCACCTCGTGGCCAAGAGGGAGACCGCGCGCCTTCCCTGCAGCTGACCCTCCCCAGGGCCGGCCACCCCAAGAAGCCCTGTCCCTGCCTCGGGAGGGGGAGTTCCGGGAGGCCTGAGTGCCACGCAGACCCAGCCAGCCTCAAGGTGGCTTCAGCCGTCTTTGAGGCTAAAGGTGCTACAGGAGAGTTATTCCCGCTTTAATGACAAGAAAACTGATGCACAGAGAGGTGAACCCAGTTGGCCAAGGTCACACAGCTAGTGGGGGAATGAGGCCGTATCAACCCCTGTTTGTGGACAGCCCAGGAGCCCCAAGAGGTAACAACCGGGCAGTGCTGGCCCCAGCAGAGCACGCTGCTCCCCCGTCTGTGCGTTCTTTTCCTTATCAGCCTCCCAAGCCTCTGTGGCACCTGGGCAGGTCTAACCAACGGTGCCACCCAGGGCAGTGGGACAGAGGCATCACAGGTTATGATTTTGTCCCAAAGACCCCTCCGTCATGGGACAAGGTGTTAGAGGCCAGAGTGACTTTCATGCCACCCTTTTTTGTTGTGACAACACCCTGTCCACCTTCCCTTTCCCTCCCTCCCAGTGCCATCATACTGGTGACTGTGAGAGAAACCACTTTGCAAAAAGTATGGGTTCCCTGCTTGTTGGATTCTGAGGCATCAGGGCTGGGGTCCCTGCAAGTTATGCTGCCTAGACCCCCTCCTTTTACAGATGGGGAGGCCAGGAGCCCAGCCCCTCAAATCTACAGGGTGCTGTCCTCTGCCCTGCCCTGCCTCCCCAGCCCTGCCTCCCCAGCCTTCCATCACAAGGAGAGGAGCCCAGGAGCTGCTGAGCAGCCAGGATTGGAACTGTGCAGCCGGCCAGGGATCCAGGGATCCAACCACATGAGGTGGCAGTCCTGCCCCCAAGAAGAGTGCAGTGTTATCTTACAGACAGAACCTTGAGTTAACTGATAAGACGTAGCTTATCCGAGAGTAGCCACAGATAAGCTGCCCTGGTGGGGTGGCGACTGCACATTTTTCAAGTCCTTTATTCTAAGTTTACTTGCTCCCTGGTCTAAGCCTCCATCGGCTGTTGCCCCAGGATGCTTGCAGGATCCTCCTTGATAGTCTTTTTGCCTCTGCCTTTGCTCCGTACCCTTTAAAAATAAGCCATGAGCTGGGCATGGTGGCTCACACCTATAATCGCAGCACTTTGGGAGGCCAAGGTGCGCAGATCACATGAGGTCAGGAGTTCGAGACCAGCCTGGCCAACATGGTGAAACCCTGTTTCTACTAAAAATACAAAAATTAGCCGGGTGTGGTGGTAGACACCTGTAATCCCAGCTACTCAGGAGGCTGAATCACTTGAACCCGGGAGGTTCAACCCCAAGACTGCACTGCTGCACTCCAGCCTGGGCAACAGAGTAAGACTCTGTCTCAAAACATAAATAAATAAAAAGCAAGCCGTGTCAATTCTCTGCTTAACAAGCCATCTCAGTCAGAAATGGAACCCAGGATTGCACCAGCTCCCCAGCCTGTCTCCCAAGCCCGTCCCCAGCTTGCTTCTCTCTAGCCTCCTTGAACATGCCCATCACATTCCCAGTGTATCTGCCTGGGATACACTAGCCCAGAAATTTGCAGGGCTGGCTCCACTCCTTGTTTTATTCAGGCCTCTGCTCAAATACTCCCTCCTCAGAGAGTCCCTCTCTAACCCCTGGGTCTAATATTGAAACCCCAACACGCTCTGGCCCTGGCCGTGTCACTTAGCCTGGTTTGTGTGTGCCCCGCCCCACAGGTTCCCAGGACAGAGATCTATTCTGTTTTGCACCCCCAGGTCTCCCCAGTGCCCCACACAGCACACAGTGGGTTCTCAGTAAAAACATGGGCTGGGTGGAGGCCACAGATGGTGATACAGCTCCGAAGGAAGAAGTTTCTCAGAACTTTCTAAAAAGTCCCTCCTGCCCACTCCTGCCTGTGTCTTTCTTTCTGACTTCTCTTTTCCTTCTTTCTTTCTTTTTTTTTTTTCTTCTGAAACAGGGTCTCACTCTGTCACCCAGGCTGGCGTGCAGTGGTGCCATCATAGCCCACTGCAGCCTCAGCTTCCTGGGCTCAAGTGATCCTCCTGCCTCAGCCTTCCGAGTAGCCAGGATCATAGGCATGTGCCACCACACCTGGCTAATTTTTCCATTTTGTAGAGATGAGTCTTGCTCTGTTGCCCAGACTGGTCTTGAACTTCTGGGTGCAAGTGATCCTCCCACCTCAGCCCTCCTAAGTGCTGCGATGACAGGCCCGAGCCTCTGTGCCTGCCTGCCAGCCTATCTTTTGAGGCATGAAAGCAGAGTTCTGCTGTGAGGGGCCCTCGGGGACCCCTGCATCCCATCACAAGTGCTGAAGTGTGCAGGTTGCGGGACAGCCGCACAGAGGTGCTGCCTGCCGGTATGGGGTGTGCCTCTGTGCCCCGGCAGGGCCCCCTAGCACAATGGGGAGAGCTGAGGGCATCTTGGCCTGATAACTTCCATGCCTGTCTCTTCCAGTGCCCACCTCAGCTGGGCACCCTTCTCTGCCTCATTCTGGCCCAGCCCTCGCCGCCCCTCCCTCCCTGACTCAGCAGGCATACTCCTGCCTGTTCGTGCCCACTGAGCAGCCTGGCGCCACTGCAGGTAGTGTCTCTATCCACCCATCACCAGGACCAGAGTTTGCCACCATGACATCCTCACCCCTGCATGAGGGTCTCCGTTTCAGATCCTGTGGAGGCTTCTCCCCTCCTTCATGAGTCAGCACAGGCCCCAAGCTGTGGGCCTGGGCACATCTGCTTTTTCCAAAGGCACCTTAAAAGCCCCATTCCTGCCAGACATGTTGGCTCACGCCTGTAATCCCAGCACTTTGGGAGCCCAAGGTGGGCCGGTCACCTGAGATCCGGAGTTCAAGACCAGCCTGGCCAACATGGCGAAACCCCATCTCTACTAAAATTACAAAAACTAGCTGGGCGTGGTGCTGTAATCCCTGCTATTCAGGAGGCTGAGGCAGCAGAATCGCTTGACCCTGGGAGGTGGAGGTTGTAGTGAGCCGAGATTGCACCACTACACTCTAGCCTGGGCGACAGAGCGAGACTGTGTCTCAAAAACAAAACAAAACAAAAGCCGACCGGGCATGGTGGCTCATACCTATAATCCCAGCACTTTGGGAGGCTGAGGTGGGTGGATCACTTGAGGTCAGGAGTTCGAGACCAGCCTGACCAACATGGTGAAACCCTGTCTCTACTAAAAATACAAAATTAGCCAGATGTGGTGATGAGCTCCTATAATCCCAGCTACTCGGGAGGCTGAGGCAGGACAATCACTTGAACCCGGGAGGCGGAGGTTGCAGTCAGCCCAGATATCGCCACTGCACTCCAGTCTGGGCGACAGAGTGACTCTGTCTAAAACAAAGCCCCACCCCATGCCCGACACAGTCTCCTGGATGCTGTGACATGGCACCCCATGCAGTCCTACCCCCTCTCTCTGTCTTCAAGAGCTAGTCTGGCGCTCAGGCAGGATTCTCTGGCTCTCACAGACAGATTCTCCTTTTCAGCTGCAGTGCGGAAAGCAGCCATCCTTTTCGCATTTTTTTTTTTTTTTTTGAGATGCAGTTTCGCTCTTGTTGTCCAGGCTGGAGTGCAATGGCGCGATCTCAGCTCACTGCAACCTCCACCTCCCAGATTCAAGCGATTCTCCTGCCTCAGCCTCCTGAGTAGCTGGGATTACAGGCGTGCGCCACCACACCCAGCTAATTTTGTATTTTTAGTAGAGATGGAGTTTCTCCATGTTGGTCAGGCTGGCCTCAAACTCCCTACCTCAGGTGATTCACTCACCTTGGCCTCCCAAAGTGCTGGGATTACAGGCGTGATCCACTGTGCCCAGCCCCATCCTTTCCACTTTCTATTTATTTTTTATTTTTGTTTGGAGATAAGTGTGGCTCTGGCACCCAGGCTAGAGTGCAGTGGTGTGACCATAACAGCCTCCTCCTCCTTCAAGGAGGCTAGAGAGGGCTCAAGCGATCCTCCCACTTCAGCCTCCTGAGTAGCTGGAACTACAGGCATGCACCACCATGCCTGGCTCATTTTTCTATTTTGTAGAGACAGGTAATCTTGCTATGTTGCCCAGGCTGGTCTCGAACTCCTGGCCCACCTCAGCCTCCCAAGCAGCTGGGATTACAATCGTGAGCCACTTCATCTGGCACCCTGTTCACTTTTTAAACGTTCTGCCGTTTGCCAGGTATAAATTCTCTCAGTCCAGTGGGAAGTGAGGATTCCCACACATTTACTCACAGCCTGCCTGCCCGCCACTGGAGCCTGGCTTTTGCCTTTGGAGACTCCAGTGCCTGGCCTGTCTGTGGATCCCTCTGCGCCTGTGTCCCCATCCTGCCTCCCACACACCACTCCTCTGCCTCCCTCTGCACACCCTGCATTTTCTTGGCTTTTGGGTCCTTCCCCTCCCACACCCTTCATCTCCTGGGGCCCCCAGACCCAGAGAGCATACAGCACACCCTGCCATTATCTGCTCCAACGTGTGTGTGTGTGTGTGTGTGTGTGTGTGTGTGTGTGAGAGAGAGAGAGACAGACAGACAGACAGTCAGGGTCTCACCCTGTCACCCAGTCTGCAGTGTAGTGTCACAATCCTAGCTCACTGCAGCCTGGACCTCCTAGTCTCAAGTGATCCTCCTGCCTAGGCCTCCCAGAGTGCTGGGATTACAGATGTGAGTGACCACACCCGGCCTTCTTTTTTGTTAGCTTTTGCTTGTAACAAAACTGCCTCCTCTGTCCTTCTCTGAGATAATGGCCCTCTTAAGGTCCCGAGTATAGACATCTCCGCTGTCTTCTCCTCAGCCCCTTTGTGCAAGGTGAGAGGATCCATTCATCATCAGCCCCAGGCCCTTGTCCTCCCCCTCCAGCCCCATCCCTTCCCTCCTCTCCTCCCCTGCTCCCTGCAGAGCCCCCACAGGCCTGGAAGGAATCTGCAGAAGCCCGAGTGGGTGCGGCCATTCTCTATGTGACAGTCACAGGCAGCCCAAAGCCTGGCTTTCCTCTTTGGGTATGGGAACCCCCAGTTCCTTCTGATTTTCTCCACCACCTGGCCTGCTGGAAAGCAGGTGGCTGAACTCTTCCTTGTTTTGGGAAAAATGGCAGAAATACTGGTTTCATTCTTCTCCCTCCCACTCCTGTGATTTGGGGTCATTTTCCTCCTTGTACTTTCCTAGCTGACTGCTTCCCTCTTCCTCCCGTGGCACCCTATTTCTCATGTGACTGTCTCGGTCATCCGTGGTTTGTTATTTTGTTTGTTTGTTTCTGATTCAGAGTCTCACTGTATCACCCAGGCTGGAGTGCAGTGGCACAGTCTCGGCTCACTGTAACCTCCGCCTCCCAGGTTCAAGTGATTCTCCTGCCTCAGCCTCCCTAGCAGCTGGGATTACAGGCACGTACCACCACACCCGGCTAATTTTTATATTTTTAGTAGAGACAGGGTTTTGACATGTTGGCCAGGCTGATCTCGAACTCCTGACCTCAGGTGATCTGCCTGCCTCAGCTTCCTAAAGTGCTGGGATTATAGGCATGAGCCAGCATGCCTGGCCAATCCTTGTATTTATTTATTCCTTAAAAGAATCTGTAGCAGGCACAGTCCAGCGCTGGGATACAAAGGGCAGAATGATGGGCAACACCAAGCTTCTCCTGTAATCCTCACAACACTGAGGCTTGGAGGCTGAGTGACCTGCCCGTGAGTTCACAGCCTCGCAGAGCAGGGCACAGAGGTTTCTAGGCAGACACAAGGGAAGGCAAGGCAGGACCTGTGAGTTTTCCTTTACCTGGACGTGTGCCGGTTCCTGATTAGTTTCCCTCCCCAGGCCCGAAAGTGGCCCAAGTTTGAGCTGGCCAGCTGCCTTGTCATACAGATAGGGAGACGGACCCAGAGCGGGTGAGTCGCACAGCCACCCTCCCCTTGGCTTCAGGGAGAGCCTGGCAACTCAGATGTGGGGTTCCAGCCCCCGCTCCTCCCCTGGCCATCTGTGCAGCCTCGTAACCTGTGGGCGCATTTTGAGCCTCTCTCCCCTCATTGGTGAAGCCTGATTGTTCATCCAGATCTGTTTGTGTCTGGCGAGCCCCTTCCATGCCAGCTTCATACTGAGAGCACAACCAGACGTAGTCCCACCCTCGTGACGCCCGTGGTCCAGTGGGCAGAACAGGCATTAGCCAGACTCAAACGGTTCACTGTGAAGTAAGCTCCAGTGATCTGAGGCGCAAAGCGACCAGGTCTGGAGAGGTGGGAGCAGCTGCCACTGTACCTTTGTGTGGACTGGAAAAGTCCCCTCACTGTGTGGGCCTCAGCTTCCCCATCCCTACACGTGGGCATGTTAGTCACGCCCACCTCTCCCCTTCCCTCCCTTTCTTCCACCCTCGTCCCCTGATGGTCAGAAAAACATCTACGGTAGCAGGAGGGCAGAGTGACCAACAGCAAGGATTTGCAGTGGGAGATTCCAGCACTTTCTAGCCTGTGACTCAGCCTCTCTGAGCCTCACCCTCGTGGCCTATAAGATGGAATACTCATATCCTTAATGAGGACGCTCACAGGCTCCTCCACCAAGTACTTGGTGGCCAATACCTGGCACCTTGGTGAGCCCTTGGTCAGTTTCATTAACATTGAGACAGACTGGTGGGCTGGGCACAATGTTTCATGTCTGTAATCCCAGCGCTTTAGGAGGCCAAGGCAGGAGGATCATTTGAACCTAGGAGTTTGAGGATGCAGTGAGCTATGATTGTGCCACTGCACTCCAGCCTGGGTGATAGAGTGAGACCCTGTCTCTTAAAAAAAAAAAAAAAAAAAAAAAAAAAAAGAAGAAAGAAAGAAAAGAAAATACAGATTGGGACAGAAATTGAGTCTGCTAAGGCCCCATGGGCTCCCCAGACCAGCTAGGGCCTAACTTGCCACCCCCTCTGTTTGCCTTCCCCTAGGAGAGCTCTGATGCCTTCCTCTTGGCTGCAGACACAGACTGGAAGGTAGGTCAAGGCTCAGACCCCCGAGATGTGGGACTGACAGCTGGCCAGCCCCTCTCCCCACCTGGCCAGGTCCCAGAGGAGGGTCACAGCCCTTCTGTGTGCCCCCAGCCTGTAGCAGTTGCCAGGACCACCCCCAGAGCTCATAGCGGCCCTGCCTGCCCCCTGCCTAACAGAGAGATGCTGGGGTGGGAGATGAACTGGCCCTGCTTCTGTGAATAGCAGGGAAGAGACAGGGTCTCTAGGGGGACTGAGGATGGAAAAGAGAGTGAGGGATGTTGTCATCTGAATCAGCATTTTCTTCCAATGAAAGGCAGGTTGACTCTAAAATAGCTCCTGTTTCCATGACAGCTGTTGCCAGGACAACCCTGTCCTCTTTAGTTGATGCCAGGTTCTCGGTGAAAACTGAAAACGCCCTTTGTTTTTATTCCTCTGGGTGATGATGTTGCTCACTCGGCCAGTCATGTCTCTCCTCTGAGTCCCACAGTGGCCGTTGATTTCCGAGTTTGGGAAAATGCCTGACAGCAGACACAAGGGAACCCTGCTGGGTTCCAGGGCCCCGCTGGCCACCCCAACATGCTGAACCAATTACACAAGGGAGCCCTGTTGGGTTCTGGGACCCCACTGGCAATCCCAACATGCCAAACCAATTCAGACCCTTCCTTCTGTAAGGTGGAGCCAGCCCCCGGGTCACTGTCCTTGCCTGGGCCTGACCTGGTTTGGGGTCAGCCTCCAAGCCCCGTGACAGCACCAGCCACATGGTCTGGACGCAGGGCTGACACGGAGGCGGGGCTCCCTGTTGGCTCCTCCCCCAGTGGGAGCTACGTGAGGATCAGTGTGAGAATCTGGGCCTGTGTGCTGGTCCCTCGGTCACGTGCCACTTCAAGGACGAGAGGGGAGACTCAGGGCAGCCAGTGTACATGTGCTCAGATCCCCTGGGAATGCCATCTGCAAGCAGAAAGGGCTCTGGAGCTGGAAGGAGAGGCCGGGGTTCCAGCAGTGGGGAGTGAACGGGAGCCTGGGAGGAGGGATGGGAAGGAAGTGGTCGGGAGCCGGCCCAGGCTGGTGGAAAGGGACAACTGGAGATCAGGACAGGCTCACCAGGGGATTTTCTTTGTCCTCCATGCTGCACATGAGGATGGGCCGTGCAGGCAAATGGGCCCTGGAGGAAGGGGTTGGCCAAGTAAAATCCTAGAGCACCCAGCCAGTGCCTCAACACACTGATCCCACAGCGTGGGAGGCTGACAGCAACAGTGCTGATGCCAGCCCCAGCACACAGGCCTACGGTGTGGGGGACAGGCAGAGGGCATTCCTGGAGTTGTGGAGGAGACCTCTGGGTGCCCAACTGCTGCTGTGAAGCTGACTCTGCCCACCGAGCCCTCTGAGCTGCAGCCCTGGAGTTGCGGGGCCCGGGTTATGTGGACCCCGGTTCTCAGGACCTTTGCTCGGTAAAAGGCAGGTTGCGTTAAAAGGCACCTTCCTGTCCCCTCCTGTCACACCACATGGAGGCAGCATTGTTTTCGTTTTTTGTTTTAGAAAAGCAGCCACAAGAATGGATGGTTGTTATCTGGGCCAAAGCCTGGCAGGGATTTTATCTCCTGCTCACCATGGCAGGCGTTGTCACTGTCCCCTGCCTCTGTGGGGGCAGCCAGTGGGGGAGGTAGTGTAGCAGAGGGACTAATATGAGCCAGACAGACCTAGGTTCTGGCCTCGCCACTTCCAAGCATGTGACCTCCAGCCCAAGTCACTCCACTCATCCACCGCATTTTCATGGAGACAGGCAGCACGGACTTCCCGAGTGTATCTAAGGCGATGGTGTCCACGGGCCCCTCATATGGACACTCAGCTGACCGTGACGAATGACCACTAGAGTGTGGAGTTAGCACCAAACTGCCTGGGTGTGGTTCCTGGCTCTGTGCCCACTAGCTGTGTGACATTAGGCAGATTACCAAACCTCTCTGTCCTTATCTGCCTCATTTGTAAAGAGGGTATTAGGAGATAAAATGAGTGCTTGCCCCAGCAGCACATATACCAAAATTGGAGTGATATAGAGAAGACGAGCATGACCCCTGTACAAGAATGACCCACATATTCGTGAAGCCTTCCGTACTTAAAATAAAAAATATCTTCCAAAAAGAGGATACAGGCTGGGTGCGGTGACTCATACCCGTAATCTCAGCACTTTGGGAGCTGAGGCAGGTAGATCACTTGAGGTCAGGAGTTTGAGGCCAGCCTGGCCAATATGATGAAACCCCGTCTCTACTAAAAATACAATAATTAGCCAGGTGTGGTGGCAGGCGCTGGTAGTCCCAGCTACTTGGGAGGCTGAAGCAGGAGAATGGTTTGAACCTGGGAGGCGGAGGTTGCAGTGAGCAGAGATCGCACCATTGCACTCCAGCCTGGGCAACAGAGCAAGACCGTGTCTCAAAAAAAAAAAAAAAGAGGGATAGAGATGGGTAAAGTGCTCAAAGAAAGCCTGTCACCTACAGGACATTTGAACATAGTGTTTACCACTCTTGATTCTGAGACCTCAGGCCCACCCAGAGTGCTGAGGTACTAGTAGCTGCCGCTGCTTACTAGCCAAGTGACAAAATTACCTAATGTCTCCATCTCTCAGTTTCCTCATCCTTTCTCTAGGTCCATGAGGATTATATGTATTATCCTTGCAACTGCCTGTGCAGTAGGCACTGCTGTTTCTCCCATTTACATATGGAGGCTCAGAGAGGTTGACTGACTTCCCCAAGGTCACACAGCAAAAAAGTGGCAGAGCTATGAATGGCATCAGGGTTTGGCTGGCAAGACCTGAGGCTACCTTGTCTGGCCACTATAACTGCACAACCGCCAGAAAAAAGGGCCAACAATTTGGAGAGGCACACAGACTGCCCCATTTCTCCCTTGCCAGGGCCTGGGCAGGGATGGGGTCAGATCTGGAGTGATTTGTGCAGTTTTTTCTGATTCTTACAGCAGGCTGGTGAGAAAGGCACACAGTCCCTGCTTTACAGTTAGAAGCCTGAGGCACAGAGAGGTTAAAAAAAAGTCTTGCCCAAGGTCACCCAGCTAATAGGGGGCCACGAGGGACTTAAACCCAGGTCTGTGAGTTTGCAGGCAGTGAGCTGAGCAGTCATGGAGGCTGTGGCTTGGAATGGTCAGTGTCGCAGTTCAGCTTGTCACCTGGGTCCAAAGGTGGGGAGAGGCCACTCAGGGATCAGAAGTTGGAGTGGGCATAGGATTGGGTGGGGCTTTGGGGGACATGGGAGGGCTTTGTGGGCAGAGCAGAGGGCAGGGCTGTGCCTGTTTTGCAAGCCTCTTCCTGTGCCACAGTGGCTGCAGGAATGGGGAGCATAGCCAGGAGGTGATGGGCCAGGGGGACTCCCCATTGTACTTCCCTGCTGCCCTGGGGAGCACAGGGCCTATCAGTCTGCCCTAGGTCTCCAGAGTGAGAGGTGAGAGATGGAGTAGGTGCTCCCAGGCAGAGGGCATGGCCAGCAATAGTGTACATAACAGGTATCGACCAGGTCACCAGGTACCCAGAGATGAGGAGATGACCACTTTCTCTAAGGGCAGTCGGCCAGCATGCAGGGCTGTCAGCATGGGCTGGGGTGAGTGGTGTGTTCCTTCTTCAGCAAGACAGGGAGAGGAAGCCGGATAGGAGGCAGCTACTGATGTTGATATGCCCACCTCCTGTAGACCCACCCGGCCCTCGTTCCTGGAGGCAACCAGTTTGGGGCTTGACTCTCGGGTCTCTGGGGAGCAGGACACTAGGGCTATCTTAGGCTCTGTGCCCTGATCCCACCCCTGCTCAGGCCCTGGCAGGAGAGAAATGGGGCAGTCTGTGTGCCTCTCCAAATTGTTGGCCGTTTTCTGGTGGTTGTGCAGTTACAGTGGCCAGACAAGGCAGGGTCAGGTCTTGCCAGCCAAACCCTGATGCCACTCACAGGTCTGCCACTTCTTTGCTGTGTGACCTTGGGCAAGTCAGTCAACCTCTCTGAACCTCCATATGTAAATGGAAGAAACAGCAGTGCCTACTGCACAGGGAGTTGCAACGATAATACATATAATCCTCATGGACTATATTTGGGAGCACGGGCACGCAGCATCCCCCTTCTCTCTGTGGCTCCTGCTCTCCCAGCCTTAGGCCCCCTCCTCTGCTCCTCTCCCTGGCCTATTTCCTCTCCTCCCGTGCACTTCTTGGTCTTTATTCTCCTCTGCTCACTCCACCTGCAGACCTCGGGTGAGCTCACCACCCAGATCCTTGCTTCCCAGGAGGATAGGGCACGGAGCCTGAGATAGCCCTAGTGTTCTGCTCCCCAGAGACCCGAGAGCCAAGCCCCAAACTGGTTGCCTCTGGGAACGAGGGCCTGGTGGGTCTACAGGAGGTGGGCATGTCAATGTCAAGAAGCTGCCTCCTAGCCCCGCTTCATCTCCCTGGTGGCCTGGAGCCCCTGTCAGCAGGGTGAGGGTGGGGAGGACAGAGCTGGTGTGTGCCTGACCATACCCTTGGCCCTGCTATCTGCCCAGGGCCCCTGGCCCCCAAACTCCACTTTCAGTGTGTGGGGAAGATCCTGCATCTGCGTGGGCAAGGTGGGAGAAAACCCTGGTGGGTGGAGGAGCAGCTCTCTGAAGCAGGGTGATAACCCAAGTTGCCCCAGAAAGCAGCAGCTCCCCAGGCCTCCTCAAGGTTAAGCGATGCAACCTTCCTGATGGGGAGGCTGGGCCTGGGGATCTGGTCCCCAAGATCCTGTGCTTGGGGCCCTCTCGGGCCCTCTATACTCCCCAAGGTGTGGGTCAAGGGCTGTAGCTGTCTGGGCAGTGCCCATGCACCCTGCCCTGCCCCGCATTGGTGAGCTGTGCATGTCCGTGAGGACCCTGTGTGTACCTGACATGGGTGAGTTGGTACGTGTGACCTCGGCTCCTGTGTTTGGAGGATCCTATATGAGCTGCAGCTCTTGGCGTGTGCCTGTGTGCTGGGGGCGGATGCAGGGGCTGGGGACCATCAAGGATGATATGTGGCTGGGGTGGGAGGAGCAGTGACAGGGCTGGGGCAAGGAGGACTTCAGAAGCCAATTGGAGCCAGGCTTGTCTCCCAGCAGCCAATCTGGGAGCCGGGGCTCCGGGCAAGCGAGTGGCTGCTCGGAAACCCTGCGGGGAGGAGGGGCCAGCTAGGCTGGGCCAGGATCCCTGTATAAATGGCCCAGGAGCTGTGCCCCATCTCAGAGCCGACCATCTCCCACTCAAGCTGTCCCCGCCCTCTGGACCCGAGTGACTCAGGCCTTTGTTTGTCCTTCCTGGTAGAGGCGGGTTCCCTCCCTCGGCAAGATGCCGGAGTGCTGGGATGGGGTGAGTGAGAGCGCTACGGGCAGTGAGGTGGGCCGGGAGGATGGTGCATCCTTATGACCCACTGTAGGGAGGAAGTGCCCCCCTCAGCCCACATCTGGTGGCAGCCCTGCCTTCAATAGCCTCACCCTGGGGTCCCTGAGACACGGCCAGAGGGCTCCAGGCTCCCTGGTGATCCTGTTTGCAGGAGTGGCTGGGGGCAGCTGCTAGTCAGAGCCCATAGCAGGGGCTAGGGGGAGTGGGTGGGTGGGGGGTGGGTGACATATCTGCAGGAAATGGAACACGGAAGGCACAGTCTGATTTGGCTGCATTGCCGTGTGGACCCGGGCGCCAGTGCCTGCACGTCCCACTGACCGTGTGCCCTCTGGTGTGCGCTTGGATGGTGTCTGCCTTGGTGGTGCCTGGGGCCATCAGGCCAGGGGGCGGGGGGGTTTTTGGTCAGCCCCCGAGGCTGTGTACCCAGTGTGCGTGCAGGGGCTGCCGTCCGAGTGGGCGGCCGTCTAGCTTGTTTGGATGGCTGTGCCAGTGTGATGGGAAGGACGGGCAGCCTTTTCCTTAGGAGTTGCCTCACAGTTCCCAGGGCTCTGCTGCGCCAGCCGGGCAGAGGCAAGGAGGTCTGGGCCACACAGGAATGATAGCCTCAGGCAGGGGTCCCTGCTGGGGAGGAACGAGGAGGGGTTGCCTGCGTGCCTTATTTTGTAGGTGGGGGAAGGCAACGCTGGACCCGTGAAGCTGGCAGGGCTAGGGGACCCCAGGTGGAACCCAGGGCACCTCCTCTCGCCGGGGCATCAGGTACCCCGGCTCCTTTCTTCCTCAGGAGGGAGAGGCAGGGGCAGACTCACCCCCACCCCCGGGCCCCACACGCCTGCCCTGCCGGTTCCGCAGACCATAGGTCACCCCGCACACCCCGAGGCGACGACGTCAGCACCTGCCCGCCCATGCAGACCCTGTCCCCTGAATTATTGATGCGGCTGACAGGCCGAACCACAGCAGCACCACCACCAACTCCCACACCGGCGGAAAGCCCGGCTCAAAGCACCCCCCGTCCCCTGCAGTGCTCAAGGTCACAGGCGAGGGGAGACGAACAGGCCGAGAGGAGCCGCCACAGCCCCCTTCCCTGCTGCCGCAGTGCTTCCCGCCTGCGCCCACCTGGAGGCGGGGCCGGCTCTGACGTCACCCAGAGCCAATGGGAGTGCTGGGCCCTGAGGGTTGGGGGCCTCAGAGTGCACCGCACTGTGGCCCTTGGGGCGCTGCCCTTGCGCAGTGCTCCAAGGGACGGGGATGCTTGGCTTCGATTGGGCTGAACTGAGTCCTGAGCTCCCCGCAGAGGGTCAGAGAAGGCGTTAGGGAGGTGGGCAGCAGGGTTCAGCGAAGGTCACTGGGCTTTGTAGGACAGGCAGCCCGGCGACGCCCAGGCCCAGCCCCAGCCCCAGCACTTCCCATCCTGGGAGATGAGCCCTAGTAGGGTCTGACCACGTCACCTCAGAGGGATGGGGACGGGGCGGCCACACCAGGGGTGGGAAGAGACAGTCGGAACCTGCTCAGCAGCGGAGGGCAGACACCCCTCGCAGCCCTCACGTTGACCCGCAGGCTGCGGATCTGGGTTTGGAAGACACCGCCCTGGGCTCTTGACGTCTGAACCCGGGAGGATAACTGTCCTTTATGCAGCCGGAGGCGCATTGCAGCTGTTCTGCAGTCCCACCCTCCAAAGCTGAGAGAGCTCACAGGGTGCTGTGAAGGGGCTGCCTGGTCAGGAGCTCCCTCGCGTGGAACCTGATCTCCTGTGAACATGCAACCTTCAGTGCACCGTCCTGGCCCCTGAGACTGGCACCTGGCAGGGCCACCCTCCCTACTCTGGGATTGACCTTGGGCAAGTCATTCCTCTTTCCCAGCCTCAATTTCCTCCTCTATGGCTTGGGTCTATGTGGGAAGTAAATGAGAAAAGTGTGGGTCAGTGGTCAGTGACTGGGAAGTGTTCCTGGATTTGATGGGCCCGGAGAAAGGACAGGCCTGGGATGGGAGGGACTGTGTGGCCTGTCCCCTCTCAGCCCTGGTGTGGCCTCCTCATCCCCTGAGCCACATGGCTCACCCTAAGGCTCATTACCAGGGCCCTCCTGGAGGACGACAGGGAAATAAACAGGGCCTGTAAGCCAAAACGTGGCCCCCAGGGTAGAGCCTTTGGCCAGCAGGTTGGTGCCAGCTTGTCACTCCATACTGGAGACATAGGCCTGGACAGTTGTCCTCTGAGACCAGACCCACTAATGCCAGCCCCTGAGCAGCTGTCTCCCGCTGTCTAAATCTCCTTTCCCATTCGGAGGCAGCAACTCAGGTTCTTTCTAAACCAAAGTATCCTCATCTGCAAAACACTAGGGTTCCTGTCTCTTGGGTAACGTGCAGGAAGCCTGGCACACAGTAGGTGCTCAGTCACTTGATGTTTCTTTCATGTCCTTGACCCCAGCCTTATCTCCAACTCACTGGGCCACTCACATGGTTCCCAGGGCTCACGATGATGCAGAGAGGATCTGTTTATTCAGCTCAGACGGCCCCTCTTGAAGGTTGCCCATCCAAGTGTCTAAGAATGCCCAGTTTGCAAAGGGACCAATGAGGAGGGCATCCCCCCAAGGCCCAGGGATGCCCTAGCATAATAGCCCCTTTTCCGGGACTTTCTCCAAGTGCTAAATGCTCCACAGATGTTGGCTTGTCTAGTTCTCACAAAGTGCCTATGAGGTGGTTCTGGATGGAGATGCTGAGGCACAGCAGAGAAGTAACGTGACATGCTCAGATGCACAAGTAAGGGGTCGAGCCAGGTCTTCCTGAGGAAGTAATGACCTTGAGCAGCAAAACCAAAGTTGTGAACTCAGGATCCCAGAGGAGGCTCTGCAGAAGGCCTCTAGAGGAGATGGGGACGGGGGTCTGACCGGGCCTGCCTGAAGGGAGCCCTTGGGGATGCTGGGCTCACAGAGAAGGGCGTTCAAGGTGGAAGCAACCGCATGTGCAAGAGCCTTAGAGTGGGAACCAGGGGCAGTGTGGGGGCCGGGGCTAGGCTTGGCTGGCATGGGGTGTTTACTGAGGATTCCAGGCAGGACCACTGAGGCCGTTCCCCTGCAGCAGCAGGAAGCGCCTGAGATTTCTGAGTGAGAGAGGGGCTTGGGCTGGGGAGGCAGAGCTGTCCAGGAGGGGCTGCTGCAAGATGGAGAAAAACAGCCTCCTTGGACCCTCAAGGGCTGAGGACAGTGGCGGCACAAACTGCTGGTTGGTTTGCAGAGAGGTCCAGAACTTCCCCACGCAGACCAGTTCATGTCGTCTCTGTGCTGAACAGGCCTGAGAAGGGGTGTTCCATCCATTCAGTCCTCTCTGGGGGCTTCTTGGGGTGATGAGAACAGGATGCCCCAAGTAGGGGTTCTACCACATGCCTGACAGGCACCAGGCTGCACCACCTCATTCCCCAGAGGAGCCAGGAGCGGGGCTGCCCGGTGTCCAGCGCGGTCTCTCCCCTCCAGGAACACGACATCGAGACGCCCTACGGCCTTCTGCACGTGGTGATCCGGGGCTCCCCCAAGGGGAACCGCCCAGCCATCCTCACCTACCACGATGTGGGCCTCAACCGTAAGTGCAGCCCAGCCTCAGTCAGCCCTCCTCTGCCTCCCATCAGCAGTGAGGCCCGCGCCCTCCCCACAGGGCCCTGTCAATCCCACTCGCACTTAGCTCTGTTGCCTTCGCCCTCTGGGCCTCCATTTCCCCGATGGACCTGAGGCTGACACTTCTGCCTTGTGAGCCCTCTGGGGGCCTGGCCTCCCTTCCAGTCCCCCGGCCCCTCTGCTCAGCCATAGTGGAGGTGTGTCTTTGCAGACAAACTATGCTTCAACACCTTCTTCAACTTCGAGGACATGCAGGAGATCACCAAGCACTTTGTGGTGTGTCACGTGGATGCTCCTGGACAACAGGTGGGGGCGTCGCAGTTTCCTCAGGGGTAGGTACCCGGAGCCCCCTCCGCCTGTCTCCAGCTCTGCACCCCAGGCCACACCTGGGCCCTGACCTCCTGCTGTGCCTGCAGGTACCAGTTCCCCTCCATGGAGCAGCTGGCTGCCATGCTCCCTAGCGTGGTGCAGCATTTCGGGTGAGTGCTAGGGCCCAGGGGTGCCTACCCCGACTGCAGAGCCACCCGGCTTCAGCTGAGGGCTTCAGGCTGTGGGCAGGGCCTGCTCTGGGTGACATGTATGGGAAATGGCACCCCTAGCCCTAGAGTGACCAGCCTGTTCTGTACCAGGTTCAAGTACGTGATTGGCATTGGAGTGGGTGCCGGAGCCTATGTGCTGGCCAAGTTTGCAGTGAGTGTCCCCATGCCCCCATTACCCCAAACACCCGGGCAAGCCAGGGATCTCCCTGTGGTGGGGACCGGGGAACCCTTCAGCCTTGAGGAACTGTCTCTGCTCTTGCTTCTCCTCCTCCCACCTCTTCTTTATGTAGAAAACCTCTTTTTTCTTTTTTCCTCCAGGGAAATTAACTTTTTTTAAAAAGAGGTTCCTTTCTCCATATGGTTTTCTCGAGAGACTACAAACTATAACTTGCTTAAACTATTATCCAAAGCCAGAATTTCTAGTAGCAACAAACTATACAACTAACTGCTGCTCTAGCCACTAAATAAGGATCGTCCTTCACTAATTGCCATGGTATTTCAACATGAATAATTTTTTCAGCAAAAAATTTTATTGTGGTTGGGAGGTTTAAAGAAGCACATTTCAAAAACATCATTATTGGATAGAAATTCACAAGCTTTTCATCTCTAAAAACAAGCCAAAAAAAAAAAAAAAAAACTTAATTTTTCAGGATCTAAGACATTTCCTACTTCAAAAGAAATGACCAAGAATTTTCAATCCAGTTGCAATGTCAGCACTTAATCATTTTGTTAACTGGAGGCCATTCCCTGCCACCCTAGACAAGCTTGATGTGGCTATGCTGTTTTTCTTTAAACATGGTCTAACAGTTGAAGAGAAAATCCCTCTTTTGCAATGCCTAAGGCAAAATAGGCTTTAAAAGATTGATTTTTTTCTTAATTTATATCATGAGGGCTTCATTTTCTTTCTTTCTTTTTTTTTTTTTTTTTTTTTGAGATGGAGTCTCGCTCTGTTGCCCAGGCTGGAGTGCAGTGGCACAATCTCGGCTCACTGCAACCTCCACCTCCCTGGTTCAAGTAATTCTGCCTCAGCCTCCTGAGTAGCTGGGACTACAGGCGCATGCCACCACGCCTGGCTAATTTTTGTATTTTAGTGGAGACAGGGTTTCACCATATTGACCAGGTTGGTCTCGAATGCCTGACCTCAGGTGATCAACCCACCTTCGCCTCCCAAAGTGCCGGGATTACAGGCATGAGCCATGGCGCCTGGCCAGGGCTTCATTTTCTATAAAAGCAAAAAAACAACATGCTTAAGATTTTAAGATGTTTAATACTCAATTTTGCAATAGCACCATCTTCAAAAATATATTAAGAGCTGATTCTGTTGAAAGAGCATGTGTGTGTGTGTATGTGGAGGGGTGGAAACAATGATAGAGATTCTAAATAAATCCAAGAACTGTGAAGGGTTGGGTGAGAGGAGGACAGGCAGGGCATCTGGACATGGGTATGCGCGCACGGACCCAGCTGCAGCCAGGCGGCTGATCAGCGGCACCTTGAAGACTTCACAGAGCATTTCCACCGTCTGCACCCATCCTGGCCTCGCCCAGCCCTGTTTCCCCTCTTACTGCAGCTCATCTTCCCTGACCTGGTGGAGGGGCTGGTGCTGGTGAACATCGACCCCAACGGCAAAGGCTGGATAGACTGGGCTGCCACCAAGGTGTGTGTGGTGACCAGGGATGGGGTGGGTGTACCTAGGGTGGGGTGAGGGGTGGCACTCACGCTGGCGCCCTGCTCCCTGCAGCTCTCCGGCCTAACTAGCACTTTACCTGACACGGTGCTCTCCCACCTCTTCAGCCAGGTAAGGGGGCGGGGCCTTCTGCGGATCTGGGGCACTCTGGGATTTGCCCCTCCCGGCTTGGCAGGAGGCAGGCGGGTGTACTTGGCATCTGACGTGGCTCACTCCAGATTGCATCTCCATGATGCTGAGGCATCTGAAAGACAGACATCCCCTCCCAAGGCCCCACCTCCTACTTGCCCACACTCTCTCTCCCCTGCCTGCTGAGTGGGGCAAGGGCCACTCTGGCAGTGACATCTGCCGGCCCCCTCTGAGCCTGCGTCCCTCTGTCTGTCTGCTCTTCTGCACGCCCCCATCTATCCCCCTGGGCCTAGGAGGAGCTAGTGAACAACACAGAGTTGGTGCAGAGCTACCGGCAGCAGATTGGGAACGTGGTGAACCAGGCCAACCTGCAGCTCTTCTGGAACATGTACAACAGGTGCGGGTGGGGTCAGCAGCCCTGGGACCCAGCACACCCCAGTGGGGGCCCTTGCACACTGCCCCCTGAGGGAGGCAGGCAGGCAACACCCTTGCCCTGGTTTGTAGATGGGCACCATATTGGGCTTCAGAGGAGGTCATTTCCTGCACAAGGTCACACCCTGTGAGGGGCAGAGGGGAACAGGTCTTCAGACTCCGGGCCTTGGGTTCTTCCACTTTTCCTCCTCCCCTGGGGGCTTCCTGCGTGGGAGTGTTGGGGGTGTTGGTGACATCCCTGACTGCAGTAACCCAGCCTTGATATTGACGTCTGCAAAATGGGGACGAGGTCGGATGAGCCTGTGGTTTGCAAGCTATGCTCCTTGGAGCCCCCTTTAGGGGCTGCCCTGCCCTGCAGGGAGGTGGCCAGGCCCCCTCACTCACCTGCCCTCCTTCTCATTCTTCTACAAATACTAAGCACCTGCTGTATGCATGGTGCTAGGAAAACAATAGAGAATAAAGAGACCCAGGGCCTGCCATCCCATATGGTCCAGGAGACAGACCAGTAGCAGAACCTCCCACAGCACAGGTGGCGGTACCCCTGGCTCTGAGGGGGATAGCAAAATTTGAGAGCCCACCTGGTATGTGCTGGGGAGTCCAAAAAGCCGTGCATAGGGGGCCTCCAGTTCATTTATGCAGAGCAGGTCCATGCCTCCCTGCTTTACCAGTTGGCAGTGTTGGGCTTGGGATGCCCCTCATCCTGTCCTGGGGTGCCCACCTCTGCCCCTCCCCTCCCCCTCCCCCACAGCCGCAGAGACCTGGACATTAACCGGCCTGGAACAGTGCTCAATGCCAAGACGCTCCGGTGAGTGCCTCCTGGCCCTCTGGCCTGCCCCAGCCTTTGCCCCCGTGACCCAGCCAGACAGCCCTTTTCCTCTGTATCTGCAGCTGCCCCGTGATGCTGGTGGTCGGGGATAATGCACCTGCTGAGGACGGGGTGGTGAGTGAGGGGCTGTGGGCTCACTGGGGGTGTGAGGTAGGGGTGAGGGGCTCATGGCCTCTGTCCAGCAGGGGCAATTCTTGACCCAGCCCAGGGGAGCCTCCAGGGCTGGCAGTGGATGGTGGGCTTCTCGTCCACTTCCCCAGTCTTGCCAAGCCTCACATCTGGCATAGCCCCCATCCTTCTGGCGGGGGAGGCCTGGAAATGGGGAGGGCTGGGGCCAGGGCCGGGCCATCAGAAGGTCCCCTCTTCCCTCCCCAGCAGCACAGCCCCAACTTGGTCCCTACCCACCTCAGGCCCAGGGCCTACGATCTCTCTTTTTTCTGAAATGTGATTGAGTCATTATAAATCATTAATGCATACAGCGGCACAGTCTCCCTTTCCCCATCACCTGCACCTGTTACGTTTGGGGACCACGTGTCACCCCTCCTGCTGGAACTCTGGGAGCAGGTGGCCTGGGGCTGTGAGGCCCCATCAGCACAGAGCTGCTGGGAAGCTGCAGGGTCCGGAAGTGCCCGAGCAGCCCCATGCGCCGTGGAAATACCAGGCTTTCCCATGCCCACCGGGAGGTCCTGGAAGAGTGCGGTGGTGGGCTGTGCCAGCCCTCTCCACCCGGTCTCTTTCAGACCCTCGGCACCCCTCACCTCACTGCTGAGGGCCCCAGGACTTTTTCCCAGGCCAGTCCCACCACGGCAGCCCAGCCTTTGCCTGACTCCCACTCCTAGCAGTTGTGAGTGGGCTCCAAGGGTCCCAGTACCTTCAGGGGCGCTGCTAAACTGGTCTCCAAGAACGTGGGGAGCCCTGGGAGAAGCAGCCTGTCACAGGTGCTGGGTCTCCCTCTGCCTCCCTGCACCCCCTCTCCTCCCCAGCTTGGGGCATCAAACCTGCCTTAGCCACAGGGGTGGGGAGGGGCCGGGGCTGTTGCTGAAGCTGGCTCCTTGTCCCCAGGTGGAGTGCAACTCCAAACTGGACCCGACCACCACGACCTTCCTGAAGGTGAGGCTTTCTTCCCCAGCCCTAGGCCAGCTTCCCTAGCATGGGCCCAACCTCAGGGAGGGGCTTGCCTGGGGTCCCAGCCAGGTGGGAGCTTGTCCTGGAGTGAGGGCCCTGCTCAAGTCACCCCACTCTCTCCCTTGCAGATGGCAGACTCCGGAGGGCTGCCCCAGGTCACACAGGTGAGACTTTTGGCCCTCCTGCCCTTCCATCTATGGGGTGGGGGAAGCCTCTACCCTCCCCGCTAATCCTAGGCAGCCAATGAAAGCATGTGCTTGTCCTGCCCTCCGCAGCCAGGGAAGCTGACTGAAGCCTTCAAATACTTCCTGCAAGGCATGGGCTACAGTGAGTACATTTCCACCCCACCACACCTAGAGACCAGTGGGCAGTCAGTGCTGGGGTGGGGGGTCCTGTTTGCAGGGCTGGCACGTGGTGTCAGGGGGTACTGGGGAGCCCACAGGCATAGTTTTGTGTGACCTGGGCCCCGGATGCTGGGCCCCACAGATGCCACCTGAGTTGCAAGTTGCGCATCCCACGCTGTGCCCAGCTCCCCTTTGCCCTTAGGGAGGACTTGGCACACTGTTCTGATGGCAGTGATGGGCATACTGGGGGAAGGGACCCTTCTCTCTGTGCTGAGGGTCCAGGTCCAAGGGCCACGTCCTGCCAGGGAAGCCTGTCTGGGGGTGAGGCACACTCCCCTCATCTGCCCCAGGGCTTGGGGTCAGAGTTGGGCCTACGGCACCTGAGAAGGCCTTTTGAAACAACTGGTGGCTGCACCCAGGGCGTCATAGGAGTGGGCTTGGAGCCTGGGGCCAGGGAAGGCAATTGGGGCCGCCTGGGCATTCAGAGAGCTGAAAGCAGCTGAACCTGAGTTGGCAGATCTGAAAATCTGGGTCTGGGGTAGAACCAGGTACACACACACAGACACACACACCCCTTGGGTGTCTCCTCGACTTCCCCTTCCCTCTAAGACATACCTGTTTCCAGCTCCCCACTGCCAGGTGGCAAACTTCCTCTTCTCAGTTTGTTTTTTATTGCCCTCCAGACTTTAGCCTCTGGAGCTGGTATCTCCAGGGCAAACAGGGGGCGGCCTGTGGGAAGGCTGGGGAGGACACCCAGGAATACAGTGCTCTCTGGAGCAGGGCGAGCCCTGGGGCCCGCAGGGGGGCTCTGCAGGAGCGCAGAGGCTGGGATCAGGGCACAGCAAGCATTTGTGAGGTGAATGGAGGAAGCTTGTCAGGCGCTGAGATGCGTTCTCAGGGTCCTGGGGAGAAACCACCAGGCAGCCCCGAGCTGGGAGAGGCACAGAGGGGCAGGTCTCCCCAGTTCTGTACACAGGAGACTGAGGCCCAGCAGAATGGTGAGGGGATAAGCACCCCACCGGCTGTCAGGGCTTCCTTGGGTCAGAGATCCTTCTGGGGACCACTGCTGGGTGGGCTTCCAGAGCCTCTGACCCTGCCCCCAGCCTCTCTGTGCCTGTCCTTTGTCCCATCTCTCCGGCTCATCTCAATGCCCTGGCCTCAGTGGACCACGCTGTTCACTGTGTTGTGTCTCCCCCACCCCGCCCCCTGTCTGGCTCTGTCTTCTCTCTTAGTTGCGTACTTGAAGGACCGAAGGCTGAGTGGAGGAGCAGGTAGCCCCACAGCCCTTCCCCTGATGCATGGACACCTAGCCTCCCCCTCCCCCGCTCCTGCTGCAGCCAGGCCGCATCTTGCTGTGGTTTGGAACCTTCTTGTGTCCTGTTCCACTCAGAAAGCCCACAGATTCTTGTGTTTCTGCAGACTTGGCCTCTAGGTTGGCTGGGCTGCAGAGCAGTCTTGCTTCTAGGTTGTCATGAGCCTCGTAGCTTCCAGAGCTCTGGGGATTGGAAACAGACCCTCCTTAGAGGTAGAGCCCAGGTCTGGCCCTGCCTGAGCCAGAGGTGGCCAGGAGCGTTCAGGAGGGTAGAGTTTGCTGCCCGCAAGTCTTGCTTGTGAAACTCCGAACAAGGGCAGAGTCTGAATTGAGGGTGACCACTGCTCCGTGTCCTCCTTTACAGAAGCAGTCCTACTTCTCCACCGGCATCCTCAAGGGAGGCACGGCTGGAAACCCAGCACCTCCCTGCACCAGCTGCTCAGGGCTGCCTGGTCAGCTGCTTGAGAGGGCCCTGCTGGCCACAGCCCCCTAGGCCCACTCACTGTCGCTGGCCCTGCATGCCCCCGGTCCGACAGCTGTCGCCAGCCTCCTGGCTCGGGAGGGGCCCTTTGTGCCTTTGAGAAACGGTTTGCTAGCCGCTTTGCTTGCAGCCTACTTTTCCCACCAGAGGCGCCTGGCCCTGCCCGCCAGTCCTCAGGCCCACCCTGTCTCTGTCCACAGTGCCCTCAGCCAGCATGACCCGCCTGGCACGCTCCCGCACTGCATCCCTCACCAGTGCCAGCTCGGTGGATGGCAGCCGCCCACAGGCCTGCACCCACTCGGAGAGCAGCGAGGGGCTGGGCCAGATCAACCACACCATGGAGGTGTCCTGTTGAAGCCCTCGATCCCGCTGACGACGCCCACCTGTCCGCCCACGTCGAGGCCCCACCGCCATCCTTGCGCCGGCTCATGTTCCCTTTAGTTTATTTTTGTGAGGGCAAAGGGGAGGAAATGGGGTTCTGTTTGAAAAAAATGAGGGGATCTATCTTAGATCCTTCAGCGGAACAGTCTCCAGGTGTTTTGAGGGGCTCACTCCTCCCCACCCCATCTCACTCTCCGTGGTAACTTGGCTGACTTGACCCCTCTCATCTCACTCCCTGTGGCCCAGGCACAGGAGGGCAGGGCCATAGGGAGGGAGATTCTCTAAGGATCCAGGCCATTCCTGGGTGAGCCCTTGGGCAGGCAGGTTTGCAGATGGGAGAGGCTTCGAGAGGGTGGTTACTGGGCCCACAGGGGTGCAGGGCCAGCTCAGGCACTGGAGTGGGAGCCCTGGGAGACCCCTTCCCCCACTCTCCACCAAGCACACCCGTTTCTGTCTCATAGCACATGTGACAATCATCTGGACAATAGCCACAAGGGGGCGCTCGGACCAGGCAGCCACTTTCCTGGTGCTCTCTGGGCCCAGCTGGTGCTGTAGGGCCAGGCAGGCAGGGGCGTCGGGGTTTCTCTGCCCAAGGAAGACAGAACATGGAGAACCGTGAGGGCAGGAACCCCACAGACCGTCCCTTCCAGCCCACACTCTGCCACCTCCTGGCCCTCTCCCATTTCTGAGCCAAGGCCTCCCGGAGGCAGAAGTTGCCTGGTCGTCTGTCCCCACAGTGACCTGACTGGGGGTGAGGGAGAAGGAAGAGAGAGCCCATGTGTGGCGTGTATGCCCTGAGAACATCGTGGTGTCTGCCTTTGGGAGCCCGCAGGTGGCCAGAGGCAGGGGTAGCTGAGTTCCTGGAGACCCCTTTTTTGCCCCCAGGTTCCCCAGAGGGCAATGCCATCAGTAGCAGTGTGGTGTTTCAGGCAGAGCTCTGGCCAGGCTGTGCCAGCATGTCCTGGAAGCATCACTAAGGAAGAGAGAGTTTATTCAGTCAACTGGCCCAAGGCAGCGAGACTTCTACAGTCCCATACCCCATAGCCCCCTGGGCTGGGGCTTACTGGAGGCTGATGATTCTGGACACGAACAAGAGCCAGGTAGAGGAGAAAGGCTTCCCCCACACCCCAGCCCCCTGCTGTCCCCTGAAGCCCAGGACTGTGTTGTATGCTTTCCATCCACCCACCTTACCCTATAGCATCTTGCGGCCCAGAAACCAGAGCCATTTGTCTCAGACCCTAAATCAATGGTCACAAACCTCAAAACAGAGAGGGGAGAGAGCAATGAAAACATGAAGGGCTGTGGAGGGGGAGGGTTGTGGCAGGTGTTCTGAGGCTGAGAGGACACCTATATGCGTATTTCCTCTATACACATCACCCCCCTTCTGTAATCTTAAGCCATGACTAGCCTGGTGATGTGTTAGTTTGTGCCGAGTTCTACCCCCTCATGTGCTGCTTCTGAATACTGAATGTGACTGGTTGAAAGCTGGTAGAATTCATCCCTCTTACTGTAGATAGCACTGCAAATCGTGGATTTTTGTTTTGTTTTTTGCTGTGTTTCCAGATGAAATATCTATAAATATCTATACATTATATATATAGATGTGTGTGTGTGTGTGTACGTTGGGTCCTCCCATGTGTGGTGGTCCTCCGGAGGCTGTCTCTTTGGTCAAGGTGAACTGTTAATGTTTATTATTTTCTTCTCCGCACAAAGAGCCTAATTCTGTGTATTCTGGTGGCTGCTGTCATGAGATGACAAAATGTAAAACAAAACTCTAGTCAACGTAGAAAGAGTTAACTGTGCTGAAAAACTAATAAAGAACCTAAGAATTCCAGTGTGGTGATGCCATGCCCATCGTGGGAAGCTTTTGGAGTGACAGAATGTTTGGGCAGGGGCTGCTGGTGCTGCTTGGTTTGGGGTGAGGGTGCTAGGAGAGGATGGTCTCCACCCATCTTTCTATTTCCAGTACATATCACATTCTTTTACCAGTGAGAGGAGAGTGTGACAAACATTAAAAGCCTTATGTGCTAATTTCTGCTTAAACCCCTGACTCTGTGACAAAATACAGCTCTCCTCAGCCAGGCGCGGTTGCTCAAGCCTGTAATCCCAGCACTTTGGGAGGCTGAGGCGGGCAGATCACTTGAGGCCAGCAGTTAAAGACCAGCCTGGGCAACATGGTGAAACCCTGTCTCTACTAAAAATATAAAAATTAGCCAGGCGTGGTGGCACGTGCCTGTAATCCCAGCTACTCGGGAGGCTGAAGCAGAAGAATCTCTTGAACACGGGAGGCAGAGGTGGTAGTGAGCGGAGATCATGCCACTGCACTCCAGCCTGGGTGACAGAGTGAGACTCTGTCTCAAAATAAAAAAATACAGCTTTCCAGAAAAAAAAAAAGCCTTAAAAACAAAACACCCCTGCCCTCCAAATCTCTTGCCTGAGTCACTACATTCCTTCAAAGATAAATGACCTGTTCTTTGCCTTCTCCTAAACATACGATCATGTCTGACAGGGTTAATGATTATACTTCTGCAATCTATAACCAGATATACTTATCCCTAAACTTTGATATGATTTTACACATACTAAATCTTCAACTACATATAACCTAAACTAAAATACCCTGTTACAGCAGCCTCACAAGATTACTCCTGGGCTACAGGCCTCAGTCTATAGTCCTCAGTAAGGCTTCTAAATAAAACTAATTTTAATTATCTAAAAACTTAATATTTTTTCTTCAGTCAACATACCAGTCCTTACATTAATCCTACAGGGTAGGTATTATCTTAGTTTCACAGGTGAGGAGACTAAGCTTCAGGAAAAAGGATCTGCCTTAATAATAGACCAGGCCGGGCGCGATGGCTCACGCCTATAATCCTAGCACTTTGGGAAGCCGAGGCGGGCGGATTGCCTGAGCTCAGGAGTTCGAGACCAGCCTGGGCAACGCGGTGAAACCCCGACCCTACTAAAAATAAATACAAAAAATGAGCTGGGCGTGGCAGCCTACGCCTGTAGTCCTGTAGTCCCAGCTACTCGGGAGGCTAAGGCAGAATTGCTTGAACCCGGGAGGTGGAGGTTGCAGTGAGCCGAGACTGCACCACGCACTCCAGCCTGGGCGACAGATCGAGACTCCGTCTCCCCACCTCCCCAAAAAAGAGAAAAAAAAAAAAAACACTGAGTGTTGAGCTCCGGCGTTGCTTGGTTTCAAAACCCATTCCTGTAACCTCGTTTATTTATTCACAGCCTCGTTTTCTTAAACTTAACAGCATGCTACTTCCCCAGGTTTAACCACCATTTGTTTTATTCATTTATTTACCCAATAGGTAGATACTGAGTCCTTACTATGTCAGCTAATAAAACCCACCACGTGCTATGCAGTAGATTAAAAAACGAGGATGTACTGGCAAATAAGGGCAGACAGGATCTATTCTGGATCCAGGAGCCCTCTAGGCCACGCTATTCCGAAACACACACGAAAACTGCTCTGAACGCATACCACCAGTAAAACGATTCCATGGCCATCGGTAACAAGGAGTCGAGATCAGGAGGTCGCTGGCCGCCCAGATGCGTCGCTCACCACCGGCCGGCCGCCAGACCCTCGGCTTCCGATCCAGAAACCGTATTTTGTTCCTACACCCAGACCGCAAGAAGCCTCAGCCCTCGGGGACAGACCAAAGGCCATGGTTGTACCTGGCTCAGAACCAGGCTCCAAGCGGCACGGGACGCTCCTTCTGCACTCTGACCGCGTGAGTGCAATTGGAGATCCTGGACTCAAGATGTTTTCAGTAGGAACGATTCCAGCCAGCGCTAACACCGGCCGGTCTGCAGCGTGGACGCCAAAACAGGCACCACGTGGTTCTGGCGCCGGGGCGGGGCCAGAGACGCCGGAAGTGGCCGCGCGCTCCACGGGCCCACCGGGCGGCGCGCTTTCAGACCATGGCGACCCAGACGAAGCGCCCACGGGTGAGTGGCGGGTGCGGGGTCCAGCCTTCTCCTTCGCGCCTCACCCCTCCTCCGCCCGCAGGGCCATGCGCCTGCGCCCCCTCCGCTCCCTCCCGCGGGTCCCGCGCCCCTCTCCGCTCGTCCCCATCTCCACCCAAAGCCCGTTCTGCGCGCGCGCGTCGCGGTCTCCTGCCGTTCCCAGCCGGCTCTCTGGGGCCGGGCCTGGTCACTGCGCGCACTTATCTCAGGTGGCGGGGCCTGTGGACTGCGGCGATCCGGATCCTGTGGTCGGTTTCCTGAACTGGTGCCGGCGGGTGGGGCTGGAGCTGAGTCCCAAGGTGAGCGAGCGAGCCGGCGGGCGGAGGACCCGCGGCGGGGCGCGGGCTGCCCTGACCAGCCCTCCTCCGGCTCAGGTGGCGGTCAGCCGGCAGGGCACGGTGGCCGGCTACGGCATGGTGGCCCGGGAGAGCGTGCAGGCCGGAGAGCTGCTGTTCGTGGTACCGCGGGCCGCGCTTCTGTCGCAGCACACCTGCTCCATTGGCGGCCTGCTGGAGCGAGGTGGGCACGGCGGCGGGCTAGGGCTCTGGGGCTGGGCGGGGCGGGCCCGCGAGGCCGCGCCGGGGCGCTCACACCTGTGTCTCCCTCAGAGCGAGGCGCGCTGCAGAGCCAGTCGGGCTGGGTGCCACTGCTGCTGGCGCTCCTCCACGAGCTGCAGGCCCCGGCCTCACGCTGGAGGCCGTACTTTGCGCTCTGGCCCGAGCTGGGCCGCTTGGAGCACCCGATGTTCTGGTGAGAACTTTGGGAGGGGTTGGGGAACGCCTGCACCGTAGCCTGCTGCAGGAAGTTTCCCCGCCACCCGCCCCTGCACCAGTCCTGCCCAGTAAAGTGTGTGAAGGGATGAAGGGAACCTGGGTGTGGGTGTCCCTGCAGGCCAGAGGAGGAGCGCCGGTGCCTGCTGCAGGGCACAGGCGTACCTGAGGCCGTGGAGAAGGATTTGGCCAACATCCGCAGCGAGTACCACTCCATCGTGCTGCCCTTCATGGAAGCCCACCCCGATCTCTTCAGCCTCAGGGTTCGCTCCCTAGAACTCTACCATCAGCTCGTGGCCCTTGTGATGGCCTATAGGTCAGTGGGTGGGGCCTCTGAGGACGGAACCCTTTTCTTTAGAACTGTAGAGAGGGACAAAAGGGGAAAAACAATGAAATCCACCCCCAATCCCTCACCCAAGACAGGACCTTAGCCAGGTTCTGTCAATGGCAGCTTTCAGGAACCACTGGAAGAGGAGGAGGATGAAAAGGAGCCCAACTCCCCAGTGATGGTGCCTGCTGCAGACATACTAAACCACTTAGCCAATCACAATGCCAATTTAGAATATTCTGCGGTGAGTGGAGTTCTTATTGGTGCACTAAGCATGATTCAAGCCATTGTGTCTTAGGCTCCATTCTCTTACTAATGCTACAAAATGAGTAGGTGAAATCAGCTCCTCCTGTATGTACTTTTAGTGTGCTTATTACTGTAGAATCATTTGAATGCAAAACATTTTAAAGTCCTCAAAGTAAGTTGGGGTTAACCCTCTGATAAACTATACTACCATCATTTATTTAGTGCTAGAGATTGGGTGGTCTGCATAGCCATGCTTCATTCCCTGCTGGCTGATCACATCAGTGAGCCCAGACTGTGTGTGGCTCTGTGGATAGCAGCCTGGAACAGTGATAGTCTCCGTGTTTTGTAGGGATGAGGACATTCACAGGCCAGAGGTCTAAGATGATCCTAGAACTGGTATAAAGCTGTGTTTTTACCAGCTCTGTTCTATACGGAAAGTTGCCTGAAAAGATGACACATTTATAGGATCGAAAATTAGTTAAGTATGGTTATTTCTTAATCCTTGCCTCCATTTTCCTTTCCCACTTTGATATGCGAAAGTTTCATTCCCCCGCCCCACCCCACGCCCAGAAGGAGTCTCGCTGTGTCACCCAGGCTGGAGTGCAGTGGCGTGATCTCAGCTCACTACAACTTCCGCCTCCCGGGTTCAAGCAATTCTCCCTGCTTCAACCTCCCAAGTAGCTGGGATTACAGGCTCCCGCCACCATGCCCGGCTAATTTTTGTATTTTTTAGTAGTGACAGCGTTTCGCCATGTTGGCCAGGCTGGTCTTGGAACTCCTGACCTCAGGTGATCCACCCACCTTGGCCTCCCAAAGTGCTGGGATTACAGGTGTAAGCCACCACACCCGGCCAAAAATTTCATTTTTAAAGCTAGCAACTTTTTAAGTGCTGAAGAGGACTGTGCAGAAATCCACCCACTTAAACATGAAGCTGGCCTTTGAAAGTTAGCCTAACCCTTTTTTGTTTCACAGTTCAGGGTCTAACAGGAACTAAAGGTAGAACTTTGGTAGCTAACAGCATCAGTCCCATGGCTGAACTACACCTGCTAAAGGCTCTTAAGTGGAAGTAATCTTCATGGGGCTGGCCCGTGAAAGGCATGGCCCCAGCTTCTCCCTTTCACCTCAGAATTGTCTTCGGATGGTAGCCACTCAGCCCATTCCTAAAGGCCATGAGATTTTCAACACTTATGGGCAAATGGCTAACTGGCAGCTGATTCATATGTACGGTTTTGTTGAACCATATCCTGACAACACAGATGACACAGCTGACATTCAGATGGTGACAGTTCGTGAGGCAGCATTACAGGGTGAGTGTATTGTTAACTCAATATTTGACACTGATGGTGTGTCTATACCCACACCTCAGGTTAAACAGCTTTGCTAAATAGCAGTTGACTTTGTAGACTGGGTGGCAGACTAAAGAAAAAAAGAGCCATTGGGTGTACTGAGCCTTTCACATTGCTATGTCATCTACAGGAACAAAAACTGAAGCTGAAAGGCTCCTAGCGTATGAGCGCTGGGATTTCCTATGCAAACTGGAGATGGTAGGGGAAGAAGGCGCCTTTGTGATAGGGAGGGAGGAGGTGCTAACTGAAGAGGAGCTGATCACCACACTAAAGGTAAAGGGCTGAAAATGGCCATTTAATGCTGATAATCTAAGTATTTAAAGCAAAACAGCTAGAAGATGAAATGTGGGGTTTTTAATAAATGCTAAGATGGGTTTAATCTCCTGAATCATTTTGGAAGTACAAAAGTAGTACATCCTAATTAAAGGGCTCTGTGGTTGTTTCTAGGTACTGTGCATGCCTGCTGAGGAGTTCAGAGAGCTTAAAGACCAGGATGGAGGGGGAGATAATAAAAGGGAAGAGGGCAGCCTGACGATCACAAATATTCCCAAGCTCAAAGCATCGTGGAGACAGCTGCTACGAAACAGTGTTCTATTGACCTTACAGACCTATGCCACAGACTTAAAAACTGACCAAGATTTACTCAGTAATAAGGAAGTCTATGCCCAACTCAGCTGGAGGGAACAGCAAGCCTTACAGGTTCGCTATGGTCAGAAGATGATCTTACATCAGTTGTTGGAACTGACACAAGTTGGCAGTTTCCCTGTTCCCTGAAGGAACAGCAATAAGAACTTTTATTCTAAGCTAGTACTCATTGATGTTTGAAAAAGGGAAAATTTGGATCTTTTTCTTATTAAACACCAAGAGGAAAAGTAGCAAACGTGGTGTGCTAGGATAAACTGAGGTAAGGGTGATGTGTTTTAGGATTGAGAACAGCAGACTTGGGAATCACTGCTAATTGTTAAAGCATGTTACAGCTATTTTGTTCTGTTTTAACCAAAGCCAGTGGAAATACGGTAGTAATAGGTCTTCCAGTTGTGTTTCAGCATTTCATAATAGACTTTGGAGGTAGACCCTGGTTTAAATCTAAGTCTAGTTTGAGGAAATCACTTAACCTTTATTTAAAAGACTGGATTTAATAAGCTGTGTAACTGGCACTCAATGATCAGTTACCCGAAGTTCACTCTAGATGGCACAAACCACCCCTCAGGGAATAAACCCTAAGACATCACTCATGGAGGACTTCAATTATTTAATTTTGAACTATTTTGTCCTCTCTGGCTGTAAAACTTGACAGTCATGAAAGGTAAGGCAAATTTTAAGTGGGTTAAGTTTTAAAATACACATCTACTCATTTTCTTTAAAAAGAAAAAATACCAAAATACCTGGGGGGTATTAAAACTGGGCATTTTAAATTCTGTTTAACCAGAGAAACCTGCTCCAGCAATTTTCCAGTGTTGAAATAGGAAGAAAAATAGTTTCCTTAAACATGCCAGCTTAGTTAGTGGGAATGACCTATCATTCAGCAAGTAGTTGATGGTCCCCCATGGCCCCAAGGTCTGCAAGGCTGGACTGTCCACTTTTCCTCCTCACCACCAGCACTGGCTGCTGCTACTGAGAAAGGCACAGTGGACTCGTGTGTGTCATGACTTTAATGGTTAGCTACAGTATGCATACACATACAAGAAGTAGGGGAGCTGAAGCCCGGGAAAAGGCTACAAAATACAGCACAGGGACCAATACATTTGCAAAACGTTCAAAACCCTTACAAAAGGGGCTGTATTGGTCCTTTCAACTTTGTCATTATTCAGCTTAGCCTGTATGGCCATTCATTGGGGTAATGGGGAGAACAATTAATGAGATTTGGTTCCCTTTCCTATATTCCCACTGTTTTTAAGTTTCAGAAGAGGGATGTAGGGGTGAGGGTAGGGGGTGGGCTTTAGGCCTGGTCTAGTTTCCCTTTATTATAAAGAGCTGACCCCCATCTCACGCGGCTGAGGTGTGTAATCCCCAAAATAAGTAAGATGGTACAAATGCAGTCAGCTTTGGAATGGGTTTGGGTAGAGAAAAACAAACTCATGGGATTCCAATTGTGAGCCCTTCCCATGTTCCCAGACATATCAAATTCTAGCACATCCACATTTTTAATAACTTAGTGATTTTTAAGGTCCCCTGTCCACATTAAAAAAATAAGTTACATAATATTCAAACTGGCATTTGCTATTCTTTGGGACACCAGGAATGTCAGAGGACATGGAGCTATGCCCTCAGACAAGTGCATGGCATCAGCTGCCTCTTTATTACAAGGTACCAGTTTATGTACTTGCCTTGGACACAGCTTGCACAAAGCCAAGAAGTTCCAGACAAAGGTTTTCTCTTTCATGTATTTACACAAGTTCAAAATGATATTCACAGCATCTTCTAAATTTTGGCCAAGAGTCAAAAAAATGCATTTAAACTTTGGAACGTGCCCACATAAGACAGGAGGCTGATCCCAACAGTAGTTGGGGCAGATACCCGCAAACCAAAGGGCTGGGAAAGTCAGGAAGAGCTGAAAGGATTCTTCAGTTTGTGAACTCGGTGCAGTGAGACCTCTAGGCTGACACACGTACAACGGAGATGCAGTTTCATCTAACTGGCACCTGTCCCTTCCATTACTTGCTGGGCCTGCTTCTGTCCCATGCAGCACTGTGCGACCGACTGGAATAACCTGAAGGATGAAGACAGTTACAAATCTGTGATTAAAGAGTAGGCCTAACAATACCCTGCATCTCATTCAACTACTAATCACTGACCCAACCTAGAGACAAATAAGGTTTTCAGTCTCCAGTCTCATTCCTAGACAATTAAAAATTACTTTGAACTCACTTTTCGATTTCTGGGGCACAGTGTACAAATTCATGGTTCCAGAACTTAAACGCTGGGTTTTTAATCAGCTCAATGAAGGTAATAAGAAGACCCCAAGGATGTGGCCTATTTACAATCAACCGTTCCAAGAGAACTCTGGGAAAGGGGAGAAAAGAGCTAGTTAATGCAGAGAAGCATACAAATTCATGATGATTCTTCCATTACCCTTTTTTCTAACTTCTCCCTGATTATTAAACCACAGGCAAAAGTTTTCACCTTTAGTAGTAAAGACAGGTGGATTAATCAATATACTCCAAATGGCATGGGATGGAATACCTGGGTTTGAACCTTGCTCTTAGCCCTAGAAGACTTAAGTATTAATGTCAAGTGCAGATAATGGTATCTATCTCAGAACTGTTCAGAATAAGGGGTGATGGGGGAGAGGAAGCCACATAAAGCCCAGAGTACATGGCACACGAAGTTAGTACAAAAAGTAATTTCCAGAATAAGCTCCCAGGCCAGGCATAGTGGCTCATGCCTGTAATCCCAGCACTTTGGGAGGCTGAGGCAGGTGGATCATCTGAGGTCAGGAGTTCAAGACCAACCTGGCCAACATAGTGAAACCACGTCTCTGCTACAAATACAAAAATTAGGCATGGTGGCACATGCCTGTAATCCCAGCAGTCGGAGACTGAGGCAGGAGAATCACTTGAACCTGGTAGGTGGGAAGTTGTGGTAGGCCGAGATCATGCCACTATACTCCAGCCTAGGCGACAGAGACTCTGTCTCACATAAATAAGCAAGCAAGCTCACTCTCAATGAAAAGTAAGGAAATAGAAAATAATAATTCTAACACTGCAGGCTGGACGCGGTGGCTCACGCCTGTAATCCCAGTACTCTGGGAGGCTGAGACGGGTGGATCACAAGGTCAGGAATTCAAGACCAGCCTGGCCAAAATGGTGAAACCCCGTCTCTACTAAAAATGCAACAAATTAACCAGGCGTGGTGGCAGGTGCCTATAATCCCAGCTACTCAGGAGGCTGAGGCAGAGAATTGCTTGAACCCAGGAGGAAGAGGTTGTAGAGAGCCGACATTGAGGCACTGCACTCCAGCCTGGGCGACAAAGTGAGACTGTCTCAAAAGAATTCTAACATTGCTAGTGCACGTGTAAATTGGTAAAATTTTTCTGAATGCCAGTATTGGCTTTTATATCCTTTCACATACCAACTGTACATGAAGCATAACAAAGATTACAAGCCCAAGGAGACTTACTGCAGCTTTATATAAACAAAATGGATCATCATCATCTAAGCATCCAATAAGATATTAAATTTTAGTACACAAAGGAATACCATATTTAGCATCATAGGTATTATTAGGCAAATGAGCAAGTTTTAAGAGTCTAGTCCAATTTTTAAAGTGTTTGTGTGTGTGTGTGTGTGTGTGTGTATATATATATCACAATCTCTCTAATGCTATATATAGTCTAGGCAATCCGGCAACAGATTCCTAACTATTGTTATTTCCTGTTATTGCTACTGCTTTCAACCCAGAGGTAATGAGGAAAAGTCCAAGGTCCTTAACACAGTCTTCCATAGGCATGCATGATTTAGGACTGGTTATCACCACCAACTCAGAGAAACTCCTGACCTTTAATCAAAATGTGCCTTGTGGTGTAAACTACTTTTCATTTAAGCCATGATTACGATTTATAATTCTCTACTTGTGATAGATACATGTTCATCAGAATGAGTATTAGGAGGGCAGCAACCATCCCCATTTTGCTCACAATTGTATCCCACACTTAACACATTATTGGACATGTAAAAGATTTTCACTGAAGGCCAGGTGCAGTGGCTCACACCTGTAATGCCAGCATTTTGGGAGGCTGAGGTGGGCGGATCACTTGAGGTCAGAAGTTCAAGACCAGCCTGGCCAACATGGTGAAACCCCGTCTCTACTAAAATACAAAAATTAGCTGGGCATGGTGGCAGGTGCCTGGAATCCCAGCTACTTGAGAGGCTAAGGCACGAGAAAGGTTGAACCTGGGAGGTGGAGGTTGCATTGAGCCAAGATCGCACCATTGCATTCCAGACTCAGTGACAGAGCAACACTCCATCTCCCAAAAAAACAAAAACAAAAACACCCAAACCAACCAAACAATAGATTTTCACTGAACACTGAAAGCATAGAGAATTTAAAAAAAAAAAAAAGAATTTAAGATGAAAGGAAGAAAACCCTTTTGAAGCATTTAAAAAATAAGCTGCTTTCTTACCTTGTGATCTGTTCTTGGATGGCTTCCGTATTGGCCTCTGCAAAAAGGTACAGCATGGTGCAACTGAAGTAGTGAGTGTGGCTATTTGGGTACCGGAGCTGATTTGCAATTGCATTCAAAAAGAGATAGCGACCTAGAAATTAAGAAACCTTGACTTAGGACTTAGTCTGAAAGGCCAACATGGGAAAACAGTTCTAACTGGCTAGGGTTTGGGTTTCTGACAGAGGCTTTCAAATTAATCTTTGGTTTAAAGCAGTGGTTCTCGGGACCCCGAAGAGTTCTCATTTCTGTGAGTTTTATTTCAGTATTTTCCACATTAGAAATTAGGTTTTTTTAAATATTCATTTTTAAAAACAGACCCACTATATGCTAATATAAGTAACATGAACTATTTTCTGGTGACACTCATCACTACGTTTTTCTACATTTTGCAGATCTCTAAGTCTTGCTTAATAAAAGACAACTGGATTTTCATTTCTGCTTCTGTGTTCAACTTGTTACAGTATATTTCATGTAACCTCTGAGAAATTCAACTGTACACATGACAGAATAGACCCAAAAATGTAAATGCTGTTTTATGATGAAAACAGTTTTGGGCCGGGCGGGGTGGCTCACGCCTGTAATCCCAGCACTTTGGGAGGCTGAGCCAAGTGGATCACTTGAGATGAGGGGCTCAAGAACAGCCTGGCCAACATGGTGAAACCCCATCTCTACTAAAAATACAGAAAATAAGCTGGGCGTGATGGCACGTGCCTGTAATCCCAGCTCCTCGGGGCTGAGGCAGGAGAATCGCTTGAACCCAGGAGGCGGAAGTTGTGGTGAGCCGATATTTAGCCACTGCCTTCCAGCCTGGGTAAGACAGCAAGACTCTATTGCTTTTAAAAAAAAAAAAAAAAAAAACGGTTTTTGACCTCACAGCCCTCCTAAAAAGGTCTTGACACCCTAAGGGTACCCAGCCCACATTTTGAGAACCATTAATCTAAACTACATCGGAGTAAGTATTATCTTAATTTGGTTTGGTTGTCTGCCTCTGCTTGACATTACTCGTGTTTGTGAGTCTATCACAGTGACACGTTTCTCTAAAGGCTTCCGTCCTTTCATTGCCGAGCTCTGGACGTGATGGTATTCAATTTTGTTATATCTTGAGTGAAGCTGTCTTAAATCCATCCCACATACAGGCATGCAGCATATATGCAACAATAATGTATCTCTCAAGAATCAATAAGCAAAGTTAAAGAGTAGTGTCCCCCTAAAATATATGTATGCAAAAACTGGACAGGACTGCACAACTAGTTAGCACCTAACTGGGGTCTCTATTATATAAGATACACATAGAGGACCAAAAGAAATGTAGCTCAAGCAGAAAAGCTGCAACCTGCAACAAGAGTTATACTGTGAGCTTTTTGCAGAACAGGAGAGTCCTATTTATTAATCTTTATACATGAACATTTAACAAGATACCTGCCAAACAGGCACCAATAAAAATGCTATTATTTAAGGCAGCCTAACAAAACAATGTAACAAGAGCCTATGTTTAAAGGGACTTTAAGTTTATTTTCACACTGAAAAACTTCAGTCACATACACCAAAACTGATACTGCATGATTCTGGATAATTCTTTCCTTTATGCTTTTTTGTATTTTCTGCACTGAGCAGATAATGTCCAATTAAAGATAAAATAATCAGCCAGACCTGTAAATAAATATACTGACAGAACATTCCTTCAACTATTGTGGCTTGAAGCATTTTTACATTTTTGATCAGACTATAGCAAAAAGCACAGAGAACTCTACTCTGAAAACTGGCAGGCTTCACTCACCCTCAGTGTCCAAGTCCACAGCCAAATTCTGGAAGATATCCATGTGTGCTGAGTGAGTGATGGTGCTCATTGAAGGCGTGCTGCCCTTGTTGTGGATGTGTGCAATGGCCTGAGTCCCGACATAGAGCACCAGTGCATTGATAAGCTGGAGGTTGTAGCGATTCCCAGGTTCATTGGATACCTTAAAATGAGCAAAACAGAACTCTTTATGCTTACTCCTGCAGAGGACCAATTCTAGCACCAGTATTTCTAAACCCTTCTTACACCTTCATGGAAAGGCTGAACATTCACGGTGATTCACTTTCTCGAATTTTTGAGATTATTTAACAAATACACAGATGCTCCAAAGGTGGTTGTATCAGTAAGAGAAATGTGATTTCCCTCAGAAAGCCAAAGCTTCTATCACTGTACTCAAGGCACAACTCTAAAGTTTATAAAATCAAAATATGCACTGTGTCAATTAAAGATTTGGAGAGAAAGTTGTAGTTGCATGGCATATACAGATTGTAAATATATATCTTTCCAAATACCCTACAGAGAAATGTAAATCAGCATCCACATATTCAGAAAAACCCTGGAAGTACCAACAGCTAATGACTGTCAGTGGTCTACTCTTATAGGGCTGTCTCGTCCAAAGCTGTAGCAAAATATCACTGATGAAATGAACTAGTAAAATACATAAATCCAGTTAACCTCACCCAACTGATGGAAATGACAATAAAAGACTAACTCCCAAATGGACCACACACAGAACCATACATAGAAAGTGCTTTCTATGGAAGACATAGCTGAGTTTTAAGCCAAACCAATTAACCTGTAGGTTGCTGCGCAGATCAGACAGAAAAGTGACTGGTGATCGAGTTTTAAGATAGGAATCCAAATCCTTTTTGAACTGAGGTGGCATTACTCCAGTGAAATTGGTGAGAATCCGGGGAGCAATGTTAATTTCACTCAACATGTCCACCTGCCACAGATAAAATGCAAGAATCACAAGCAGAGTCATTTTTATTAGTAAATTACATCTATGCTAAAAAGTGATGGGACTGTTTTTCTAAAACTAGATACACTATAAATGCCTTGAAGGGCACAGCTGCCACATTTTATTACTTTAATCAGTCTTTCTTTCTTTAGAAGAATCTTGGTACAAAATGATAAAAATTTCTCACTCCATAATGTTTTTCCTTTCCAGAAGCAAGATGCCTTTTGGGCAAAGGTCTAATTTGCACAACTGACTTTTCCTGGACTTGGATTTCAAAATAATAATCCAGAATAACATTCCTCACTCACCAAGAGTCTTTGAAAAGAAGCCCCAGCAAGACAAGACATCACACTTACTCCTTTTAAAAAAAAAAAAAAAAAATGAAGCCAGGCGTGGTGGCTTACGCCTGTAATCCCAGCACTTTGGGAGGCTGAGGCGGGTGGATCACCTGAGGTTCAGAGTTCGAGACCACCCTGACCAACATGAAGAAACCCCTTCTCTACTAAAAATACAAAATTAGCTGGGTGTGGTGCCTGTAATCCCAGCTGCTCGGGAGGCTGAGGCAGGAGAATCGCTTGAACCCAGGAGGCAGAGGTTGCAGTGAGCCGGAGATCGCGCCATTGCACTCCAGCCTGGGCAACGAGCGAAACTCTGTCTCAAAACAAAAACAAACAAACAAATGCATGTGACAGAGTAGAGACTACATTTAAACTATAGCTGGGCTCTTCTAGTGGTGTGCACCTCTAGTCCCAGCTACTCTGGAGGCTGAGGCAGGAGGACAGCTTGAGCATAGGAGCCTGAGGCTGAAGTGCACTATGTTCGCACCTGTGAATAGTCACTGCCCTTCAGTCTGGGCAACACAGTGAGAACCCCCTCTCTTAAACAAACTAACTATAGTAGCCATGTCAGGGTGTTGAGATTTTAAGTGGTCCTCTCTCTCCTTTATTCCAATGACTTAAAAAAATACAGTGGGTTCTCCATACCCTTAGGTTCCATATCCAATTAACCTCAAATAGAAAATATGGAGGATGAAGGTAGAGGCAGATGATGGGGTCAATAAAAAATAATACAACAATAAAGGCCGGGTGTGGTGGCTCATGCCTGTAATCCCAGCACTCTGGGAGGTCAGGGCAGGCAGATCATGAGGGCAGGAGTTTGAGACCAGCCTAGCCAACTAGTGAAACCCCGTACTACTAAAACTACAAAAAAAAATTAGCCAGGCATGGTGGCGGGCACCTATAGTACCAGATGCTTGGGAGGCTGAGGCAGGAAAATCACTGGACCCAAGGAGGCAGAGGTTGCAGTGAGCCGAGATTGTGCCACTGCACTTCAGCCTGGGCAAAAGAGCAAGACTCCTTCTCAAAATAAATAAATAAATAATAAAATAATACAATTAAAAAACACAAATTTTAGTAAGTTACTAATATAGTTTAAAATAGTTATTTCCATAATAGCATTACACTACATTAGGTATCATAAGCAATACAGATGTCATTTAAGGGGATACGCAAAGGTTGTATGCCACTTTACATACGAGACTTAAGCTTACTTAAAATTCGATGTCCCAGTGGGTCCTAGAACCAATCCTCCAAGAACAGCAAGGGACCAAGGAACAACTCACACAAACACACAGATACACAAAACTGTGAAATATGGAGACTATGGCAGGGCGTGGTGGCTCACGCCTGTAATCCCAGCATTTTAGGAGGCCAAGGCAGGCAGATCACTTGAGGTCAGGAGCTTGAAACCAACCTGGCTAACAAGGCGAAACCCCATATCTACTAAACACATACAAAAATTAGCCAGGTGTGGTGGCGCAATCCCAGCTACTTGGGAGGCTGAGGCGGGAGGATAGCTTGAACCAGCGAAGGGGAGGTTGCAGTGAGCCAAGATTGCACCACTGCACTCCAGCCTGGGTCACAGAGTAAGACTGCCTCAAAAACAGAAAAAGATTACAAAGGTCTGTTTGTTCTGGAATTCTTTGCCATGGGGGGCACACCCAGCAAATGACTGCCCAAACACCTAAGCTGGGGTTCTGTAAATAGAGCTAAATTTAATATCAAAAAAAATTTTTTTTTTTTTTTTTTTGAGACGGAGTCTCGCTCTGTCGCCCAGGCTGGAGTGCAGTGGCCGGATCTCAGCTCATTGCAAGCTCCGCCTCCTGGGTTTACGCCATTCTCCTGCCTCAGCCTCCCGAGTAGCTGGGACTACAGGCGCCCGCCACCTCGCCCGGCTAGTTTTTTGTATTTTTTTAGTAGAGATGGGGTTTCACCGTGTTAGCCAGGATGGTCTCGATCTCCTGACCTCGTGATCCGCCCGTCTCGGCCTCCCAAAGTGCTGGGATTACAGGCTTGAGCCACCGCGCCTGGCCGATTAATATCAAAATTAATATGAAAACTAGCAACTAGAAAAAGACTGTGAATCAACATTCACCAGCAACAGCAATAGCAACAATATCATACCCTGTATCAGGCTTAATAACATGATTATTTCCTTTAAAGAGTACCCTTAACAGTATGCATGTTATGTGGGTAGGGAAGTGCGGAACAGTCTACTTATCAGAGAAAGGACTGAAATACTAAGACACAAGTTTTCCTTTAACTAGTTAGAACCTTACCTTTAGATTAGGAGTGAATGGGTCGGGGAGCCTCATGTTTCGTGGAAAGGCACTCAGGATCAAATTTCTTAACTGGATACAATTAGGTGGGATCACATCACAGAACCCATAATGGTAATCACAAAGGAACTCTGGGAAATCATGCAAAAGAACCAGCAGCACTCTTAAAGTGCCCTATTTTTAAAAAACAAGAAAAATATTTCCACACTAAGTAAGGAAAATGGAGTAACATTTTCCTATTATAACGTTAAGCTCCCCCCCCCCCACAAAAAGAATAAAGTATACTTTAGTAACATTTCTTAAAAAGTTTTAGGCTTTAATTAACATTATCACAGACAATTTATCAAATATTTCCATTTACGTATGACGAAAAACTAGGCATCAGGAGTTTACAGGCTGAAATGAATATGCTAGAAGAGGAGGCTGGACAAAAAACAAAGATAACAATGATGTAATAAGCATCTTCAGAAGCTTCAAAAAAAAAAAAAGAACTAACGAAAATCAAAGCAGAGTAAAAGCGTATAATAATTTTTTTAAAGTACCAAAAGGGAGAAAATCAAAGCCCAAGATAGTTATTAGAAAAAATAAATTGATAAACCCTAACCAAGACTGACAGAGAAAACACAAAAATTAATGTGAGAAGTGACACATTACAGATCCTACAGTCATAAAAAATAGTTTCAGAACATTAAATGATTTTATGCTCATAAATCTGACAATTCAGATAGGTGGAAAATAGAACACCTTAGCATGTTGAGACACGCAAAGATTTCCTACACAAGTCACAAAAAGCAACTTTTAATAAAAGTTTAAAAATCTGCAATTTTGACTACAATAAATTTTAAAGCTTCCGATCCTCAAAAGACACCTCCCCTTTAAGGGAGTAAAAGGGCAAGCTGTGAGAATGGGAGATGTCTGAATATACAGTAACAAAGGGCTTGCATTTAAAACATATAAAGAATTATTTAATAAATAAAAATACAAACAAGAGCCAAGACTGGAAGAGGAGCACCACAAAAAGGTGATATCCATGGCTGATCTACACATGAAAACCTCATTAAGAAATCATTGGCCGGGCGCGGTGGCTCAAGCCTGTAATCCCAGCACTTTGGGAGGCCGAGACGGGCAGATCACGAGGTCAGGAGATCGAGACCATCCTGGCTAACACGGTGAAACCCCGTCTCTACTAAGAAATACAAAAAATAGCCGGGCGAGGTGGCAGCGCCTGTAGTCCCAGCTACTCGGGAGGCTGAGGCCGGAGAATGGCGTGAACCCGGGAGGCGGAGCTTGCAGTGAGCTGAGATCCGGCCACTGCACTCCAGCCTGGGCTACAGAGCGAGACTCCGTCTCACAAAAAAAAAAAAAAAAAAAAAAAAGAAATCATCAAGGAGGCTGGGTGCAGTGGCTCAGGCCTGTAATCCCAGCACTTCAGGAGGCTGAGGCGGACCGATCACTTAAGGTCAGGAGTTTGAGACGAGCGTAGCCAACGTGATGAGACCCCATGTCTACTAAAAATACAAAAAATTAGCCAAGCGTGGTGGCACATGCCTGTAGTCTCCGCTACTAGGGAGGCTGAGGAACAAGAATCACTTGAACCTGGGAGGCGGAGGTTGCAGTAAGCTGAGATCATGCCACTGCACTCCAGCCTGGGTTTCGGAGTAAGACTGTCTCCCCCCCCAAAAAAAAGGAGATAAATCACCAAGGAAATTAAATCCACAATGAGATCTCACAATACAACTGCCAAAATGGCTAAAATGAAAAACAGACAATACCAGATATGGCAAGATGTGGGAAAAAGAGTAACTCCTCTGTGCTGTTTAAAAGTGTAAACTGATACAAACACTTTGTAAAACTGTAGTATCTTCTAAAGTTGAACATACAAACACTGTACAATCTGGGTGCTGATTATGCAAGTACACTTGGTTTTTACACTTTTCTGAATGTATGTCTTGCCTTAAAGGCTTAATAAAAATAAGGCCTCAGATTCCTAAAGTGTATTTTTAAGATCTCAGTTATTTTAATTTGTAATAAATACAAGTTAATTACCTTGTAGAGGATTTGCATAGGTTTGGTGAGTTCCACATTTCTAAGGAAAGGCGCTAAATATTTGAATAAATCAATCAGTAGCTGTGCATACATAGGCCACCCCTGAAAGAAAGAAATGTATGAGTCATAATTATACTCAGCTTTTTTTCAGCCACTACAAGCTGCCCAAGCAGCTACACTGACTTAACTTCTTAACTTAACAGAGGAAGTATCTCTACTAAAGATCAGCATTAAAGGCCAGGCACAATGGCTCACGCCTGTAATCCCAGCATTCTGGGAGGCTGAGTGCCGCTGGATCACCTGAAGTCAGGAGTTCGCGACCAGCCTGGCCAACATGTTGAAACCCTGTCTCTACTAAAAATACAAAAAATTAGCCAGGCGTGGTGCTGGTCACCTGTAATCCCAGCTACTCCAGAGGCTAAGGCATGAGAATTACTTCAACCTGGGAGGCAGAGGTTGCAGTGAGCCGAGGTCGCGGCACTGCACTCCAGCCTGGACAACAAGAGCAGAACTCCGTCTCAAAAAAAAAGAAAAGAAAAAAGACTGGCATTAAAAAGATTAAAAAGGACCAAGTTATTACAGAGATAGTGGGAAATAATATTTGAAACAAACTGGCTCCAGAGATTTCAAGACATAATGGTCCCTGTGTACCTGCAGCAAAATTTAAAAATTTAAAGAGGAAACTTCTGATAGAACACAAAACAGTCAACTGCAGAAACTCACAACTAGAAATGTGTTTTCTTAATTCCTTATTAAGTCTCAGCCATTTCTTTTCCCTCCTTCAACTCCTCAACTCTTTGCAAATAACCTTGTTGAGTCCACAACATGAATTCTCTCTTTTCAGCCAAAGTCGGCCTGCTCACCCTCCCCCAACTATACCAATTATGTTCAATTAATTCCTGGATAATTGTATTTAATATGTTGTGTTTCTGTCTCCTAGAATACCCTTCTCCACCAAACAAAACCAACTTCATTTAAGAGCTATTTCACCTTCTTTGTCAAGTTCACTCCATTACATAGCAGTCACATTTCTTCTGATCTGAGGGGCCAAAAAATGGTACTTTCTGCAGTACTCATTTGCCAATTTAATTCCAAGATGGGAGGAAAAGAACTTCTCATGTTAACTGTTGTATTACCAATTAGATAAAGAACTTTTAAATAGAACTGGATCATAATCCTTCAAAATAACATAGCCCAGTAGTCCTCAACCTTAGTTTGAGAGCCTTCCACATTTAAAGTGAGAGTCTAAAATCAACAAGCTCCAGAGCCCTATTACCCAGAGATTTATTCAGATATTTATGAGGGCACACATGGATTTCAACTTTAAAAACAACACCCCTACCACCCCAAAAAACCCCTTAACTGACAAATATGTAAAATAAATCATTCCTGTGTATAAAGAAGCAAAACATTTTAAAAGAAAGGAAAAAACAATTTTAAAAAACTTGAGAGACTGACACAGGGGGCCCACAACCTTGAAGCAGCAACACCTAATCACTGAAGAATGGCTTTCAGGCAGAGACAGTCAAGTACTTGACTTGAGTGAACACTTAATAGAATTCCCAACTAAGTTTGGAAGAAGTACAATTACTACTAAATGACTAACAGAAATCTATAGGCAATGCTAATAAATAAGCCCAGGTAGTCATAGTCTTCATGTACAGGAGATAAACTGCAGCCACACCTTCTGCTGTGGCGTATGTGCCAGCATTCTTGCAATAAATATCCGATGAGAAATCAGTTCAAGCCAGGCATATACAAAGCCAGGGGCTTTGGTAGGCCTCAAGATGTGGAATGTATTGCTGAAAGAAGAAAAACCTTAGTCAGAAGCACAGTCCAACTTAAATACAGTGAACAGCACATGAATGTAGGCTCAAAATGCTCAAGGGTTCTACTCCCCAAATTTTACTACATTAATCCAGCAAACCTTAACACAAAATTTCAAACGCAATTCTCACCAGAAAGCTGTAAGTGTCTGGAAATTAATGGTTTCCAACACATGCTCAGGTGCATTGAGTTCCAAGAGAAGCATGATAAAAATTCGATGGTAGGGAAGCTGCTGAAATTCACTCTGACGAACATCATGATCCTGAAGGAGAACTCCCACTACTATACCAAGGACCTATATAAAATACAAATTAGAGCTTGTAAATCATTCGGATAATTCACTTACCACTTTGATGTCATGCTTTTTAAACTCTGCATTCTTAAACCCAACATTAAAAGAAAGCATATATACAATTTGAATACAAAATTACATGCTGGCAACCGATGGGGCCATAAATTGGTCTGACTCCACCTTCAGTGTTTTGTATGTTTCTTTGAATTTCAACATCCTTGGACCACACCTGAATACTCTCTACAAACGCCCAATGGTTTTTCTTCAGCTCTAGAAATCAGCAAGGCCCCCTTACATTTCACCATGTTAAACACAATATAACAATCTAATTTGTCTGGTCTGACATGAAGTTGACATGTGGCAATGATTTACACTTATCTTGGCATTTAGTAGGCAGGGGCCAGGAAAGCTGTTAGGCTGCAGAGATCTCATTCCACTTGACTTGCCCACTGAACAGTGAGGGGCTTGAAGAACACATCTCTAATTTCCCAAATCCAAAATCAAAATCCATTTTTACACGTATTTTTGCACTGCTTTAATATTCAGATTTCCAAGAACTCCACTGTGTAAATAAGCCAATGGCTAATGTCACTCACGTACTTGAGTTGCCAATCTATCAGCAGGGGGCACTTCTAGCCACCCACTCACAGTGATTCTGTGTATGGGGCAAATTCATACTGTAGTCACTCCCAAGCATTAACATACTGAAATACATTATGATCTCTTTTTGTGGTTCTATTAAGGCACTATATTCTGTTTCTAAGACAGAGCGGATATGTTTACATATTATCTACAAATTTAATTTCAGGACAGAAAAGAGGAGTTAACAAAATGTTTTGGGGAAGGGTTGGCCTCAATAGGGTTAAGAACCACTGATGTGGCCAGGCATGGTGGCTCATGCCTGTAATCCCAGCACTTTGGGAAGCTGAGGCAGGCAGATCACTTGAGGGACTCAAATAGGGTTAAGAACCACTGATGTGACCCGGCTCGGTGGTTCACGCCTGTAATCCAGGCACTTTGGGAGGCCGAGGCTGGCGGATCACGAGGTCGGGAGATCAAGATCATCCTGGCTAACACGGTGAAACCCTGTCTCTACTAAAAATACAGAAAATTAGCAGGGCGCAGTGGTGGACGCCTGTAATCCCAGCTGCACGGGAGGCTGAGGCAGGAGAATGGTGTGAACCTGGGAGGCAGAGTTTGCAGTGAGCCGAGATTGCGCCACTGCACTGCAACCTGGGTGACAGAATGAGACTCCGTCTCAAAAAACATAAAACAAACAAAACAAAAAATACAAAAAAATTAGCCGGGCGTGGTAGTGAGTGCCTGTAGTCTCAGCTACTCACGAGGCTGAGGCAGGAGAATGGTGTAGAGAGGAGGTAGATACAAATCTAGGAGGCAGAGTTTGCAGTGAGCCAAGATCGCACCACTGCACTCCAGCCTGGGCGACAGAGTGAGACTCCGTCTCAAAAAAAAAAGAAAAAAAGAAACCACTGATGTGGCCGGGCATGGTGGTTCATCCCCATAATCCTAGCACTCTGGGAAGCCAAGGCAGGTGGATCACTCGAGGCCAAGAGTTTGAGACCTGCTTGGGCAACATGGTGAGACCCTGTCTCTACTAAAAATAGAAAAGCTCCAGGCATCGTGGCTCATGCCTGTATTCCCAGCTACTTGGGAGGCACTCCAGCCTGGGTGACAGAGTGAGACTCTTTAAAAAAAAAAAAAAAAAAAAAATCCCACTGATGTAGACCAAGACTAAGGCAAGAAAGGGTTTCAGACCTTGTTCAGCAGATTAATCTTTGTGACAGTGTTGGTGGCCTCCCCTGAGTGTTTCACGAGCAGTGCAATGAGTCGAACAAAGGCATCCAGGTTGTGATAGCACTTGGCTCGGATCATGGTGGGATTAGCAGCAGGATTGTGCTGCTGCTCAGCCTGAGCACGGTAACTGATTTCAACACACATTTCAGTACACAGACGAAAGAACCTTGTTATGAGATCATCAGTCTTCAGTATTCCTTGCTGGTGCATCTACCACAGGAACAAAAAATAAAGACACAATGAGATAACACACACAAATAAACTTGATATACCTTTAATTTTCATGCTTAAGAGATATTCTCATTTGTTCCTCCTGTCATATTTCTAATTCTTACATTGTAATAAATGTATTATCAGAATTATTTTCCCATTAAGGTGCCATGACACAATTCCTCCAGTTTTAAGTTTAATGTAGAACAGGGAAGATGGAAACTGACAGATTATCATGGCAATTTTGAACAGTATGTCCCCACCAAATAATGTGGAAAATTAACCATGCAAATAAAACCAACTGTTCGTAACTTTAAGTCATATTAAGACATTGTGGACTCCAAAGAGGAGACTAAATTGCATGTATTTTACTTTCTCACAGAATTTAAGGTAATTTACTTCTCAAGGATTTGAAGATAATTTCCTCAAACTGACTTAATAACAAAGCTTTTAAAACTCCAACAAGCTACCCCCAGAAAAATCAATAATTTGTACAATAGGTAAGTACCAAATGGAAATACACACAAATCTGATCTAGGTATTTTAATGTAATAAAATGTTATACTAAGTTAAAATAATGTGGGAAACACAAGTTTATTTAAAAGAAAGGAAAAATTAGAAACTATATGACATATGAACTAGAAGTGAAGCACAGCGGGAATGTTATTTGGCTAGTTCCCCTCACTCCTTTAAAACAAACAAACAAAAAAGACAACAGTGAAATATGCATTAAGGCTACAGAGGAAGAACAGGTCAGTACTTACTAAACAGAGAAACCAAGTTCAGAAAAAAAAACTTCAAGGTTACCTTGAAATTTCTGAAACAACTGTCCCTGATAAGCAATAAAGATAACTGAATTGGTTAGACTATGATAATACTGTACCCTACTAGGACAGAATGCCAGCATGGCAAAGGGACTTTGTCTACATTGGTATCTGTAAAAAAAACTAAAAGTGACTGAGGAATAAGGACAGAGTACTATGGTCAAGTAGGAGCACAAGAAGGAAAGAATTTTCAGAAGGACACAAAACAGCACAGAAAAGTATAATACACTATCGTTTTCAAGAGAAAGATGAAATGAGAGCAAATAAGCCAGCAGGAAGGGCTGAGACAGGTGCCACATCCATACCCATGAAATAGTAATGATCGGAAAGACCAATGGATTCCAATTTTTTCCATTCAAATTACAAATCAGACTATAAACATGCAGTAATAACTTTTCAGTAGGGTATGCTTTGTAATTCCCTGGATTCTTTTAGGGGAGAAGTATACTCAGTATGATTTACTAAGTAACATTCATTTTGAAAAGTAAACCTAATTTCAAATAACTTCTAGAACTGAAGTCAGCTCTTCCACATTCAATTGTCATTAATTTGAAAAGAGACCTAATTTGTAATCTTTCTTTAGCAATATACCTAAAAGTTTTGGGTTCAGTCTGAAGAAATATAATGGTCAATCTGCAGAAATAAGCAGACAACTCACCCTGAAAAAGAATTCCTACAGTTCTAATAAAGGAAATTCCAAGGTCAATTCAGGAAAAGTACCACTCTTGCCAAGTTATATTATAATTAGGACACATGAACTTATTGTGTGATTCCCTCACAGTCACTGAAAGCAACCAGTGACGATCAAAAACAGAATGCTAAATGGTACTATGGCTTGGTTCTGACATTTTTCCTGTTCATCCTATTCACAGACATTCCTGCCAAATCTGATTTTCAGCTAGGAGCTTTGTTCCTAACACTTTTAAGTCAAAGTCCAATTTGTATCAAATCTAATGAAAATACTGAAAATTATTTTCCAAAGGAACATGTCACTAATTTAGGTAGATATTTTCCAAAGGAACATGTCTAATTTAGGTAGATATTTAAATTAGAAAATACAATAAAACATTCTACCATTTAAGTAAGCATTTTTGTCATTTTTTTTAATGTGGGCTATTGTGAGAATTTCACATATTTATTAGCCCACAGTCCCATCAGTGCTAGTAAATACACTTTGTAGTTTCATTATTCATTATCTGACCCATTGTACTTTGTAGCTGTGACAACTGAAATGGAATACAGAATCAATGGTGAGAGGGAATGTTGCCTTTATTGCTTAGTGATCAACCATGAGAAAACAGGCTGTAATTTAACCATACAATGATGACTGGGTTTGCATGAGTATGGAGGTAACTGTCTGACCACAGGTACGTAATACTGAGCTTTAATATTGGAGGCATCACACCCTACTTATGTTGAATAAAAAGCACCTTTCTTTCCAAAAGCTCTACCTGTCCAACAAACGCAGAGAAAGCTTTGGTGCTGTCGCGGCCAGCTGCTGCTGAATGGTAGAGATTCACCCATTCCCTCAGAAGATACTCTGCCTTCTCCCTCAGGCCTGGAGGGTCATCATACTCTGAGGCTTGAGAGATCCCAGAATGCATCATAAAGTTTGGGCCTCCGTGAGCACGATCAATCATTGCTTCATAGTTGGATCGCACTACTTCCATCAGCTGGGGCAATCTAGTACAATAAATCCAGGGTGAAAATCAGTCTACCCATAGCTGTGATTTTACAGACATACAGATGTACAGTTTACTTATTTAACAGCAACCACAAGAGTGGTGGTTTACCACTTTGCTTTACCACTTCCACACTGAAACAAAACTATCCTTAGTCTCTTATCCGCTTGCTCATGAGCACGTAACATGCAAACGACTGCCCTCAGTTAAGCTACTTCTTGCCCAAAAAAGTGTTCATTTAAATGAAGCTGATGTTCAGAGTCAGCAAATATTCACTGCTTGCCTAGTATGTACCACGCTTTCTTTACGTTACTTCTCTTGATTTCCAATAGTTGAGAAATTATTCCCATTTTCTATAAAGAATAGTTTTAAGGAGGGTGAGTCAATTTGCCTAAAATCAGAAATCTTTTAAGTGGCATGACCAGGGCTTAAACACAGGACTCTGACACTAAGTCTGGTACCATATGTACTGCTCTGTGCCAAGAAGACTTCGCAGTCAATTAAGCGTTCATACTTCAAGTGACAATATTAGCCCTTACCAAAGCTACCCACCCATATGTGGTTGGTAAAACAGTTTTAACAAGTAATGTTAGTAAGTCTGCACATTCATCCCTAAAGGTATTAGGAGACTACTAAATGCACAGGGATCTCAAAGTGTTTAATCCTCACCCTTCTGGAGCATTGCCTCTGGAATGAGCGTTAATCCTCATGAGGGTTTCAATGGTGTGGAACAGATCTGCCTCAGTAACATGAGCAACACTCCTTTCATCCACCAGCAGGATTTTTACCAATTGCATAGCGAATGCCACAGCCATGTAGTTTAAGCCATTCTCCATTGACTGGCAACACAGAAAACACAACGTAAGAGGGAAAACACTTAAGAGCAAACATACTTCCCTGAGTCCTTTTGTCCTTGCAAGTAAATTCCTTCCATACCTGCGCTAGGTGAAGATCATACTGCTGCATATTAACCAAATGATTACGAATTAGCAGCTCCACAGCCTCCACATTATATTTATATTCATCCCGACATTCAATTAGGCACCTAGAAAAAATTCAGTATCTTTACTCATATAGGCTTAACCATACTGTATGTGCCCATTGTACTCAATGGAAATGTGCTCCAAATTAAGAATGCCTTGAGATTCAACTGTAAATCAGTGTCCAAATTGAAAAACAGCCAGTAATGAAATAGAACAGATAGCCCAGGCTTTGCTTTCAAAACCTAGGATACAGAGGATTCCATTTAAGACATTAAAATACTTATACATGAATACCACTTCTGAGAAATCACTGAAACCTTTTAAAACAATGACCTACAATTTATTGCCCAAAATAAGGTACTAGTTTTCTATATCCAACATGGGGAGAAGGTAGAGACCAGATGGAAAACAACTACTTAACAATTCTCACCTCTCAGAAGTAGGAAGTCCAAGTGTCCCACCTACCTACTAGAAAAAAGGGAAACCCCTGGACATAAACAGTACTATCTATGTCAAAAGGCAGTCGCGATCCAATACTCACTACTTTTCGAAGATGGCTACTGACCTTGTGATCTGTTTGTTGCACCATGGAGACCCATATGCCCGGCCATCCTGCAGAGCTTTTAGTACCAAGAGGTGGCATTCCCTGTAGCGCAGCAGCAGGTCAGCATCAGCACCACTTGTGGCATCTAGTAAGCCCTCTACAGCCTATGGGAGAAAGAAAGTGTTCAGACCCATGGAAAATATGGTGCTTGGCCCAACTATCATAGCCAGAAACCAAATCTCAATGCCAAGTACCAAATACCTTCCAAAGCCTCCCTGTCCTTTCCACTCTCCAAACATCCCCTTCAGTTGCCTATCACACACACTCTAAATTCTATCTGGTTTAAGTTCATTCTGTGCTCTTCATTGTCATAAAAGGCTTTGCTGTAGTTAAAACCCAGGGCTCCCTACCTACCCTGACCCAAATTCTTGGATCAACTTGTCCCTCAAAATCTAAAGGGCAGCTGGGCTCAGTGGCTCATGCCTATAATGCCAATGCTTTGGGAGGCTCAGGAGGGAAGGCCACTTGAGCCCAGGAGATTGAGAACAACCTGGGCAACAAAGCAAGACCCGTCTCTACAAAAAAAATTAAAAATTAACTTGGCTTGGCAGTGCGCACCTGTAATCCCAGCTACTCGAGAGGGTAAAGTGGGAGGCTCACTTGAGTCCATGATCACGTCACTGCACTCAAGCCTGGGTGACAGAGAGAGACCCTGTCTCTTAAACACACACACACACACACACACACACACACACACACACACACACAACTGAAGGGCTTTTAAAGTTTCTTCAAATCATATCTCAGGAATATCTTTAAGAAAAAAATAAAGATTTCCAATTTTACCATTCAAAACTTCTATGACTACATTCTACGTTGGGAAAAAAAAATCACCTACTTATAGAACTTGATTTATATTATGAAATCTTAAGCTTAACTGTATAAATATGTAGACGGTGGTGCAGGTCAATAAATGTTTACACACCTAGCATTTTCTAAAAGTAATAGCTTAAGAACCAACCTTTTGGAGCAATCCAAGAGCAGCTATGGCATCCCGAGAGTTTCGAGATAAAACTACAACCTCCAAGAGACTTCGAAGAGCCTGAGCTTGAGGGTTCATGGCCAAAGTTGGTGGGATGGCATGTAGATGCTGTTCCAGTTCTGTAATACACTTATCATAAATCTGAGCTACATCATCTGTTGCCCAAGCTTGCTGTTTTAGAGAAGGAAACAACCAACAAGAGACAAAAGAATGTTAAGGTTTTTTATTGACACATGTATCAAATAGAGGTCTATTAGTATGTTTACTCCCTTTTTCTTATTTTTACATTCGAACATGGAGGGCCTCTTCTTTTCCTTCTTCCTGAGCTATTCAGAATTAATACTATCAAGTGGGGCGGTACAAGGTGGCACAAAGGAAGAGGTGTTTCATTTGAGAGAGGAAAACCTGGCAGACAGCAGCATAATCAAGTGATAAAAGAGAGCATTAGTAATAATGGGACAGACTGAGGGCGGCACCACTTGCACCATCTACTAAGCCCTCTACATCCTAAGAAAGTGTTTCAAACCATGAAAAGTATAGTACTCAGTCCAGCTGTCAAAGCCTGATAGGACAGAATAAGAATACAGCATTACTTCTGAGCTATTCCTATTTTTTAAAATGCATTATCTGAATCTAGCCATGAGAATACACTGGACAAATAAATCAAGCCATTTAGAAAATAATTAGCCTGGCCGGGCGCGGTGGCTCAAGCCTGTAATCCCAGCACTTTGGGAGGCCGAGACGGGCGGATCACAAGGTCAGGAGATCGAGACCATCCTGGCTAACACGGTGAAACCCCGTCTCTACTAAAAAATGCAAAAAACGGTGGCTCAAGCCTGTAATCCCAGCACTTTGGGAGGCCGAGATGGGTGGATCACGAGGTCAGGAGATCGAGACCATCCTGGTTAACACGGTGAAACCCCGTCTCTACTGAAAAATACGAAAAACTAGCCGGGCGAGGTGGCGGGCTCCTGTAGTCCCAGCTACTCGGGAGGCTGAGGCAGGAGAATGGCGTGAACCCGGGAGGCGGAGCTTGCAGTGAGCCGAGATCCGGCCACTGTACGCCAGCCTGGGCGGCAGAGCGAGACTCCGTCTCAAAAAAAAAAAAAAAAAAAAAAAAAAAAAGAAAAAAAAACTAGCCGGGCGGGTTGGCGGGCGCCTGTAGTCCCAGCTACTCGGGAGGCTGAGGTAGGAGAATGGCGTAAACCTGGGAGGCGGAGCTTGCAGTGAGCTGAGATCCGGCCACTGCACCCCAGCCTGGGCGACAGAGCAAGACTCCGTCTCAAGAAAAAAAAAAAAAAGAAAATAATTAGCCTATAATCTTCAGAAGTGTTATGGTCATGAAAGATAAGGAAAAACTGAGTTACCTATACCAGCTAGAACTGAGGGAGACTTTAAAAATATGACAACTGAAGAAATGTGTGATTCTAAAACAGGTCTTTTACTAAACATTATTGGGATACTTGGTGAAACTTGAATGAGGTCTATGAATTACATGGAGTAAGGTATTAGTATTCATTTCTGACCTTAATGGTTGTGCTGTGGTCACACAGGAAAAAGGTTTTATAAGAAATACAAACCAAAGGATTCAGGAGTGATAGGGCTATCAGGTCAGCAACTTACTCTCAACTGGTTCAGCTGGAAAATGTTTTTCCCTATATTTCCAAGTTTTCTGTAAACGCCTTTGAAAATTTTAGAAAATTCTTTTATTTAAAAAATGGGAAGTCTGGGCATAATGGCTCAGGCCTGTAATCTTAGCACTTTACGAGGCTGAGATGGGCAATCACTTGAGGTCAGGAATTTGAGTCTAGCCTGTGTAACATGGCAAAACCCCATCTTTATAAAAAATACAAAAATTAGCTCAGCAAGGTGGTGCACGCCTGTAGTCCTAGCTCCTCAAGAGGCTGAGGTGGGAGGATGGCTTGAGCCTGGGAGGTGGAGGTTGCAATGAGCTGAGACTGCGCCACTGCACTCCAGCCTGGGTGACAGAGAAAGACCTTGTCTCAAAAAAATAAATAATAAAATTTAAAAATAAAAACCCAAAAGTTATTATGTTACCATGCAAATTCCTCTAATTAGGCCAAACATTAAAGATAAATCACCCACACCCACGTCAATTTTTTCTTTAATCCCCTGTATGTCATACTTAATTGGACACAAAGAATACCTACAACTCAAAAACTATAGGTTCCCCTGTAAATTATTCTCCCAGGAAGCAAGTCAAAAACATATATTAAATGTCAAAAACATTTAAATTAATTGGCAAAACACTCAATTTAATCTAAAACACATTTACCTTCATGGGCTGGGCTAAAAATCCTGTGGGCTGACTTAAGTCATTTGTAGGCAAGAAGCCAGGAACATTGCGTGCAAACTCTTCGTAAACAGCCAACTGCTTTGGATCCACACCACCAACCTTGAAAGAAGAAAATCTATTTTGACAGAATTCACTCAATAATCAAAATAAACTGTTTTGAAAGTGGAAAGTCTGCATGTGAGTAAGCTCAGGGACACAAGAGTCATTACAACATGTAACAGTATGATTAAGCATACATGCACACTAACAAATGCAGTTCAGAAGAGGGCTTCTCATTTCCCTGAATCCTGCTAAGAGTCACCTCATTTATAAATTAACTGAAAGTTTCTCTTGGAAAGTGCCTCACATGGGACGATGCCAGTGCAATTCTCCCTTGGAGTTGGTAAGTATTATCAGATTTATCACTGTCTCATTGGGAACAATAAGCAACCATTAATGTGAGAAGCCCAAGGTGGGAAACATGAAAACTAGTTAAGGCACATGAACTCCTTACAGTAGTAGCATTTCAACAACTTTGGAGGAGCAAGGGAATTTAGAGCTATTTCCATACCTGCTCCACAGGCAGCCATTAAGTGAAATGCTAACAAGTTAAGATGTTTTCTCATAAACAACATTTAACCCTGCTGTCCTAGTCCCAGTAAGGAGTTCAATCAACAAGAACATTAAAAATAAAACAAAGACAGAATGGGGAGAGACACGGCCCCAATTCTCACTTTCAGCCTGATTTGCTCTGGCATCCGTTCGGCTTGATATGTTAAAACAACAGGATCACAGTATCTGCGTCCTTCTTGCCTAGCATGTTTTCTCAGCTCAAATTCCTGCAAACAAAAAAAGTCACTGAGGTTCTTGTTATAAGGCACTTCCCTAAATTAAGAAATAAAATCTTAAAAGGCAAATTCTAAACACTTACAGTTGCTAATCTCTTGTCCATCTCAGGGCCTGCTTTTTCTACTGCAGTCTTCTGAATAAAACAGCAAGCCAACTCACAATTGTCCTGAGCTAACTGAGCAGCTGCCTGATCCATCATTTCCCTTTGTTGTGGGGAAGCAGTCTATTAATGGAGGTGGGGGAGTGGGGAGAATAGAAAAAAAAAGACTTGAAAGTTAATGTGGACAGACAGGATAGTAGAAAATGCAGTGCATTTGGCAAATGCATTTTAAGTTCTGACTCTACTTATGAATCAATCAGCTGTGATCTTGAAATAGTCTTAACAGCTTTCTCACTTTTAAGACAAAAATATCCTAGACACCTTATCAGTTTATGGTGAACATGTCTTAAAATCAGTAAAGCAGGCCAGACATGGTGGCTCACACCTGTAATCCCAGTACTTTGGGAGGCCGAGGCAGGTAGACCACTTGAGGCCAGGAGTTCGAGACCAGCCTAGCCAACATGGTGAAAGCACTTCTCTACTAAAAAAATACATAAATTAGCTGGGCATGGTAGCACGTCTGTAATCCCAGTTACTTGGGAGGCTGAAGCATGAGAATCAGTTGAACCTCAGAGGTGGAGGATGCAGTGAGCCAAGACTGCACCACTGCATTCTAGCCTAAGCTACAGAGTGAGACCCTGTCTCATGAAACAAACATTAAAAAAAAAAGGCAAAAACCCCAAAAAAAATCAGTAAGCAGTAAACAAATTACTAATCATGATACCTGAATAACCATGATATCTGAGACTCAAAACTAGTAAGTGAATTATCTGAAAAGTGTGTGCACATGCAACATCACTTTAAGTCATTTTGTATCAGCCTTCTCAAACAGCTTTCATCCTTCCTGATTAACAGAAATGAGTATTGTTAGATTTCACATTTCCTTTTTAAATCTTAATTTATTTAAACCAATAAATATATGGGTATCTACTATCTGTCAAACATTGTGTTGAGGATACAACAGCAAAAAAAGAAAAAAAAAAAGCACAGCCATGATGCTTTGCCTCACAGAATTACAATCCAAAATGATGGAAGTTATCAAACAAATATAGTGATTATTAACAATAAGTGGTAATGCCCAGTGCCATATACAGGCAAAGAAAAAACTTATTACAGACAAGTAGTAATATGTTTTGTACCTATATCAACGAAATAGCCAACTTACACGAAGGGCTGAGGCAAAACTGTTTTTTAGGTTGGTAGATATGCTCATGAGCAAAGGTTCCCTGCATGTAATCATTGCCATTCCAGCTGTCAAGTTACGCATCATGTGATGAGCTGCTATTCGCATTCGAGATTCCTCTGAATCCAGAGCAAAATCCTTCCTGACTATTTGCTCACAAGTAGTCATGGCAATCTTAATTGATCGATCAACCACAGGATGGACCAGCTCCTGGACAGCCCGTTCAATTGCCTGACGCACACACTGCTTCAACTGCGGATGGGCCTGAAACAAGGGAATCTGGGGGGTTGGGGAGGACAAAGTCAACACCTTGTTTAAATAAGACAATCCAATTCCTACTGGCAAACACACTCATGATTTTGTAAATCAAGGTTAACCAAAAACTACCAGTTTCTACTTAAAAGTTAACCAATGGAAAATTTGGGTAACAGAAAACTGGGCTCCACACAGGGAAAAGTATTCGGTATACCCTATGATACGCAATAATATATATATGTCTTTTTTTAAAATCCAAGTTTAATGGACAAGCTGTTCATTATAATAATGCATTAACTACTTAAAGACACACTGCTGGCTTATTTAAAATTTGTGGCTCAAGTGCTCTTAAAAGAAAGCAACTTCTCTATTAGCTTGAAAAATATAAAAAGAATCAAATTTACAGAAAAAAGACTTCCCACAAAAACTATTAATATTAAAATTAATTCATCAGAATAGTGAGCATTTTACAGTACCCACTGAAATGTTTGGCTTCACTTGAAAGGCTGTTTCTAATCTTTTATTGTAGGCATAAATTATGCCCCAAAACTTACTTGGTCCCTTTAACTTGTTGAATTAAAACAATAAAATAAACTAGCATATAACAGTGTTCAGAACACTGAGAGTATTCTAAAGATGAATCATAATTTTGGATCTAGGTATCTCACTGCCTCTCACTCCGCCCCTCTAAAACTAAGTAGCATGTCTATTGGCGGGGGGGTGGACAAAAGGTTAAAATGATTTCTCTGATACCCTTTCAATTCCTTTTAATAAAAAGCTCAATGTATTAATGTTACTCCTGTATTTGTGAACATTTTCAGTTTCTAAAAAGTAAGGACAACGAAAACTCCACTCACCTGATTCTGGATTATATATTCTGTTAAGTAGAATAAAAGACTAAAGATAATAATACAATTTCCCCTTGAATGTACAAAGCAAATACTAAGTATAGGAAAAAGGATTGATGAGCGGTCATCTTACATGACCATATTATATCAGACCTCCTTCCGGAACCCAGGCCACAACAACATAACTCAAAGTACTAAGTCCTACTTCGAGATCTTAGCCTACAAATTTTATACACATGCATGATCAGCTCATTTCCAGCCTTCAGCTGGAAGAAATGGCTTACTGCAGAAGGCTAAAGTGACAAGATAAAGAAAATAAAAAGCTATGGTATACATTAAGCATCTTTTACTCTGTGTAAGGAATTCCTGGAGATTGTGATTTTATTGACAGCTAAATTTTAGTATCATGGGTTTGGATATGAGGAACCAATATAACCAACATCTAGTCACTCTATTTCTTAAGGGAAGAAGAAAAATCCCAACTGAACTACACAGCAGTTCTAGATCTCCATCCTCTCTGACAAACTCTACAACCTAGGAATCCAGAGGGAAGGGCAAAGAGCTGAGGAAAAGGTGACCAAACAAAGTTTACTTTATCACAAACTAGAAGCTGGGAGAATGAAGCAGTGTTTACTTACTGTTGGATTTAGAGTAATGTGTGGTGCCAGGCCCGCAAGGGAATAGACATTGATGTCATGGTAGCTGTACTGTGGCTGTGGTGGAACCGTGGCTGTACAAGTGGTGTTGGTAGCTGGTGTAGTAGAAGTTGCTAAATGTAAAGTAATAAAAAGAGATTTTAAAAGTACATTTGTTGACTTTACTATAAAATTAGCTTAATATTAAGTGGTCATTATCTAATTAAACTAATTGGGGGAGGAGGGAAGGATGTAGCAGGTCTTATTTTTCCCACCCTGAAAGGGAAATTCTGTTGTAACAGAGATATACACCAAGCACGTTAGAAGTATGTCAGTGGCAGTGCCCCACAGCACAGAAATCAACTGAGCAGCCATGCCACATTCTCAGGCCCAAGTCCTACAAACTCAAGTCTATATTAAGATGTCTGTTTTCAACCTAGCCTGTTTCTTGGTTTATCTGGGGATTCTCAGCTGCTGAGGACTGAGAAAGAAAAGCTCAATTTATTCTAACCACAACTCCCAATCATCCAACACTCCTGCACCCTTCTCTCATCTTCTTCATGTAGATAAAACAGTCCAATTCCCTTGGCAGATTGAGCAGGTGTAGCCATACCCAGATTTGAGGGGTTAACAGGCCATCATAGTATGCAGTTATTTCCGGAACTTCACACAACAGAGATAACCAGCCTAGCTAGGATATGAGAGGCAACTGATTAAATCACATTTAGTTAATAATATGCATGAACTGCCAGGATAGAATCTAAGATGGTAACACAAGGCGTAGTCATTACTTTTGCTTGATAATTAGAAGGCTCACCAAAATGCATACAAAGTTTCACCACTACATTATGTGGGAAATTATAGTTTGCTATAGACGTGGACATGTACCATTTAAGAGAATATCCTGGCTGACAGAAGCCTTCCTTGACTACTTAGCACACTTACTTGTGGTTGTGATGGGAGGGAGTTCTTCTGGCTGCTTGACATCTTTCTTTGGAGCGGAGAGTTGCTCATCTAAATTCTTCAGGCGATCTTTATCCTTTAGGAGGTTTCCAGGTTTTAGCTCATTGATGTCTAATGCAAGGTTCTTGCAGAGAACCTCAATTTCAAACTTCAAGTTTAACTGCATAGTTCCAGAGTTGGATTAGAATTTTTAAAAGAAAATTTTAGTTTTATTCATAATATATGCTACTTTCAGTTACTATAGTACTTCCCCCAAAATACCCTGCCTTCACTGCAAGTTTTAATAATGTGAAGGCAAAGAATGTTCCAGAGGACAAGGAAGCAGTAAATTACCTTTAAGTCATGCTCCTGATGTAGCTCAGCTAATACATTCATAATTGCCATTGTCCAAGGGTTTGGTGGCCTAAAAACCTAAAGAAGAGCTATTATGTTAAGCTGGCCCAAAAGGTGCCCTTTAATTTGGATTATTTAAAACAATTCAACACAACATAAGTGGGTGGGGGGGGGGGTAAAACAAATAAAAAACAAAAAACAAGGATTAAAAAAATAAATAAATAAACACTTATACCTGTGTAGCCATAACAAAACCCCTAGCCTTCTCACCTATATCACATTTCAAAAACAAAACAAAACAAAACAAAACACCAAAAACCAAAGCCAACCATCACAATCTTTCCTCTTTTACCCAGCCTCTCAAATTGGAAATCCAAGTGCCATAAAGGAAAACAGACTTAACTAGCTTTACCTCACAAGAACTAAGAATATAATCTCTTGATCTCATGCTAAAACAAAGCAATGCTTAGGAATTAGCCATAAATAAAATATTAAAATCTACTCACCACACTACGAATGCTAGATTCTAAGACTTTGGCAACAAAGGGCACCACGTAGAGCAATTCTTGTTGTCCTTTAACATAAGCCTCTAGCAGCAATGATTTCACATCCAAGTCCTAGAATAAGAAAAATACTTTCAAAAGCTGGGAATATACCCCCCCAAAATGACATAACCAAAGAAAAAAATAACATAACCAAAGAAAAGTATTTTGCCAAGCTTATCCCCAAAACAGGAATCAACATAATGTCTAGTCCTTGTCTTACAAAAAGGGGTTAACAACTCAAAACATGGGCCAAGGTCTTATAAAACCCCAATAATCATCAAATAGCTCCAAACAGCCAATACTTGTAATCATAATGTGCTGAAGATTCTCAATTTTTACACATTTAGCTGAAACTCACAGTGTGTAAGATGGGTTTGTTTTTAGCTAATGTGATCATTCCTAGCCAATGTCCCAAGTTCTTCAGCAAAGAACGATCTGAGAAATTGGCCGCAGCTTTATCTGAGGTCAGGAGCACCTGAAATAGTGTAAGATTAAGAAAGATATGAGAATGAGCTTATGAAAGAAAACTCAACTAAGTATTTGAGAATTCCATTATCCTAAAGACAAGTCATCATTTCTAACAACAGGCCCCAAAGTAGAATTACTCTGTATATCATTATCAATATCATTTTGCTGTGTTCATGATTCAACAGTGCCATTTTTACCTTTAAGAAGTCTTTACATTTTTTTTCAAAATAGGTACAAACACATTGTACAAAATTCAAAAGGAACACAAACTTATGTGTCAGCTATCCTCCCCTAGAAAAGTATTTTCAACTCTGAAAACCTTAGCTAGGTTTAAAGCAGAGACCTAACTACAAAGCTATTTTGAAGTGCTAACTTAATTTAAATGAGGATGATAGCCATGCTTAAGTCCTTAAAGGAAGCAAGTATACAAAGGAATATAATCAAATTACCCTCCTATTGCAATCCTCAGTATATCCAGGCATTAACAAATCTCTGCAGTCAACTAAGATAACTTTCTGAGATAGAGTATAATACTGTTTATATACTTCTTTTCAAATTTCTAAAAAACCCAAACCATTTAATTGATTCTCCAGTTACTGTTTTTCTAAGGGGGACAGAATTAACATAGGAGAGTGTTTTGGCTGCAGGTATGCACACACGTATATACCCATCTACTCTGTGGTACCTCTTGATTTAGGGTTATATTTAAACTTCTGTTTAAAAACCAAGGTCTTGAAACTTTGCTGTGGAGTATGTGAAAACTTTTATGTATCCCAACCGCCCTTGCTATCAGATAATAAAAACGAAATAGAGCCATGTTCCTTAACTCCATACAGCAACAGCAGAATGGCACAAGTCAGCTGTGCAACAGAGAGCCAGGAATTCTTTTGCACTACAGCGTAACCAAGAATGGGGAATATTTCCATCCACAGGTTTAAATATAGTGCTGGTTCCTAAACCAATGACCCAAGTTATTGAGCAAAGAATGACCATAGCTGTATGCTTGTATGCTGGTTCTAGAAGTTTTTCCTCCTAAGAAATAAATGATGGTTTAGAAATTAAAATACTTGAATTTTGTTGAATAAGCCTCGGCTCAGTAGAGTTTGATCTTAAACTGCACAGAATCCTAGATAACAGCTATTCCACAAACAGATTTGAGTATAAAGATATCTGGCACTTGAAGACCACAAGATACAAATGAAAACATTCAGGACAGTATTGTTTATAATAGTTGAAGTGATTAACAACAAAATGCCCAGCAGCAATACAAATCCATACAATGGTTTTCCACAAGACTATATTTTCTGTTTTTTAAAAAAGAGGACTGGCCAGACACAGTGGCTCATGCCTGTAATCCCAGCACTTTGGGAGGCTGAGGAGGGTGGAACACCTGAGGTCAGGAGTTCGGGACCAGCCTGGCCAATATGGTGAAACCCCGTCTCTACTAAAAATACAAAAATTAACTGGACGTGGTGGTACACCTGTAATCCCAGCTACTCGGGAGGCTGAGGTAAGAGAATAGCTTGAACCTGGGAGGTGAGGGCTGCAGTGAGCCGAGATCGCACCACTGCACTCCAGCCTAGACAACAGAGTGAGACCACGCCTCAAAAAAATTAAAAAGAAAAAAAAACAAAGGACTACAGCAAAGAGCATTATCACGAATAATATCCAGGGGAGAAAAAAAAAGCAAGCTAAAAAAAAGTGAAAAGGATGTACAGAGGGTGACACCATACAGAATATGCTAACCAATACTATGCTGTTTATGCATAACAATGGTAAAGTTCTAAAATCATGTATGGCATGACAAAAACAATTTATAATAGTGGTTACTTTCAAAGAAAATGCACAGGGTATGCCTATAAGTTTAAGTTCTTCATAAAATTTAGTTCCATGTAAGAAACAAAATCTACAGCAATTTCCAGAGGTACATAATATTGACAATATATATCAAAAAATATCAAAAATCCTACCTATATAATCAAATATTTCTAAATTCAAAGCAATAATTAAAGAAAATACAAGAACCAACTCTTACTTTAATGTTTCTGTAGGTCTCATTCAGAACCATCTTGTTAAATTCAGGATTCTTCAGCGTGTCAAGGAAGTTTGAATACAGGCTATGAAAGTTTGGCTCAATACTGACTCTCTTCATAACCAGATACTGTGAAACCCAAGGCATAAATTCTTCTTTCACGGTTTCCTTCAGCTCTTCAACCTAGCCAGTCAATACGACATGGGAAGCACAGAATTACACTATGATAAAATAACATTTGGTTTCTATGAACCATACTATACAGCACTCTCTACAGCACTAACTATAATGGCTCCTTGCAAAACTAACTAGATACTAAAGCATGACTTTCCTTCACACCAGATAGATGCTATGAAGAAGAGTATGCTCAATTCCATAGTCAATCACAACTCAACCCATAGGTGATTGGGACTGAAACATTTATGGTCATTTTCAGCTTTAAAATCATAAAACATGTAGTCCCCTATCTCCACCTGAATTACTAATCTACAAGCTGCCATTAACAGACCCACAGTGTAACCAAGAATGGGGAAAATTCCAGAACCATGTTTTCCTAAATTTCCATCTACAGGAATCTTTAGCTAACTCTGGTGTTTCCAAGTACAGATGACCCTTGAACAAGGATATGAATGACACAGAGTAAAATTAAATGTATATTTTCTTCTGTTAATACCTCCACTACCTCGGAGACACCAAGACTTCCTCTTCTCCTCCTCATGAAGATAAAGACCTGTATGATGATCATTTCCACTTAACAGATAGTAAATATATCTTTTCTTCCTTATAATTTTCCTTCATAATATTTTTTTCCAGTTTATTTTATTCTAAGAATACAGTATTATATGCATATAAGATATGTGTTAATCAACTATTTGTGTTATCACAGTAAGGCTTCTGGTCAACAGTAGGCTGTTAATAGTTAAGCTCTGGGGGAATAAAAAGTTATACCAGGATTTGGCTACATAGAGGATTGGCAACCCTAACCCCCATGTTGCTCAAGGGTCAACTATACTGTCTTACCATGTAATCTGAGGAGGCAAGTGGCATTCTTTATGCTTTTCACAAAGTCAGCCTCAGTTATTAGGTTGTAATAAATACTCTGAATAGTCTCTGGGAGAAAATGAGTTTTGACTAATGACTAGTACAAATGAAACTTTCTATCACCATGAGAACATTAAGCTTATTTCAAAAAGCTGCAAAACAAAACCTTAAAAATTGGTACTATTTAATGTTTACCAAAACCACTAGGTTAAATACACATATTCCCTTTGAGTTTATTACCTCTACCTTTAAAATGAGTATGTAAAAGGGTCAACAATATATCCTTTAGTCCATTAAGGAAAAGAGAAGGAATTTATAAACTATGACAGCATGCTCACCTTTTGTGTCATATTTGACTGGGAGAGATTATTGAAAATAAAAGCAATTTTCTCCTGGATATTTTCCGGGGGCTCCACAATTCTCTCAGTTTGATCTGTGGCTACAAGCAACGTATCTATATTTGTAGTATTAATAGAAGGCTAAAAAAAAAACAATAAAGTACATAAAGCAAATAAGTTGAAGTGCTTCTCTGAAAAAAGTACAATAATGTATACAGACTTAGTGTTAAAAAATACACATGGTATGATTGTATATTAGAAACGTGGGCAAGAATAGTGAACTATTAATAATGTTTGCCTCTGGGAAATATAAGGATGGGAGATACAAAGGAAGAAATGTTGGTCTTTTATATCTTTTTTGGTAGGCATGTTATGATAAAATTCTAATACATGTTCACTAGTGATATAATCATAAATCCTAGAAGAGAAAAAAGACAGATCTACTTACTGGCACATCTTTCTTAAAGCTGACTCCAGTTGGCCTGGTGACTGTAACCGTTTTAGCAACAGTGGTGGTTGTTGAGGTGGTAACCATAGTGCTAACTTGACCAGCAAGAGGAGCTTTTGCTGGAACCTGGGCCTGAGCCTGGGCCTGAGCCAGTGCAATACTTCCAGGGGTTGTGATAGAGCCTTGCATTTTCACAGGAGGATCTCTAGACTGCTGTCCATACTCAATATACTAAAAGGGTAGGGAGAGGAAAAAGAGTTAACCTTAATTGCTAAGTCTGGATTATATGTCCCTCTTTTCTGAGAGGGTAAAAAACATGCATGAATGCTTTTTTGGTTCATCTAGCTCCATACTCTTTGCCCCATACCCTGGCACTAGTACGTAAGTAGATTCCATGAACTCCTTCAGCGATAAAATCTTAGTATTTATGAGAGAACTACAGCAAAACAACTTCTAAAGCAGCAGCCCCAGATACTGCATATAAATGCCTTTAAACTCCTTAAAAAATGCAAACTTTAAAAGTCTTAATAATTCATACAGTAAACTCATCTCTTTTCTAATTAGGCAGAAATGAGAAACCAAAGGTCTTAAAAAACAAAAACCGTGGTAGTATGAGTTATTATCTCAATAAAGCTATTACAAAAAAATACAGAGCCCATCCCCACACAATTTAGAGTGCTGACATAAGGATCCCGAAGCTATTTCAACAGTCCTTACCTAGCAGAACTAAACCTACCAATTATGTATACAACAGTTTTCTTTTTAGAGGGACATTTCTAAAGTAGGAAAGAGAGTCTCAGAAGAAAGTATAGCCCTTTATGCTGACAAAGTACAGAAAGTGATGCTCTCTCTCTCTCCTCTCTCTCTGGCTATCTTGCTACATACAGTGGGTGCTAGGGACTAGTTTTGAGTGATCGCTCTCCTGCTAACTCACTCTTTCTCCAAGTCTTTCAAGTTCCATATTCCTGTCTCTTAATTTGTCTCAGTCCACTCACTTGAATGAATATACTCCACATTCCCAGAGATTAAGTCATTACAATAACCCTGCCCTCCTAATAAATCTAGAAGGATGAGGTAGGGAGCACTGAACTAAATTAAAATACAGAATATCAAGTAGGTTCAAATTCTGATCATCCTGATTTCTTAAAATAAGATCTTATAAAGTTGTCTACTGCATGTTAAAAATAGTCAATTAACCAACTTCCCTGTTCTATGTAAACTGATGTTGACCAAAACCAAGACAAAGGTATAGATAATGCTTACCAATTAACCTAAAATCAGTCACTGCAACAAGCTTCTCAAATTTCAGTAAAAATAACGATCATATAAAATGGTTTTTAAAATGTATATTCCCTAGGTCTATTTTCCCAGGGACTGACTCCTTTTAAATAAGCATCTCAGGCGGGTGCGGTGGTTTACACCTGTAATCCCAGCACTCTGCAGGGCGGAGGTGGGCAGATCACCTGAGGTCAGGAGTTCAAGACCAGCCTGGTCAACAGGGTGAAACTTCGTCTCTACAAAAAGACAAAAATTAGCCAGGCATGATGGCAGGCGCCTGTAATCGCAGCTACTCAGGAAGCTGAGATGGGAGAATCACTTGAACCCGGGAGGAAGATGTTGCAGTGAGCCAAGATTGTCTCACTCCAGCCTGGGCGACAGAGCAAGATTCCATCTCAAAACAAAAACAAAAACAAAACAAAAACCACACCTCAAAGGAATCTAAGGAAGTGTTAAGAAGCCTTTATTTTTAATAAACAAGATCTAAGTCTTATGCGTAACAGCTTTGGCTCATATTAACTCATAAAAATTTCACATTTTTACACACAAGATTCCCACTCCAATCCCCTTTTAGAATGAGGCAGGGTGTCTGTACTTTACCTAAGATAAAGATTCTCTTAGTAGAACTGTTTATTCTTCAACTCCATTATCAGGTTAAAAGAATGAGTAAAAAGTTTTTGAAGTAAGCCTGCTACTTAGAAAAGATAATCCAAGAATGATTATTTTTTCATGTTCTCTTGTAAGGCCACAAAATGAACAACCTCAACTAATATGTATACCTATATCATGCCAATTATTAAGAAATCTTAATGCCACTACCATCAAGTCTACAAAAAAAGCCAAAATATTAAACCCTCCAAATACTACACAGCTATTTGGGTTTTAGGTACAGAGGGCACTTACCTCCTGTAAATGATGTGGAAATTGCATAAAGTGACTGATAGAAGCCAAATGCTGACAATACTGGGGATAGTCCTTCAATCTGCCAACAAAATCATTCTGCCATCATTTCGTGTCAGAACAGAAGCAGCACTAACAAAATGTTTTTGTCCAAATGCTAATCTAGGTCATTTTCTCCATCTTACCTATGAATAACTTATTTGAAGAAAATGTCAAAGGGAAGAAAACAAAAGTAGAAGGAGAAAATACTGATGATTTTCACTGGATTTACATCAGAAAAGACACTACCTTTGATTTTTAAAGGCTATATTTTACTTAAAAATAGATTAAAATGAGCCACTTATCTGGAAACAATTCAAATTTTCACCTACATACGAATGGAAAAATAATTTGTAGTCAACTCATATAGAATACTACACAAAGACTACTGAAACATGTAGTAACATAAATCTCAAAAAACTACATATTTCTATGACTCCGTGTAAATGACATTCTAGAAAAACTTTAGAGATTATCAGAGATTGCGAGTCAGGGAAGGGGACTAACTACAAAGGGGAACAAGGAAACCTCTTGGGAGATGATGAAAATATTCTGCATCAGCCAGGCATGCTGATTTATGCCTATAATCTCATCACTTTGGGAGGCCGCGGCAGGACAATCACTTGAATTCAGGAGTTCCAAAATATTCTGTATCTTGATTGTGGTGGGAGTTACAGAACTACATAAATTTGCCAAAATTCAAAGAACTATACACCTAAAAGGGAAGACTTCTACTGTACAAAGTATACCTCATAAATATCCAACCAAAAACCTCTGCTCTCATTTTAGTTTTCCTACCACTTATTTTTAAAAAGAGAAGCTTTAGCCGGGCCCAGTGGCTCACACCTACAATCCCAGCACTCTGGGAGGCCGAGGCAGATGGATCACCTGACATCAGGAGTTCAAGCCTGGCCAACATGATGGAACCCTGTCTCTACTAAAAATACAAAAATTAGCTGGGTGTAGCGGCACGCGTCTCTAATCCCAGCTACTCGGGAGGTTGAGGCAGGAGAATCGCTTGAACTCCGGAGGTAGAGGTTGCAGTGAGCCCAGATCGCACCACTGCACTCCAGCCTGGGCAACAGAGCAAGACCCCATCTCAAAAAAAAAAAAAAAAAAAAAAGCTTCAGGCCAGGCACAGTGGCTCACACCATAATCCCAGAACTTTCAGAGACCGAGGCGGGAGTTTAAGACCAGATTGAGTAACATGGTGAAACTCTGTCTGTACAAAAAATACAAAAGGCTGGGCATAGTGGTATGCACCTGTGGTACCAGCTACTCAGGAGGCTGAAGTGAGAGAATCACTTGAGCCCGCGAGGTCAAGGCTGCAGTGAGCCAAGATCGTGCCACTGCACTCCAGCCTGGGTAAGAGTTAAGACTCTGTCTGTGGGGTCAGGGAAGAGACACTTCATAGGAAACCTATCCACTTACCTGTTTTTAAATCTATCTAGTGCAGCAATCCCGAAATAATACATTTTGGATCCAAAAGGCTTGCGTAAGGCTTCAAGAACATATCGTAGAGCCAGACCTAGTGCCATGTAAGTGACCAGTCCTTTCTCAATTATACCACCAAACAGGCAGGCTGTTATATGTAACTCTTTATCAGGATACTGGGGGAAAAAACGATATTCTTCAAACAAGTTCCTTAGCATACAGTTAAACACTTCTCGTTCCCTCTTTATAGTAGAGTCTTTAAATCTCTGCAGCATTTCTAATACCTGGAAAAGCAAGACAAAAAAACAACGCACACATAAAGGAAACAATTACTAAGTGCCTTTCTCAAATATCCTTGACAAAAGACTGTTAAGTAGAATATTTACCAAAAGAGCTTGAGACAAATATTAAGGTTTCAAAACACACATTGCTATATCAGAGCACTTTGAGCTGGATTTCTTTTTTTTTTTTTTTTTTTTTTTTGAGACGGAGTCTCGCTCTGTCACCCAGGCTGGAGTGCAGTGGCCGGATCTCAGCTCACTGCAAGCTCCGCCTCCCGGGTTCACGCCATTCTCCTGCCTCAGCCTCCCGAGTAGCTGGGACTACAGGCGCCTGCCACCTCGCCCGGCTAAGTTTTTGTATTTTTAGTAGAGACGGGGTTTCACTGTGTTACCCAGGATGGTCTCGATCTCCTGACCTCGTGATCCGCCCGTCTCGGCCTCCCAAAGTGCTGGGATTACAGGCTTGAGCCACCACGCCCGGCCGAGCTGGATTTCTAAAAACACTGAAAAGGACATTTATTTAAGACTGGCTTAAACAATAAATAATCGGATCATCCTAGACACTCACCTCATCAACAGACATGGTTGGATGTGGTGGATGATTATATATTCGCTGAAAATAGCTGTTTGCTTCATCATCTATCTCTTTACTAAAGTGCTGGTTTGCCTCTGGCCACACCTGAGACAAGTCCGCTGTTGGAAACAAAAAAGGCATCAGTGGGTATTTAAGCCCTTCTTCCACTTCCCCATAAAACACAGACAGCCAGAGACTATTGCAGTTCTAACTTTAAGGGAAATATAAAAAAACTGAAAAAGGTATTAAGTGGTCAAGTTTCAGTATTAACGTGTTCTAGGGTAGACATAAAAGATCCTTAACAAAGTGCCTTCCATAATTCTACATTAGTATTATCTTCATCAGGACTCATTACAACACAAAAGTTAACTTGGTTCAAACTCATAATGCACTTACCCTTAATACAACCTCATTAAGTTAACAAATCTTTATCACTTTATAATAAAAATCACATTTAACATATAATTATCATGCATGTGCATGAAAGACTGATGTAAACACAAAGCATGCTACAAAACATAACATTCAGACAAGACTTTCACACTAACGTTATCAAGTCAGCTGGAATACTTTCAAATCTCGTGTCATGACTACACAGTCCCAATGACAAGGACTTCAGTCAATTATACCTATGGATTTATAAAGATGACTTCTATGAATTTAGTTAGGATAAAAAATCACTAAGGAGGTGAAACAAAAATTGGAAACAGAAATCTGAAATTTTCCTTGTCACTCCTGACTTGCTTTAAAAAAAACTCAACACATGTTTAGGTTAAGTACAAGAGTTACATTCATTTATCTACCACATATTAATTTCTCTTTATCTTATCTATTTCTTACTTTTAGGACAAACACCCTCAGGATGCAGCCTCTTACTAACCATGACTTTGTTCTGGGAATCCACAGCAAAAGTGGATTGATATCTCTAACTTTTATTTTAATAATTCAAATTTGTGAATTTATTCCCACTGGTCTAGAAGGCACATCAACATATGGCCCTACTAACACAAATGAGACATACAACTAAACATTTTTATCAGTCACACTTCACAATCACAGACAACACTACCACTTACAAGGTTTCATCTTACTCTGCTGGAATGTAGGCTGATTCAGTCCAGAGGTGCCCAATTTCCTCTGTACAAAAGGGTCGTTATTCACTGCAGGGAGTCCAAGAGCACCAGTTCCTATACCAGTCAGGCTGCCTGTGCCAAGACCACCTACTAGAGAGAACGAAGGCAGCCACAAATCCTATCATTATTCATATTCTTGATTTTATTAACATCTCAGATGTATTAATAAGACTGACTTTTAAAATAGTCATAATAACTCTTACTTTAAAAGTCAGAGCCTTTGTTAATTCCCTTATTACATCTATTCAATTTTACAGAGCCTACAAACTAGGCAGTAACAACAGATAATCCAAATTTCTTCAGCATCTGGAATTATTTATATTCTTGATAATGTGCAAAAAATTAAGTATACATTCTCGAAGCACATACTCCCATACCCAAGGTAGTTAAAATAAGGAGGTGGCTAGCTTTTCTCAATTATTCAAATCAGATAATTTCATGATACCATCTTTTAAAGTTACCATGAGTCTCAAAACTTCTTTATTCCTCTCAACTCTGACAAACGGAATCTTACAGTAATTAGAGCTTTGCTAGGAAGGCCTTAGTAAGTTCAGTAACGTTTATTTAAATGAATTAATCATAAAAGCCAGAAGCACAGAGCAGCAATGTTAACTAGATCAGAGTCAATGATAACACTGAAGTCCTTAGGTTTTAGTGCCCGAACTTACAGTGTCAACATAACAGGTACAGGGGGCTAAGAAGATGTAGGTAACAAACAACCACAACAACCAAAAAAATGTAGCTTTTACTTCAATGTGAAGTTACATGCCACGGTATCTGGGAAAAAAACTGAAAACGTGGCCAGGTGCGGTGGCTCACGTCTGTAATCCCAGCACTTTGGGGGGCCAAGGTGGGTGGATCACCTGAGGTCAGGAATTTGAGACGAGCCTGGCCAACATGGTGAAACCCTGTCTCTACTAAAAATACAAAAAACTAGCAAGCCATGGTGGCCGGTGCCTGTAATCCCAGCTACTCAGGAGGTGAGGCAGGAGAATCGCTTAAACCTGGGAGGCTGAGGTTGCAGTGAGCCGAAATAGCGCCACTGCACTCCAGCCTGGGCAACAAGAGCGAAACCCCGTCCCCCGCAAAAAAAAAAAAAAAAAAAAAAAAACCTTAAAATGTTTTTAGGATGTCCTATCATCTTCAAGGTTGGTGAAATGCAATAAGGCAGGCAGAACATATGCCTGAACCTGATATGTACAATAGTTTCTAACTTTATTATACCAACCTGAATTCATAAAGCTGTTCTTGATCTAAGCCCTTTAGAAAGTGATTAACATACATGTTACCATTTATATTATCATGTTAACACAAAATCCTTACTAAATAATTCAATTAACTTTACAACTACAAATATCCTAATTCTTTCCTCCAATTAGACTGAATGGAATATAATCTGTTTTTCTTTTCCTAACTTTGGATACTGAAGGAGCTTTCACAATTTCATTTAAACAGCTTTCCTTGTCATAGTGACTCCAAACCCCTTACGAAATAGTAAGGCATAATGAAACTTATGAATAATCCACGCTCTCATTTGCCTCCCCCTTACCTGGAAGCTGTGATGAAAGTCCTCCAATACCACTGAATGCAGTGGTTTGATTGGGGGTTGAAAGGGGTGGAAATGCTTTTGCTGGTGACTGAGGGGTACTGAATGCAGAACCCAAATTTGGAGGAAAACCCTGCATACTCTGGGTGTGAGGGGCAGCTGAACCACCTATACTAAGAGATGTCATTCCAGCAAGAGGGTCAATCTAAAGAAAAACATTATAAAAATGTATTAAACATACTTCGAGGAAAGGCAGACACACATAAAGCAGTCTTTAACAACATCTCTTCATACTCTTAAAAAGCAAACTATTACACCCACTCAATCACAATGATACTTAAATCCCAGTTATCAAGTCAAGCGTGTCAGTCACTTTTCTTACTGTGTTACATATGGAATAGGTTTAAAGAGTTTGCCTTTGACAAAGTTCAGGTTGAGAATCCCTTATCGAAAATACTTGGGACCAGAAAAGTTTTCAATTTTGGATTTTGGAATATTTGCACACACATAACCAGGTATCATAACAATCCCATCATGGGGAGGGGACCCATGTCAAAGCACGAAATTCACTTGTTTCACATATACCTATATACACATAACCAGAATGTAATCTTATAAAATATTTTTTTAAGCATTTTGTGCGTGAAACAAAACTATGACTATGTTCTGATTCAACACATAACATCAGATTAGGTATGGAATTTTCTACTTGTGGTGTGTCATGTCAGTGCTCCAAAAGTTTGATTTTGGAGCATTCTAGATTTACAGATTAAGGATGCTCAACCTATAACAGAGCCATAAAAAGGGCTATAAAATCTAATGAACAACACTTAAGATGAACTGCCCTAAACTTTTAGTGGTGACATGGGACAGTTATATTAATAAATCCTCACAAATTCCAATAAGTCACTTTAAAACAATCTCTCAAGCTAAATTTAAGTTTCAACATAAATAGAAATATTAGAAATTAGAAACAAATCTCCCAGTCAAAATAAATTTAGTCAAAATTTGGGGATTTTGGAGGTGGGGGAAGATCAGCTCCAATTTTGAAAACAAAAACAAGGTATGTTATTCACCAAAATATGTATTTTTAAAATATCTAATAACTGCACTTCCAGGCTTAAGTTTGTGGCACTACTTCATACCTTCATGGCTATAGAATGTGACAAGCAAATGCCTTTTATAGGGAAATAGCCACTGAATCACTAAGTTTTAGCCTCTTTCTTTCCTTAAAACCCAATATGCCATTCAATGCATCTGAAAATAGAAGCGCAATATGTTGCTCCCAGAGAGAAGGGGGTGGTTGATGTCAGGGAGTAACTTAAATGTACCTTGTTTTTAAAAGAGCAGTTCAGTTGAGAGCTGAAGAGCCCCAGTTATAACAAGTCGTTATGCTCTAGCACTGTTGCTTGGCCCGTGAAGCTACAAACAAGACACATCAGGTTCAAAGGCAGTGCTTAGGTCTCAAGAGTCTATGTAATTCATATTTTAAAAAGAAACCCTCTTCATTTACCTAAATAAGTTGTTTGTATATTTCCTCTTAGCGTCACGTTCTATTTGATGATAAAATCTATTCTTAACTACAATGCCTATTTACATATCTCCTTTAAAATAAGTGGATGCTAGACATGCAGTTATCTAAAATGTAACAAATTCAGACAATTTATTAAAGACATAGAAGCTTATTCTATTCCAAATCTATGGCAAATGAAGATGTATCGAATGTAGCACTCATTTACCTGAACAGGAGAAATGGCATCTAAGCTGCTAGCACTAGGAGGACGGCCTTTTGGCATAACTCCAGGTGGTGGTTGTCTGGCCTTATTCATAACATTGCTGCAATTGGCTACCATGGTGAGGATAGTTTCCGATAGCTCCTGAGAAACACTCCTAAAATAGAGGGGAAAAAGTAAAAAAAATCAGTTCCTATTCCCCAGAACATGTAAGTAAACCAATCTGATTTTTATTTTTTTTGTTTCTTTTTGAGATGGAGTCTCACTCTGTCACCCAGACTGGAGTGCAGTGGCACGGTATCAGTTCACTGCAACCTCTGCCCCGCAGGGTTCAGGCAATTCTTCTGCCTCAGCCTCCTGAGTACCAATCTGATTTTCTAATAAATAAACTTTGTTGAGGCCGGGCACAGTGGCTCATACCTGTAGTCCCATTGCTTTGAAAGACTGAGGTGGAAGGATTGCTTGAGCCAGGAGTTTGAGGCCAACCTTGGGCAAGATAGCAAGATCCCATGTCTACAAATATTAAATAAGTATTAAAAAGTCGAGGCTGGACGTAATGGCTCACGCCTGTAATCCCAGCACTTTGGGAGGCCAAGGTGGGCGGTTTGCCTAAGGTCAGGAGTTCAAGACCAGTCTGGCTAACATGGTGAAATCCCATCTCTACTAAAAACACAAAAATTAGCCAGGCATGGTGGTGCACGCCTGTAGTTCCAGCTACTCAGGAGGCTGAGGCAGAAGAATCACTTGAACCTGGGAGGCAGAGACTGCAGTGAACCGAGATCACGCCACTGCACTCCAGCCTGGGTGACAGAGCAAGATTCCATCTCCAAAACAAAACAAAACAAAACAAAAGTGAGCCTGGTCTCGTGGCATGCGCCTGTACTCCCAGCTACTTGGGAGGCTGAGTTGGGAGGATTGATAGAGTGCAGGAGTTCGAGGCTGCAATGAGCTATAATCACACCACAGCATTTCAGCCTGGGTAAGAGATGAGAAGTAAAGGGAAAGGGGAAAGAAAACTTGCTGGAACATGTAGCCAAATTTCTGCCACATCCTATCCCTCTGCACTTGTCACTCATCACTAGAATTTTCTGAGTGCTGGCTTTCTCTTGAAACTAATTTGCACTTCTGAAATGAACTAGTACACAGTACAACCAAAATATTTTAAAATTCTCCAAGAAACATTCCACAGCTTCAACCACTTTGTCAAACATTATGCCCAAACCCAAACATATCAAAGCAAACAGGCATGCAATTTTTATACTAGTATATCACAGTCTAAGATAATATATGTACTTACTTATAGACAAAAACACCATGCATAGTCATTACCTTTAACAAGCACATGAAGAAGCGACTGACCTCTAAAACAAATGTCAAGTAGGGTAAATGTTTACTTGACAGTTAAACCAATTTTCCTATCTTAGGTTGCTATCACAGGTTGAGCATCCCAAATCCGAAAATCTGAATCCCAAACACTACAAAATCTAAAACTTTTTGAATGCCAATGTTTAAAGGAAATGCTCATTGGAGCATTTTGGAGTTTGGATTTTTGAACTGAAGGTGTATATTAAGCAAGTATAATGCAAATGGTTAAAAAAAATTTTTTTTAACCCAAAACCCAAAACACTTCTGATCCCAAGCATTTCCAAGAAGGGATACTCAGTCTGTATTGCCTCATACAACCATGGGGTCCTTTGTATTTAGAAGCTCTACTTGGATCATGAGCGGTGGCTCATGCCTATAATCCTAGCACTTTGGGAGGCTAAGGCAGGCGGATCACCTGAGGTCAGAAGCTCGAGACCAGCCTGGCCAACATGGTGAAACTCCATCTCTACTAAAATTACAAAAATCAGCCGGGCGAGTGGCAGGCACCTCTAATCCCAGCTACTCAGGAGACTGAGGCAGGAGAATTGCTTGAACCCGGGAGCCGAGACTGCACTACTGTACTCCAGCCTGGGCAACAGAGTGTGAGACTCCATATCAAAAAAAAAAAAACAGAAGCTCTACATGATAAGCTGGGAGGTGGAGGTGGCTTACACCTATAATCCTAGCACTTTGGGAGGAAGGCGGTAGTGGGAGGATCGCTTGAGGAAGGAGCGTCAAGACCAGCCTGTGAACACAGCAAGAATTCATCTCTACAAAAAATTTTCAAAATTAGCCAGGTGTGTTGGTACATGACGGTAGTCCTAACCACTTGGGAGGCTGAGGCGGGAGGAGTGCTTGAGCCCAGGATTTCAAGGCTGTAGTGAGCTATGATCACATCAATGCACTCCAGTCTTAGAGAAAGAAGAAGACCCTGTCTCTAAAAAAATTAATTAAAAAAAAAAAAGGGCAAGGCACGGTGGCTCATGCCTGTAATCCCAGCACTTCGGGAGACAGAGATGGGTGGATCACAAGGTCAGGAGTTTGAGACCAGCCCGGCCAACACAGTGAAATCCCTTCTTTACTAAAAATACAAAAAATTAGCCAGGTGTGGTGGCAGGTGCCTGTAATCCCAGCTACTCGGGAGGCTGAAGCAGGAGAATTGCTTGAACCTGGGAGGCGGAGGTTGCAGTGACCCGAGATCACACCACTGCACTCAAGCCTGGGCGACAGTGAGAGACTCTGTCTTAAACAACAAAAAAAAGCAGTAGCAGCTGTACATGAACTTAGTCTTAAATCTTCCCACCTAAATTCAGAATGTTACTAGTGGCATTAAGAAGTAAAAGTGATCACTCAGAAAAGAAAGTGGTTTCACATTTGGAGGAAAAAAAAAAACAAAAAGACTAGGGTGCTAACAGTACTGAATAAGCCTGTATTACATTAAATCGATAGAGAAAAATCTATGAAAATTTTTACTTGTGCCAGCAAAATAACAATAGTTTGAACATAGAAACAAATGAAATAAACAAGTTGTTTTATGTCCATTGAAGCCAGGAAGAAAAATACAGTCCCGTACCATATAATGACATTTCAGTCAACAAAATGGTATATGGGACCACATATATAATGGTTGTCCCACAAATTCTAATATCATATTTTGCTGTACCTTTTCTGTTTAAATATACAAATACCACTGTGTTATAATTGCCTTCAAATTATTCAGTATAGTAACATCACTGTACAGGTTGGTAGCTTAGGAGGAATAGGCCATACCACATAGGCAAACTGTATACAGTACATTATACCATCTAGGTTTGTTACCAGTATACTATATAATGCTCACACAAAGACAGAATTGTCTAATGACACATATCTCAGAAATGCATTCCTATTGTTACGCTATGCAGACCACAAAAAAGAAAAGGGAGCCTCACACTCCTAAAGGTATTGGTCTACGGCCGGGCGCGGTGGCTCAAGCCTGTAATCCCAGCACTTTGGGAGGCCGAGATGGGCGGATCATGAGGTCAGGAGATCGAGACCATCCTGGCTAACACGGTGAAACCCCGTCTCTACTAAAAATACAAGAAAATTAGCCGGGCGAGGTGGCGGGCGCCTGTAGTCCCAGCTACTCGGGAGGCTGAGGCAGGAGAATGGCGTGAACCCGGGGGAGCGGAGCTTGCAGTGAGCCGAGATCGCGCCACTGCACTCCAGCCTGGGGCACAGAGCAAGACTCCGCGTCAAAAAAAAAAAAAGGTATTGGTCTACTTATTTACTTTAGAAACAAGTAGAACATTAGTTTCCACAAAAATGCTCAAAATAATTAAAGGTATTTCAAATTTAAGGAAACAAGAGGCCCTCTGAATCTTCACTTACAAATGTATCTGCATTCCAAATACTCCACAACAATTAAAACTTCATAGAGATACCGTATCTCCATGTTGTCCCATATCTCACCATAACAATGGGGACATACTGTATTAGCAAGGCTGTGGGGAAACAGACGCTGTAACACTGCTGGTTTTACAACATAGAAAAATCCCTATAGAGGAAAACTGTGCAATACCTAACACAATCGCACACGAATTTACCTATTATTCTGACACATCCACTTCTAGTAGTCCAATTACACACTGGTAAAAATGATGGGTGCAAAACACTGCTCACTACAACACTATATGTGATACAAAGAGCGAAAACAAAGTGAATTTTCACCAGTAGGAGACTGGTTGACTAAAGTACAGAATACTCATTCAATGGAGTATTATGCAGCAATTAAAAGAAACAAGGAAGCTCTCTAATTGTATGGAGTGAACTCTAGGATATAAGATCAAGAAGCAAGTTGTATATTATCTCTTCTACAGTGAAGGATAAATATACAAATGAGTATGTGTTTTTAATATAAGATAATGCAAAATAATTAATGACAGTGGCTAACTACAGGAGAAAAGGAGAACAAGGTAGAGGTATCAGAGTTCAAAGTAAGATTTCTCCAAATGTATCTTGCTTTAGAGTTTTGACTTTAAAACCACATCTATGTTTTACCAATCACGAAAACAAATGCAAGCAAACAAACCATTAAATTTAAAAAAAACTGTTCCAAAAAGACCAATGCCACGGGTCAGAAAAACCGGCTACAAAGCAGTAGATGGTAATTATATTATACTACATTGAATCCAAATGCCTTCAACTGTGTAAGCCACACTAATATTTTATGTCTTATGGAAAAACAAAAAAAGTAATTCCACCAATTATAAGACACATCACCAATAAGACACATCGTTTCAGAAATTAAAGTAGGAAGAAAAATAAAATGGGCACTTTAGAATAAACTATAGTAAATTAAAATATTCACCTTTATTATTTAGGGATAAATTCTTATTTCTGACAGAGTTTCAAACTTAGAAGTGGCAAGAACTGGCCAGGCGCAGTGGATCACCTGTGGTCAGGAGTTCGAGACCAGCCTGACCAACATGCTGAAACCCCCTCTCTACTAAAAATGCAAAAAAATTAATTAGCTGGGCATGGTGGCATGCACCTGTAATCCCAACTACTCAGGGGGCTGAGGCAGGAGAATAGCTTGAACCTGGGAGGTGGATGTTGTAGTGAGCCAAGATGGCACCATTGCACCCCAGCTTGGGCAACAAGAGAAAAACTCCGTCTCAAAAAAAATAAATAAATAATAAAAGAAGTGTCGCCGGGCGCAGTGGCTCAAGCCTGTAATCCCAGCACTTTGGGAGGCCGAGACGGGGGGATCACGAGGTCAGGAGATCGAGACCATCCTGGCGAACACAGTGAAACCCCGTCTCTACTAAAAAGTACAAAAAAAAAAAACTAGCTGGGCGAGGTGGCGGACGCCTGTAGTCCCAGCTACTCGGGAGGCTGAGGCAGGAGAATGGCGTGAACCCGGGAGGCGGAGCTTGCAGTGAGCTGAGATCCGGCCACTGCACTCCAGCCTGGGCAACAGAGCGAGACTCCGTCTCAAAAAAAAAAAAACAAAAAAACAAAACAAAAAAAAAAAAAGAAGTGGCAAGGCAGCAAGAATATTACAATTAACTCCCACAAATGCTTTTCATGCCAAGGGTATACATTTGCCCTATTAATCTAACCATTCTTTCTATACTTTTTGTCCTGCAGCATTGGTTTGGATATATCATGAATTTATCCCTAAATGCTTCACTACATGTTTTCTTCTTTTTTTGAGACAGGGTCTCACTGTCGCACAGGCAGCAATGCAGTGGTGCAATTACAGTTCACTGTAGCCTCTGCCTCCTGAGTTCAGATGATCCTCCAACCTCAGCCTCCCCAGTTGCTGCGATTCCACACATACAGACCACGCCCAGCTAATTTTTAAATGTTTTTTTCAGAGACGGGGTTTTGCGACGTTGCCCAGGCTGGTCTCAAAATCCTAAGCTCAAGCAATTTGCCCACCTCAGTCTCCTAAAGTGCTGGGGTTACAGGTGTGAGCCACCATTCTCAGCCTTCACTATGTATTTTCTATAAGAAAAACATTTTCCTACATAGCCATGTAAAATCAAACATCAGAAGCTTAACAATGATAAAATAAACAGGCCATGTTCACATTATACCAACTATTCCCACAATGCTCTTCGAAGCTATTTTTCCCTTGGAACAGGATCCATTCCATTGCATTAAGTTGTCACCTCTCTTCAGGTCATTTAATCTGAAAGATTTTCTTAGCCTTTACGTGTCCTTCTTGACTTTATTCTTTTAAGTACAAGTCAGGATCAAGTGTAATGGTTCACACCTGTCATCCCAGCACTTTCAGAGGCAGAGGCAGGTGGATCACTTCAGGTCAGGAGTTCAAGAGCAGCCTGGCCAACATGGCAAAACCCCATCTCTACCAAAAATACAAAAAATTAGCCAGGTGTGGTGGTGTGCGCCTGTAGTCCCAGCTACTCAGGAGGTTGAGGGAATCGCTTGAACCCAGGAAGCAGGGGTTGCAGTGAGCCAAGTTCGCAACTGCATTCCAGCCTGGACAAGAGAGCAAGACCCTGCCTCAAAAAAAAAGGGGGGGAAGTACAAGTCAGTTGTTTTGTAGAATGTCCCTTGATTTGTCTGATATTCTAAATTCAAATTAGGTATCACAACCTTACGGCATAAATTACCTTGAATTCTTCTCAGTGCATTCTATGAAACACATGATGTAGGTTTCACATGGTGATCACTTTGATCAACAGATTAACATGGTATCTGACAGGTTTCTCCGCTGAAGTTGTTTTCCCCCTTTGTAATTACAATGTAATTTGTGGAGAGATATTTTCAAACTACATAATTATCCTGCTCTTCAAACATATACCCATTACTATTAGCACACATTAACAATTACAACTCCATCATAGTAACTTCTGTATGTATTAGCTGAAATAACTTTCCTTCTCTGGCATTTATTATCATCAGTATAGATTCAGAATACTTTGGATACATTATCTTATTAAATTTTTCAACAAGTACTGCTAAGAGATCAATTAAAGAAATTAATTGAGGCCGGGCGCGGTGGCTCAAGCCTGTAATCCCAGCACTTTGGGAGGCCGAGACGGGCGGATCACGAGGTCAGGAGATCGAGACCATCCTGGCTAACACGGTGAAACCCCGTCTCTACTAAAAAATAAAAAAAACTAGTGGGGCGAGGTGGCGAGCACCTGTAGTCCCAGCTACTCGGGAGGCTGAGGCAGGAGAATGGCGTGAACCCGGGAGGCGGAGCTTGCAGTGAGCTGAGATCCGGCCACTGCACTCCAGCCTGGGTGACAGAGCAAGACTCCGTCTCAAAAAAAAAAAAAAAAAAAAAAGAAATTAATTGAAACCCAAAAGTTAGGTAAACTGCCTTCTTACAATAAAAACATTCTGTGCAATTTTAGCAAGCAATTAACTCTGCAGAATATTCCACTGCAGATGGATTAAAATGTATAAATGTAAAAGGCTACACTTTAGAACTTGAAACTGCAGAACATTTAGAGCTTATAGAGCAGAGTGCTTTGGAATGAATAATTATTTCTTGTACAAGGCAGTCTTGTGCAATGTGGAATGTTTGTAGACAGTATCATTGGTTTCTTTTATTATTTTATTTCTGAGACAGAGTTTCACTCTTGTTGCCCAGGCAGGAGTGCAATGGCAAGATCTTGGCTCACCCCAACCTCTGCCTCTGCCGGTTGAAGCGATTCTCCTGCCTCAGCCTCCCGAGTAGCTGGGATTTCAGGCATGCACCACCACGCCCGGCTAATTTTTAGTAAAGACGGGGTTTCTCCATGTTTATCAGGCTGGTCTTGAGCTCCCAACCTCAGGTGACCCACCCTCAGCCTCCCAAAGTGCTGGGATTACAGGTGTGAGCCACTGCACCCAGCCTAGTATCATTGGTTTCTACTACTAGGTGTTAGAGGCATGTTTCTCTCTAATTATGACAAAAAGACCATCAGGCCAAGCATGGTGGCATGCGTCTATAGGACCACCTATTCACAAGGCTCAGGCAGGAAGACTAAGCCAGGAGTTCAAGGTTGCACTGAGCTATGATTGTGCCTGTTGAACTTCAGGCTGTTCAACAACACAGTAAGACCTCAAGGGGGGAAAAAAAAAAAGGCTGAGCATAGGTGGCTTATGCCAATAATCCCAGGACTTTAGGATGCAGAGAGGATTGTTTGAGCCTGTGAGTGAGCCATGATCACATCACTAAACTCTAGTCTGGGTAACGGAGCGAGACTATTCAAACAACAACAAAAAGAAATAATGCTGGCCGGGTGTGGTGGCTCATACCTGTAATCCCAGCATAGGAAGAGTGCCTCGGCTCAGGAGTTTGAGACCATCCTGGGCAACATGGTGAAGCTCCATTAAAAAAAAAAAAAAAAAAAGGCGAGGATGGTGGTATTTGCCTGTAATCCCAGCTAATCGGAGGCAACAGAGCAAGACATCGTCTCAAAAAAAAGAAAAAAAAAATACATTCTCACAAGGCAAAACGATAGGGTATGGGCTGACTTCCTCTCCTTCATACAAGCAACTAGAAAAGTATCTGAATCAACTTTTTCAGAACTTTGGAAATTAACCAAAGGCTTATAAACAAGTAGGAAACGTTTATTCAAGAGACTATCAAGCTTTCTAGCATATTAATTTACCCTATTATTCCCATCTCCAGCTACACAGCAAGCTTAGAAGCTAACAGCTCTCAATCACAATGAAAACCAGAAGCCTGAGAAGTGAGTCAAACCAGGGTTAAAACATCAAAGTCTCCTTCTCAGTGAACTGTCATGATTTCACCTGTATAGGGAGTCTGTGTGAGAACACCATGACATGGTTGGATTTATTTGATCTAAAAACTGACCCAAACAAAAACCTTTTCTGCATGAGGTGTTTGCAAAAAACATTTGAAAGTAATTGTCTGAAACTGACTGCCTGTCCGAGATGGAAGACTATCACAGTTGGAGCAAACCACAGGCTAACTAAAAATCTGTAAAGAAGGCCAGGCACGGTGGTTCACACCTGTAATCCCACCACTTTGGGAGGTGGGCGAACCATCCGAGGTTGGGAGTTCGAGACCAGCCTGATCAACATAAGAAACCGCCTCTACTAAAAGAAATACAAAATTAGCTGGGCGTAATGGTTCATGCTTGCAATCCTAGCTACTTGGGAGGCTGAGGCAGGAGAACAGCTTGAACCCAGGAGGTGGAGGTTGCAGTGAGCCAAGATTGCACCACTGGCACTCCAGCCTGGGCAACAAGAGCAAAACTTCATCTCGGAAAAAAAAAAAAAATCTGTAAAAAACTTTGGGCCGGGTGCGGTGACTCAAGCCTGTAATCCCAGCACTTTGGGAGGCCGAGGCAGGCAGATCACGAGGTCAAGAGATCGAGACCATCCTGGCCAACATGGTGAAACTCTGTCTCTACTAAAAATACAAAAATTAGCCAGGCGTGGTGGTGTGCACCTATAATCCCAGCTACTCGGGAGGCTGAGGCAGGAGAATCGCTTGAACCCGGGAGGTGGAGGTGGAGGTTGTAGTGAGCTGAGATCGTGCCACTGCTCTCTATCCTGGTCAACAGAGTGAGACTCTGTCTCAATTAAAAAAAAAAAAAGAAAAAAGAGAGAGAGAGAGGAAAAAAAACTTTGGAAGTAAAGACTAAGGTGGCTGTGAACTGCCTGGCTTAGTGCTGAAAGTCAGCCCCAAAGAACATCTAATACTCTCCCAGAGTAAAAACTAATTATTGATTCCCAAGATTAGGTTTAAGAAAATCTCTCAATCTTAGCTGACAACAAGGCTAACCAAGCAGGAACTTCAGTAGCCAACTATTATAAAGAAGAGAATTAGTTTAGGAAAGTCACTAAACAGAAAAAGGGTAATAACGAACAATACGCTCTGCTGAAGAGGGAAGATCTGATTTCAGGAAATGTCATATTATTTAAAGTTGTCTGTTTTCAACAAAAAAATTACAAGACCTGTAAAGAAACAAAAGGGTGTCCCACACGAAGGGCTGGAAAGCTATCAGCAGAAATGATCCTTGAGGAAGCACAGCTGTTGGCCTTACTAGACACGGAATTCAAATCGGTTACCTTAAATAGGTTCAGAGAACACATTTATTTGCATTTTATTTATTTTATTTTTATTTTATTTTATTTATTTTTGAGACAGAGTCTTACTCTGTTGCCCAGGCTGCAGTGCAGTGGCACAAACTTGGCTCACTGCAACCTCCGCCTCCTGGGTTCAACCAATTCTCCTGCCTCAGCCTCCCAAATAGCTGGGACTACAGTTGCCTGTCACTACACCTGCCTAATTTTTGCATTTTTAATGAAGACGGGGTTTTGCCATGTTGGTCAGGCTGGTCTTAAACTCCTGATCTCAGGTGATCCAGCCCTCCCAAAGGGCTGCTGGGATTACAGGCTGAAGCCACGACACCCAGCCACTACTGAACACATTTAAAGGAAAGTATATCAAAAGAACTGAAGGAAAGCATAAGAATATTATCTCAAAAAGCATGTCCATAGAAATTAGCCAAAAAAAAAAAAAAAGCCAAGAACCAAACAGAAATTTGTTTTTTCCCGTCAGACACTACACTCTACAACGTACCAAACAGAAAAAGTACAGTAACTGTAATAAAGTTTCACTAACCACCATACATTCAAGCAGACAAAAGAGTTCATTTGAAGATGGATCAATTAAAATTATCTAGCCTGAGAAAATGAAAAAAAAAAAAAGAAAAAAAAAAAAACGGGGTGGGAGGGGCTGAGAACTCAAGAGACATGTGGAGCACCACTGAGTGTGCCACCACAAACATAAAGGGAGTACAAAGAGAGAAGAAAAAGGTACGGAAAGATTTGTAGAAATAATGACTGAAAACCCTGTAAGTTTTTTAAAATACATTAATCTAGACATCCAAGAAATTCAATAAATTCTAAGCAGAATAAACTCAAAGAGATTCACACCTAGAACAACATAATCAAGCTGATGAAAGAAAAAAGACAAGGAGAGTATCTTACCAGCAGCAAGACAGAAGCAACTCATCACATACAATACTCAATAAATTAACAGCTGATGTCTCATCAGAAACCATGGAGGACAGAAAGCAGTGGGGGAGCATATTCAAAATGTTCAAAGAAAAGGAATGCCAACCAGGAATCCTTCATCTGGCAAAGCTATCCCCAAAGATACAGGAGGAATTAGGATATTCCCTAGATAACAAAAAGAGGTAATTCATTGCTAGCAGTCCTGCTGAAACAAGAAAAATTCAAGAATCCTGGCTGAAATGAAAAGACACTGAACACTGACCTGAATCCGTATGAAAAAATACTGGCAAAGATACACAGGTAAATATGAAGGACAGTATGAATCTTCTAATTAAAGAACAACCGGGTTGGGTGCAGTGGCTCATTGCTGTAATCCAAACACTTTGGGAAGCTAAAACGGGAGATCAGTTTGAGCCCAGAGGTTCGAGACCAGACTGGGCAACATACTGAGACCTCAACTTTACAAAAAATAAAAAAATTTATCAGGTGTGGTGGCACATGTTTGTGGTCCCAGCTACCTGGGAGGATTGCTTTGAGTCTGGAGGGCTGAGGCTGCACTGAGCTGTGATCGTGTCCTGTGTGGGCAACAGAATGAAACCCTGCCTCAAAAAAATAACTGCATGAATTATAAACCTTTTGGTGATCATATAATGTATAAAGGTATAATTTGTATGACAATAATGGCAAAAATCAAGGCAAAGGGGACGAAGCCATACTAAAGGAAAATTTTGGATCCTACTGAAACTAAAAGATTGGAATAAGTTAAAATGTTAGTTTTAATACCCAAGGCAGCCACTAAGAAACAAAACAAAAAATAAAGTCAAAGAAACAAAGGAGTTAAGATGGTACGCTACAAAATATTTATTTAACAGTAAGACAGGCAATAATAGAAGAACAGAGGGACAAAGGTGACAAGAGATAGAAAGATTAACAGCAAAAGAGCCCTACATTGTCAATAAATATATTAAATGCAAGACAGGCAGAATGTAGTAAATACACACACAAATTCACACACTCCAACCATACCTTCTCTAAAAGAGACCTGCTTCAGATTAAGACACATATAGCTTGAGGAAAAAAAAAACAAAAACAAAAACAAAGATATACCAAGCAAACCACTATAGATAACTATAATGGTTATACTAGTATCACACAAAACAAACGTTTAAGAAAAAAACTGTTAATAGAGACAAAGACATTTTACAATAAGGGTCAATCCATCAGAAATATGTAACCATTAAGGCCGGGCATGGTGGCTCATGACTGCAATCCCATCACTTTGGGAGGCCAAGGCGGGTAGATCACCTGAGGTCAGGAGTTCAAGGACACACTGGGAAACATGGTGAAACTCCATCTCTACTAAAAGTACAAAAAAAAAAATTAGCTGGGCATGGTGGCGCACGCCTGTAGTCCCAGCTACTCCAGAGGCTGAGGCAGGAGAATCAATGAAACGTAGGAGGAGGAGGTTGCAGTGAGACAAGACAGTGCTACCACACCGCAGCCAGGGCGACAGAGCGAGACACAAGACTCCATCTCAAAAATAATAATAAAATAAAGAAGTATGTAACAATTACAAAAACATATACTTAAAAACAAAGCCCCAAACACATGAAGGAAAAACTGACAAAACTGAAGGGAGAAAAAGACGGTCAAAAAAATAACAGGAGGCCGGACACAGTAGCTCACGCCTGTAATCCCAGCACTTTGGGAAGCTGAGGCGAGTGGATCACTTGAAGTCAGGAGTTTGGGACCAGTCAGGCCAATATGTTGAAATCCCATCTCTACTAAAAATTTAAAAATCATCTGGGTGTGGTGGTGAGCACCTGTAATCCCAGCTACTCAGGAGGCTGAGGCACAAGAATCACTTGAACCTAGGAGGCGGAGGTTGCTGTGAACCAAGATCACACCACTGCACTCCAGCCTGGGGGACAGAGCCAGACTCCGTCTCAAAAAAGTAAAAAAATTAAAAAAAAAAAAAATTGGGCCGGGCATGGTGGCTCACACCTGTAATCCCAGCACTTTGGGACGCCAAGGTGGGCGGATCACCTGAGGTCAGGAGTCCGAGACCTGCCTGACCAATATGGAAAAACCCCGTCCCTACTAAATATACAAAATTAGCTGGGCTTGGTGGCGCATGCCTGTAATCCCAGCTACTCAGGAGGCTGAGGCAGGAGAATTGCTTGAACCCAGGAGGTGGAGGTTGCAGTGAGCCGAGATCACGCCACTGCACTCCAGCCTGGGCAACAAGAGCAAAACTCCAACTCAAAAAAAAAAAAAAAAAAAAATTGAATACTTCTATACTCCACTTTCAGTAACAGATAGAGCTACAAAGATAGGCCAGGTGCAGAAGGTCATGCCTATAATTAATTGAAGCACTTTTGGAGGCCAAAGTGGTAGGATGCCTTGAGCCCAGGAGTTCAACACTAGCCTGGGTAAGACAGTGAAATCCTGTCTCTACAAAAAATAAAAAATCAGCTGGGCATGGTGGTGCATACCTGTAATGCCAGCTACTCTGAAGTTTGAGCGGGGGAGGTGGAGGTTGCAGTGAGCCATGATCATGCCACTGTACTCCAGCCTGGGGAACATACACACACACAAAAATTAAGTTAATGCTAGGCGTGGTGGCTCACGCCTGTAATCCCAGCACTTTGGGAGGTCAAGGCGGGCAGATCACTAGAGGTCAGGATGATGAGACCAGCCTGGCCAACATGGTGAAACCTGATCTCTACTAAAAATACAAAAATTAGTTGGGAGGGGTGGTGTATCCCTATAGTCCAAGCTATTTGGGAGGCTCAGGCAGGAAAATCACTTAATCCTGCAAGGCAGAAGTTGTAGCGAGCCAAGATCGTACCACTGTACTCCAGCCTGGGCGAGACAGCAAGACTCTGTCTCCAAAAAAAAAAAAAAAAAATTAAGTTAAATAAATACTTAATAAATTTAACAAAATCAGTGCAAGATGTACACTGAAATGAAAAAATATCATTGAAAAAAATTAAAGAGGCCGGGCGTGGTGGCTCACACACGTAATCCCAGCACTTTGGGAAGCTGAGGCAGATCACCTGACGTCAGGAGTTTGAAACCAGCCTGGCCAACATGGCGAAACCCTGTCTCTACTAAAAATACAAGAACTAGATGCGTGTGGTGGTGCACACTTGTAATCCCAGCTACTCGGCAGGCTGAGGCAGGAGAATCACTTGACCCCGGGAGGCGGAGGTTGCAGTGAGCCGAAATCGCACCAATGCACTCCAGCCCGGGCGACAAGAGTGAAACAACATCTCAAAAAGAAAAAAAAAAAAAATTAAAAGACCTAAATAAGTAGAAAACCATTCCAGATTCATGGATTAAAAAGACATTATTATTAAGATGGCAGTACTTACGAAAATGAGCTAAAAATTCAACATAATACTCTCGACATTCCCAGTAGGCTGTTTTGCAAATTTTTTGCAAAAATTGACTAGCTGATCTCCCATTTTTTTTTTTTTTTTTTTTTTTTTTTTTTGATACGGAGTCTCATTCTGTCGCCCAGGCTGGAGTGCAGCGGTGGGATCTCGGCTCACTGCAAGCTCTGCCTCCTGGGTTCATGCCATTCTCCTGCCTCAGTCTCCCCAGAAGTTGGGACAACAGGTGCCTGCCACCACGCGTGGCTAATTTTTTTGTATTTTTAGTAGAGACGGGGTTTCACTGTGTTAGCCAGGATGGTCTTGATCTCCTGATCTCGTGATTCACCCACCTCGGCCTCCCAAAGTGTTGGGATTACAGGCGTGAGCCACCGCACCCAGGCTTGACTAGCTGATTTTAAAATTTCTAGGAAAATTCAAGGAACCCAGAAGAGCTGCAACAATCTTAAAAAAGAACAAACCTGGGAAATTCATAATCCCCAATTTCAAAACTTACTGAAAATCTATTGTGATCAAGACTGTGGAACTGGCCTAAGAGACACAGATCAACAGAATTAAGAAACCAAAAACAGCCCGGGTGTGGTGACTCGCACCTGTAATCCCAGCACTTTTGGAGGCTGAGGCAGGAGGATCACTTGAGCCCAGGAGTTTGAGATCAGCTCGGGCAACATACTGAGACCTCATCTCTAAAAAAAGAAAAAAAAAAAAGATGATTTAAACAGCTGAGGGGTGGCATGTGCCTGTGGTCCCAGGTACTTGGGAGGCTGAGGTGGGAGGATCGCTTAATACAGGAGTTTGAGGTTGCAGTGAGCTATGATTGCACCACTGTACTCCAGCCTAGTCGACAGCAAGACCTTGCCACTTAAAAGAGAGAGACCACAAACAAACCCATGCACTACAGGCAATTGCTTTGAGATAATTCAAAAGAGAAAGTAGTGGTCTCAACAAATGCTCCTGAAACAACTGGATATTCACATGCAAAAGATGAATTTGGACCTCCATCTCACACCAGATACAAAACCTTAACTCAAATGGATCTAGTATGTATCATAAATAGTATAGGACTTTGGACTTAAAAAACATTGGACCATCTTAAACTGCTGTAACTTTCACTGAACCTCTTCTTCCACAAATCTACAATTATTCATATAATCCAATTCAAAGACAGTCATATTCATCCATGTACTTCTTACCCCGCACAAGCTTGCAGACAGGCCAACATTGTCGCCAGAGTTTCTGGAGGAAGTTGAGCACTTTTGGGCTGGTCTTTTTCTGGGGCAAGTCCACCCAAAATAGAAGGACACCGTCTCTTTAAAAAAGTCATACATGCCTGGATAAAAGGCTCCTGAGGAAGAGAAAAGTCTCTCAGTGTATTTAAAATTTATATTAAATGTTTTTGGATTAAAGATAACTACCAAGCACTATAACTAAAATCCAAAATATATAACATCTGCATTGCCACTGCAAAAAGTTGTTTCTTTTAAATTTTTCTACTTTTAGTTTATTACTGCTGCACAAATTTTGAAACTTGTACTTTAGTCATTTTAGCCACCAAAATTTAAGAGGAAAAATAAATGAACAAATCCTGCTTACCCCATGCTCTCGAATTTTATCTGTGAGCCACTTATCAAGTTTGAGGTATTCACGACGTGAAGCAAGTGCAGCAAGGTCAATAACAAAGGCAAATGGAGTACCATTTAGCAGCATTGACAAGGCCTAAAGGACAAAGCATATTAGAAAATGCAAGTGGAGCAATTAAGAAACTATCTCTGTCCCACATTCTGTTTCTTGCTTTCCACAAAGTTCAAATAAAACACACTGCTAATACTTCCTTGGTCACAATTTAAACAGCTTAGCACAATTCGGTGGTAACATTAGTCATTATTTTCTAAAATAATGATCACATTTTAAAGGTGAATACATGACACTACCTTCCAAACAAACTTTACCGTACTTCTTAAAATAACTAAACCTAGAGCAGAATAAGACTGAAAGCATGAATAATTATCCCTACCCATTTTTCAAAATCTAAACACAGGTTTAAGCACGACTACATCACCAGTACATTAATGCACCTAGTGATTAATAATATAGAGTCCATGCTGTGCATGGTGGCTCACGACTGTAATCCCAGAACTTTGGGAGGCAAGGCGGGTGGATCACCTGAGGTCAGGGGTTCAAGACCAGCCTGGCCAACATGGTGAAACCCTGTCTCTACTAAAAATACAAAAATTAGCCAGGCATGGTGGCAGGCGCCTGTAGTCACAGCTACTCGGGAGGCTGAGGCAGAAGAATCACTTGAACCTGGGAGGCAGAGGTTGCAGTGAGCCAAGAGGCACCACGACACTCCAGTCTGGGTGACTAAGTTTCCATCTCAAAAAAAAAAAAGACACAGAGTAATTCATCAAAAGATCCTGTTGATTCTCAGACAGTTGCTTAAGGGGAAAAACATGCCTAGTTTTCTCCAAAAACTGCATCTAATATAACTTATGAGAAAAGCTAATTTTTCACTATAAAACAGCTTTACAATATATGGAAGATCAATCAAAAACACTTTTATCTACCTAAAGTCACTCTCCTTCCTATCCTTTTCAAGAAACCTCTAAATCTCAACTCATTCTAGGAGTTAGTTACATGTGAATTATTCCTAGAGCATCTTTGTTACATAAGCATTTACTTTTTTTCCTTTTTTTCTTCTTTTTTTTGAGATGAAGTCTTGCTCTGTCGCCCAGGCTGGAGTGCAGTGGCACAATCTTGGCTCACCACAACCTACACCTCCCAGATTCAAGCGATTCTCCTGCCTCAGCCTCCCGAGTAGCTGGGATTACAGGCGTGCACCACCACGCCCGGCTAATTTTTCTGTTTTTAGTAGAGATGATGTTTCACCAAGTTTTGGTAAGGCTGGTCTCGAACTCCTGACCTCGTGGATCCGCCCACCTCGGCCTCCCAAAGTGCTGGGATTACAGGATTGAGCTGCCGCGCCCAGCCTTTATTTCTCATTAGTAAATAAATTGGTGTCACTCTGTCCTGCTGAACTCACCTTCAAGTCCTGGGCCACATCAAGTATTCGAGACAATTTGGCCTGATCATACTGCTCCCCTCTCATGTACCATTCTGCCATTGCATGCATGATAAGTTGGCGAATTGAGGGAGACTGTCCCTAAGAAGGGGAAGAAAGATTAAATAGATATACCGCTAAACACTGTGATAGATATTATTACAAATGCCCGGTTAATTTTACTAGAACTTGTATAAAAATCAGGTATACCGGTGCTGACATTACGTTCAGGCCTCAAACTATGCAATTACCATGATATTCTTTATGGCAAAGCCAAGTTACCTCTACATATTCCAAATAAAGCCTGTTCCTAAACTTCGGTCATACAGTCATTCATCAAACTTATCTGTCCTATATTAAGTCTGCCTATCATTTTCAAAAATAAAATGTGAACTAGATTATGTGAACATGAGGTTACATAAAGTTTACATAATTACTTAAAATGCAAATTACTGGTATATGAATAAAAACAAAACAGTTTGAGGTAACTATTTCTCATGTTGCACAGTATAGTGTTGGATGTATCACCACTTCTGGGAATGGCACCTGTACACACATTCTAAATCTTATTTCCACAAACAAGAATCTTTGATTTTTTTTTATTCCATTTCTTTTTTTTTACTGGCAGGTAGACTGGTTTTCAGAAATAACCATGAATGATGCAAATAGCTGGAACTCAGTGAGTATTTATCATAGAAGCAACAGCAAGATCATTACTATTGCTATGTCCAAGTAATATCCCAGTTAATTGTCCTAGAGTGGCAGATGGTCTGCTAGAACAAGTATTCAATCACAAGTGAGGAGATGCAGCTTGTTTACCAGCCCTTTCTACCTCACAGCTTTGGTGAGAAAGGAATGAAGACCATCTGGACTGCAAATGCTTGGTTAAATGTTTATCATGCATTTTGTAAACTGTTAAGTCTACAATGTTAATTGAGTCTCTAGGAAAGGAGGAGAAACTAACTGAATGACCTAGAACTAAGGCTATCATTTTTCACTTACAATAAAGAGCCTTATTTCATTAAGTTGTAAAAAGCACTTGTATATAATATAAACTATTACAAGAATGGGTAAAGGATAAAAAGTAACTAAAAAGGACACCTGAGGTAAAGGCAAAGAAAAATTTTTTTTTCTACATGTATCATATAATGTAGGATATTAGCTTGGGAAACTTGGCAAGACTCTGTCTCTACAAAAATCCAAAAAATTAACTGGGTATGGTGGCTTGTGCCTGTGGTCCCATCTACTCGGGATGGCTGAGGCAGGATGACTGACTGAGCCCAGGAGGTTGAGGCTGCAGTGAGACATGGTTGCACCACTGCACTCCAGCCTAAGTGACAGGGCAAGATCCTCTCTCCAAAAAAAAAAAAAAAAAGTGGGGGAGAGAAAAAAATCAGTGGACAAAAGAATACTTACTTGCCAAACACATTCTACAAAATTAGAGGTGAAAAGCACAGGGGCTTGAAAGGCATTTCAGCACAAACTGAAATAAAATGTAAATGTTGGATTTAGATAAATTAGAAAAGAATGCTAATTAAATTGATCTGTGATCTTCTTTCATTTCCCGTGAAAATACGACATCAGTACCTTCTGCCTCCATGATAGATGTTTAAGTTCCTTAGTATAAAAAGAAAAGGGATGCCCCAGCAATACAGACCTTTCTTAATACTGAAATTATTAAATATTGGCCGGGTGTGGTGGCTCATGCCTGTAATCCCAGCACTTTGGGAGGCCGAGGTGGATGGATCATTTGAGGTCAGGAGTTCGAGACTATCCTGGCCAACATGGTGAAATCCCGCTTCTACCAAAAATACAAAAATTAGCCAGGCAAGGTGGTGCATGCCTGTAATCCCAGCTCCTCAGGAGGCTGAGGCAGGAGAATCACTTGAACCCAAGAGATGGAGGTTGCAGTGAGCCAGACCGCACTCCCGCCTGGGCGACAGAGCAAGACACCATCTCAAAAAAAAAAAAAAGGGGGGGGAAAGAAAATAAAATCATTAAATATTATTTTGCCTCCTTGCTTTTTGGATCTTATATTTTATTCCTCACATGATTCTAACAGATAAAACAAGTTTTATGACAGTATGACTTCTAAAGTCATAATAATTCAGAGATGTAAAAAAAAAAAGTTCTCTGCTTGAGCTTCCTCAACACTCTGAAAGTCAATTATTCAGATGAAAAAATGGTAAGCACAAGGTCACATCTTACCTGCCCATGCCATGCATAGTGCAAAATAATAGCTGAGTTAGGATGGTTTCCAAGGAAAATTGGCATCAGAGTGGAGATAAGTTCATGGCGCAAGGTATGCCAAGAGGTGTTAATTTGTAGTAAGGCCAATACCAGCATGTCTGGACAGTGTTTGATAGGGAAGCTGAAGAGCTGTTTGACTTGCTCATACTGCCCAACCTCTGCAAGCCTCAGCAGAGATTCAATCAAATCCAAGCTCTTCCTAACGAGAAAGGAAGAAACATGCTTTATCAATGAACATCCAAGTATACAGATTAATTTTCAAAATAAGTGATAACAGCTTGTAAGCACAAAACCAAGTTGGTGTCATGTTTTAATATTAGAAGTTTGAAGTCCACAGCACTCTCTTAAGAATTATTTTTGCCCCAAGAGGTTGAATCTGGTTGACTTTAACTGAGCCTGAAGATCTAACTCTATCCTCAGCCCATGAAAAACATGGGGATAGAGAATGAAGTAAATACCACAAGAAAACAAGTAAGAAAATAACATGGGGTAGACTAGAGAACAAATGCCATATTTCTCTATCAAATCAATGGCAAAAAATAAATTTAAAAGAGAGAACAAAGATAGATTTACAGAATAAAAGATACTATGGACCGTGTCTGGATTCTCAATCACAGAAAGATTAAAAGACATTATTGAGCCAATTGCAGAACTTAAATGTAAATAACTAGGTATATTAAGGAACTGTTATTTGTTAAAGTGATAATGGTATTTAAGTTTTATAAAAATGGAAAGAGGCCTTTATCTGTTCAAATAAAATGAAGAAGAAATACTACTATATACATCAGACTCATAAGGAAAAAAATAAGCAAGCTTACAAATCTAATGTTGGCTACCACCTAAGAAAAGGACACACCACCACCAAAAAAAGTAAAGACAATTATTTGATCAATAACAGAAACGTGGCCGGGCGCGGTGGCTCAAGCCTGTAATCCCAGCACTCTGGGAGGCCGAGGCGGGCGGATCACGAGGTCAGGAGATGGAGACCATCCTGGGTAACACGGTGAAACCCCGTCTCTACTAAAAAAAATACAAAAAACTAGCCGGGCGAGGTGGCGGGCGCCTGTAGTCCCAGCTATTCGGGAGGCTGATTCAGGAGAATGGCGTAAACCCGGGAGGCAGAGCTTGCAGTGAGCTGAGATCCGGCCACTGCACTCCAGCCCGGGCGACAGAGCGAGACTCCGTCTCAAAAAAAAAAATAAAATAAAATAAAATAAATAACAGAAACGTGTTCTGGGAGGGTAGATAGAAAAAAATTGAAGATACATTATGAACTAGATCCCGTTGGGGAAAAATTCAGGCCACGCTCTCTCCCTGTAGCCCTGTGTACTTCAACAATGATGAAAGTACTTGTACCATTCTTTCTTCACACATTCGCAGAGAGGAATGATGGGACAGAGTTCCAAGAGAAACCTGATCTAGACACTGGGCAGGACTAAGATTCTACCTCGAAAATTTGAAACTAGAACTCAGAGAAACTAGATACTTTAGCTGAAAAGTATTAGATTCGGCCAGGTGCAGTAGCTCAAGCCTGCAATCCCAGCACTTTGAGAGACCGAGGCGGATGGATCACTTGACGTCAGGAGTTTAAGACCAGCCTGGCCAACATGGTAAAACTCCATCTCTAATAAAAATATAAAACTAGGCCAGGCGGGGTGGCTCACGCCTATAATCCCAGCACTTTGGGAGGCTAAGGTGGGCGGATCACAAGATCAGATCGTGAGCATCCTGGCTAACACGGTGAAACCCCGTCTCTACTAAAAATACAAAAAAATTAGCCAGGCATGGTGGCGGACGCCTGTAGTCCCAGCTACTCGGAAGGGTGAGGCAGGAGAATGGTGTGAACCCGGGAGACGGAGCTTGCAATGAGCCGAGATTGCGCCACAGCACTCCAGCCTGGGCAACAGAGCGAGACACCATCTCAATAAAAAAAAATATATATATATGCCGGGTGTGGTGGCTCATGCCTGTAATCCCAGCACTTTGGGAGGCTGAGGCGGGCGGATCATGAGGTCAGGAGATCGAGACCATCCTGGCTAACACTGTGAAACCCTGTCTCTATTAAAAATACAAAAAATTATCCGGGCGTGGTGGCCGGTGTCTGTAGTCCCAGCTACTCAGGAGGCTGAGGCAGGAGAATGGTGTGAACCTGGGAGGCGGGGCTTGCAGTGAGCCAAGATGGCGCCACTGCATTCCAGCCTGGGCCACAGAGCAAGACTCCGTCTCAAAAAAAAAAAAAATACATATATATATATATATATAAATATATATATATATATAAACTTAGCCGAGGACGGTGGTGAACATCTGTAATCCTAGCTACTCAGGAGGCTGAGGCAGAAGAATCGCTTAAATCCAGGAGGTGGAGGTTGCAGTGAGCTGAGATTGTGCCACTGCACTCCAGCCTGGGCAACAGAGTGAGACTCCATCCCAAAAATATAAAATAAATAAGAAAAGAAAAGAAAACTATTATATTTGACAGGTTGGGCACCTTGAGCAACTTACAAATCAAAAAAAAGGCATAAGCTCTACAGAGAAGAAATCTCAACATTAAGGGAGAAAGGAAGAAGTACAAACCTCTTTCCAACATTTGATACTTTCAGATTTGATGCTTTTAAAAGAACACCTAAGGACAGACCCTACAAGATATAACTAACGATAGGGACTGAAAAATAAGTTATCCAACAATCCCCTCTATAAATACTTAAGTAGGGTCACTAAAACTACTGCTTCATTTAAACCTGTTAACTATGTATTTGGCTTACTATTAACTTTATATTTCACAAAAGAAGAAGTAATCCTTTAAATGAAAGCTGAATCAAAGTGTTTACCACGTGGCAATTTCTCGATTGTCATCCTCTGGTGGTGCTTTCAGAATATCAGTGGCAACAGTATGACAGGGATAGTCAGCAAAACAGAAGATCTCTGGATTTATAAGGGAATGTTGAATGAAGGAGAGCTGCAATGAAAGAAAATGCTTACCACCATAAATGACTGTGAATGCTATAAAATCTGAAATGTTTTCATTAGGCTATTGTCAATCTTAAGGTTATTAGCATGGTAATTTCCCTTTTAAAATCTTAATTATGGCCAGGCATGGTGGCTCATGCCTGTAATCCCAGCACTTTGGGAGGCCGAGGCGGGCGGATCACGAGGTCAGGAGATCGAGACCATCCTGGCTAACATGGTAAAACCCTGTCTCTACTAAAAATACAAAAAAAAAAAAAATAGTCAGGCATGGTGGCGGGCGCCTGTAGTCCCAGCTACTCGGGAGGCTGAGGCAGGAGAACGGCGTGAACCCGGGAGGCGGAGCTTGCAGTGAGCTTGTAGTGAGATTGCACCACTGCACTCCAGCCTGGGCGACAGAGCGAGACTCCGCCTCAAAAAAAAAAAAATTCTTAATTACCTGCCCTTTGAAAACCACACACAATTCAGACACATGAAAGGTGCACAATGAAACCCTGTGTGGATTCTCAATCATAACTGTTAAAAGACTTTTTTGAGCCAATTAGGGAAACTTAATGTTGCCTTGGAAACGAACACATCATTAAACTATTGGGAAAACACCTTGACAGTTACAGCTTAAAGGAGTCTGACTAGTACTAAAACTATGATAATATTCCTTCAATACTTATGACAGTCCTTGCTTTTCTGTGCTATGTATAACATATTCTACTTTACAAGAATATTTCAATCAATGGGTAGATGGCACTACATATCGAATAAGTCATGTTTTATCCCCCCTTCTATAGCTATATACCACTCACTCACTCACCTGGCCTTCAGCATGTTTCCAAGGTCTATATATGAGGTCTACTGGGAACACTTCCATACCCAAACCCCTCTGAATGCCATAAACCACATTATGAAGTCCTTTACTGTCACGAATTTGAAATCCAGGATGGTCCAGTTCATAAGTTACTTCCTTGAAATTCAAACTCGGATTCTAAAAAAGACCAAAGCAGTTTAAAATGTAATGAATGTGTGTATATTTTGATACATTGTCCCAAAGGCCATATTAAATCTGAAATTCAATTTAGATGTTCTACTTACAAAATTTTAAATGTGAATTTTAAGAAACCCATTCTTTTTTTTCTTCTTTGAAACAGAGTCTCACTCTGTCACTCAGGTTGGACTGCAGTGGCATGATCTCAGCTCACTGCAACTTCTGCCTCCTGGGTTCGATAGATTCTCGTGCCTCAGCCTCCAAAGTAGCTGGGATTACAGAAGTACACCAACATGCCCAGGTAATTTTTTTTAATTTTAGTAGAGACAAGTTTTCGCCATGCTGGCCAGGATGGTATCAAACTCTTGGCCTCATGTGATCCACCTGCCTCGGCCTCCAAAGTGCTGGGATTACAGGAGTGAGCCACCACACCTGGCTTATTACACACACTACCTCTTAATATCTAAAAGTTCCATTCTAGGGTCACGTGCAGTGGCTTATGCCTATAATCACAGCACTTTGGAAGGAGGGCGGATTGCCTGAGGTCAGGAGTTTGAGACCAGCCTGGCCAACATAATGAAACCCTGTCTCTACTAAAAATACAAAAAAAAAAAAAAAAAAAAGTAGCCAAGCATGGTGGCACATGCCTATAGACCCAGCTACTTGGGAGGCTGAGGCAAGAGAAATGCTTGAACCCAGGAGGCAGAGGATGCCGTGAGCCATGATAATGCCACTGCACTTCAGCCTGGCCAACAGAGTGAGACTTCATCTAAAAAAGAAAACAAAAACAAAAGTTCCATTCTAGGCCAGGCACAATGGCTCACGCTTGTAATCCCAACCCTTTGCTCCCAAAAGTGGGAGGATCACTAACTAGAGCCCAGGAGTTAAAGTCCAATATGGGCAACATAGCAAAAGCAAAAATAAATACAGTTCAATTCCTTTATGTCTTATTTAAGCCCTTCAATATTTCAATAGAGGTACTTTGTTTATTTTTCATTCAGTTTACAACCAAAGTAGAAGCGGCAAGATAAATGATTTTCGTTATTCTTATTTACCATAGACAAAGAGTAATTTAGCAGTAGCACCCCAAGTTACAAGGTAACAACCCTAATGAAAAAATTTAAATTTGATTATGTACTGTCTCCAGTACACAATTAACTTGGACACTTTATTACTTTTTGAGTTAACAAAGGTGGAAAATTCTTAAAAATTTGCTTTCTTTGGACTATATCATCCAAATACCACAAATCAAAAACCATCATCACATATACTCACCAGTTCTTTAAGAACATCAATCAAGACTTCTACATTCCACGTGTGTGCCTGTGCTCCATCACTTTTATCTTTCCCATCACTCCAGATCCCACTGCCTGGAGCAGAAATACTCTGTAGAAGTAAAACTTGAATTAAACAAACCCAACTACTCCATATGTTCACTTCTGGTCGACACAGCAATCAATCATATTGTAATTTAATAAAAAAAATAAAGAGGACAGGACATTAACTCACTTGGTAAAATAGCTGAATTCAACACACCTGTAATGGAATGCCATCTGTTAATCCTGAATGAGTTCGAGCCATCATTCCCAAAACCCTTGCAACCTGGGCAGCTGTGACCTCCCGAACACCAAACTGCATGATTATATTGCGACATTCTTCAATACTGAAACAGAAATGTAACTTCAGAAAAATGCTACCAGCCTCAACATCAAGATTGAGAAATTCTGGCATTAAATGAACCTTGTTTGAAATCCTTAGTTTTACTAAATAAAACAGGCAGAGCAGTAAGTGTCATTTCTTGTTATATTTATACAGTTAGGAATGTAAAAACCATCTACTTCGGTAAGAAAATGGCAAAAGTCATTATTCTAAGTAACTAGGGAATGGAAAACCAAATATTGTATGTTCTCACTTGTTAGATGGGAGATAAGCTATGAGGATGCAAAGGCGTAAGAATGATATAATGCAGCGAGCTTCTGAATCCCCAGCCATGGACCATTATCAGTCTGTGGCCTGTTAGGAACCATCCACACAGCAGGAAGTGAGCAAGTATTTCCACTTGGGCTCCACCTCTTGTGGAGTACAAGAGTACTGGAGTACAGTGGCACGATCTTGGCTCACTGCAACCTTCACTTCCCAAGTTTAAATCATCCTCCTGCCTCAGCCTCCCAAGTAGCTGGGATTACAAGCACGCACCACCACACCTGGCTAATTTTTGTATTTTTAGTGGAGACGGGGTTTCACCACGTTGGCCAGACTGATCTCAAACTCCTGGCCCCAAGTGATCCACCCGCCTCGGCCTCCCAAAGTGCCCGGATTACAGGCATGAGCCACAATGCCCAGCCTGAAAATTTTTTTAAAAGGCAAACGATTTTTAAAACTCAGTGTAAGAGCCGGATGTGGTGGCTCACGCCTGCAATCCCAGCACTTTGGGAGGCTGAGGCGGGCAGATCACAAGGTCAGACCAAGACCATCCTGGCTAACACAGGGAAACCCCATCTCTACTAAAAATACAAAAAATTATCTGGGCATGGTGGCACGCACCTGTAGTCCCAGCTGCTCGGGAGGCTGAGGCAGGAAAATCACTTGAACCCGGGAGACGGAGGTTGCAGTAAGCTGAGATTGTGCCACTGCACTCCAGCCTGGGCAACAGAGCAAGACTTCATCTCAAAAAAAAAAAAAAAAAAAATCAGTGGAAGAAAATAAGACTCATGAGTGATGCTCTCTTTCACAATGACAAAATTATCCTCAATCTTCATTAAGATTTTAACATCCCAAGTGAGTTTGATTATTCTGATATGTACAAAACCTTGAACATCCATCCTAACTTTTTTTTTTTTGAGATGAAGTCTCACCCTGATGCCCAGGCTGGGTGCAGTGGCACGATCTTGGCTCACTGCAATCTCCGCCTCCTGGGTTCAAGCGATTCTCCTGCCTCAGCCTCCTGAGTAGCTCGGATTATAGGCGCGTGCCACCATGCCCAGCTAATTTTTGTATTTTTAGTATAGACAGGGTTTTTACCATGTTGGTCGGGCTGGTCTTGAACCCCGACCTCATGTGATCCGCCCACCTCGGCCTCCCTAAGTGCTGGGACTACAGGCATGAGCCACCGTGCCCGGTCTGCATCCTAACATTTCACTATGCATCTTATTCAGTTTGATTAACAAAAGTTATATGCCAGGCACAAGTACAACACTCACAAATGCACTACTTCAAACCTAAGTGAGAATGTGGTTTGTCTGAGGGTTTTTTTTTTTTTTGAGACGGAGTCTCGCTGTGTCTCCCAGGCTGGAGTGCAGTGGCGTGATCTCGGCTCACTGCAAGCTCCGCCTCCCGGGTTCCCGCCATTCTCCCGCCTCAGCCTCCCAAGTAGCTGAGACTACAGGCGCCCGCCACCACGCCCGGCTAGTTTTTTGTATTTTTAGTAGAGACGGGGTTTCACCATGTTAGCCAGGATAGTCTCGATCTCCTGACCTCGTGATCCACCCGCCTCGGCCTCCCAAAGTGCTGGGATTACAGGCTTGAGCCACCGCGCCCGGCCTGTCTGAGGGTTTTTAAAACATAAGGATTTTTAAGTCAAAGCAAAGCACATTAACATCCTTAATAATTTGCTTTTAGAAAAATATTAATAATCCAGTATATCACAGTCTTAAGTGCTACTAACAATGCGAAATAATATCCTTTGATGCCCTAAGCAAGTGAGAAAAATACGCAAGAGACAGGGTATAAAAGAGGCAGAAAAGGAAGGAAGCCACAGATGAAGGCAGGATGAAGAAATTAGAGGGGTGGGGGTCAGAGAGGAGAAAATTAGTCACATTAAGTGTAAAGCGATACAAGTTCCATAAATACTAACTTGCTTCAATGCTCTCTCTTCCTTCCAAAAGCTAAAATATGCCTATCGTGGCAACTAGCCTAGAAACCACTGACTCCTAATTTTGAGAAACTGGAGAGGTGAAGGAGATAAACATTTAACACCCAGCATGTTTACAGCTGTCACACATACTAGTTTGTGGAAGATTAAAATTTAGAAGCATGCCTCTTGAGAGGAAAAGATGATTAAGGAATTTTAGAGACTTTTTTTAAACAATTACATCATACATGTTTTGCACAAGAATAATCAGAAACTTAACATGTTTTACTACCAACCTTGCACAAAAGCCATAGCCTACTTCTTGCATGAAATCAGCCAAAGAGCTCTCCATCATGGTTTTAGCTACCCCTCCGGAATCAGGCAGGATCCTGTCCATTAGAATGTCCCGTTTTTCAGGGTATAAAAGTGGTGCGAGCACCACAGGACAGCGTTCTTGGGGAAAATCTGAGGGAAGAAAAAGGTTACAACTGCTATATTAATTAAAAACAAACAATCCTCTTTTGCTCTATCCAAAATCCCCTCAAACCCAATTCTCTCACAAGTTCATATCAAAGGCAAGCTTATTTCATTTTTTCCAGCCTATTAGCCCAAGTTATGACTTTAACATCACTTTCAAAATTTGAATACTTTTATATCACAAAAAATGCTCATCAGTGTACCTTTAACATTTGATATTGGGATTCCATCTATTGACCAACTCATACCCTAAATATTACTTTAAATTTTCACAACAGGGCTATCACTTCCCATGCAGAGAAAGCAAACAAACAGAATATCAGTCTATTTATTTCACTGGCAAGTGGAGTTTCCCACTAGTGAGAATGTTAATGTACATTAAACTATATAAACATTAGGAAGTAAATAAAAATAACCATGAGAATGGATGTTAATCCACTACCAGATTTGTTTTAAAAAGAATTCTTAATCTTTCTCAAACATGAAAGCTCAGAGGCAACAAAATAACTAGAATTTATCTTAACTTTACAATGCCAATATCCAAGGAGGTGAAGTGAGCATATCGAAAGTGACCAATTTTTTAAGCTAAAAACAGCATGTAAGGCCGGGCGCGGTGGCTCAAGCCTGTAATCCCAGCACTTTGGGAGGCCGAGGCGGGCGGATCACAAGGTCAGGAGATCGAGACCATCCTGGCTAACACGGTGAAACCCCGTCTCTACTAAAAATACAAAAAACTAGCCGGGCGAGGTGGCGGGCGCCTGTAGTCCTAGCTACTCGGGAGGCTGAGGCAGGAGAATGGCATAAACCCAGGAGGCGGAGCTTGCAGTAAGCCGAGATCGCGCCACTGCACTCCAGCCTGGGGGACAGAACAAGACTCTGTCTCAAAAAAAAAAAAAAAAAAAAAAAAAAACAGCATGTAAGGCTAGGCATGGTGTCATGCTCTCCTGAGCTTCCCAAAGTGCTGGGATTACTGGCCTGAGCCACTGTGCCCAGCTGATGTTGTCTCTTTTTCAAAAAGAGAAAGAAAGAGGGGGAGGGGGAGAAGGGAGGGGAAGGGGAGAAGGGAGGGGAAGGGGAGAGGGAGAGGGGAGAAGAGAAAAGAGAGGAGAGAAAAGAGAAGAGAAAAAAATGGTTTTGTGATGTGTCTGTGGTCATCCAAGAAAACCATCCACTGTAGGCTACAAAGACTCCCTTACCTCTGCGCAGCGTCTTAAGAAAAGCGTCTATCTGTTCTTGTCCAACTCCAAAGGCTCCCTTCTGCCCAAAGAGGAGATGGGAGAGGAGGAGGTGTAGGACCTCTATTGCTATATCTTGGAAGCCACCTTCTTGATTTCCACTGACGTCTGCGTCAATGTAAGAACGCAGAAGATCTGGAAGCTTCTGTTTGATAAACTGGGCAGCTAGAAGTCAGGTAAACCAAAAACCACAAGTTATTTTTGCACCACAATGGGTTAAAAAGGCACATACCATCAAAATGCAGATAATCACCCTTCTCATTCACCAGCTCACCCATCTCTCTAATGCTTTCTCTAGCTGACAAGTATAAAGAAAGTAATGGCCAGGGACCGGCTGTGGTGAGGGGAAAATGGGAGAGTTGTTGATAGGCATAGTTCTGTTTGGCAAGATAACGTTCTAGAGATCTGTTACACAACCTAAATACAATTATCATTATGGAAATTTACACTTAATTATGAGGGGGCCGGGTGCGGTGGCTCACACCTGTAATCCCAGCACTTTGGGAGGCCGAGGTGGGCAGATCACAAGGTCAGGAGATCGAGACCACCCTGGCTAACATAGTGAAACCCCGTCTCCACTAAAAAATACCAAAAAATTAGCTGGGCATGGTGGCGGGCGCCTGTAGTCCTAGCTACTCAGGAGACTGAGGCAGAAGAATGGTGTGAACCTAGGAGGCGGAACTTCCAGTGAGCCGAGATCACGCCACTGCACTACAGCCTGGGTGACAGAGAGAACGAGACTCCGTCTCAAAAAAAAAAAAATTCTGTTATGAGGTAACATTTATATTACGTGTTTTTTACCATAGAGAGAAATTAATTTCAGATTATCTTAGTAAGTCTAAACCACAGAGGCTCATGATTAAAAACCCATGTATTTTAAAGTCTCACTTCATGATATTTTTGGAAAAGTAACTCACCGAAACCTCTAAGATCTGAGCTGGAAGAATTCAACAGGGCAAGGCCAAAAATTACCTGAAACAAGAAGGGTTAGATTAACCAAAGAGTCAAATGGCTGTTTCTAATTCTAATTCTGTCTACGTCTCTTTTCTTAACTCACTCACCTCTTGTACTTTGCTTAATTTGAGCACTTTACTCAGCTGGGCAAATAAGTGGGGTGCAGGTTTTAAACTCTGAAACAAACCAAATTTTAGTTTAAAATAAGAACTTGTTTTTTCAAAAAATTTTTAACAACCTATCTGTTTGCTCAAGGATGGCACTACATAGGAGTTGCTTAATTCTGTAGTGTTGCTAGAAACATCACACTATGTCCTAAAACTATGACAAACTTAAGTCTTCACATGATCTGGTTTTAGTAAGATTCTATTTATTATTAAATGAACTGTCTTAATTTTGTTACAAAGCTATGAAAGACATCCCAAAATAACCTGAAATTTTTATATTAAGACATCACATTAACAGATCAAGGCTTAGGGCCTTTTTAGAAAGCCTGAGATCACATTCTTAAAGATAATAGTAATACCAACCTTCTGATAGTGCAATGGATTATCAATGGCATAGGACAGCGTCGAGATAAAATTTGGCTTTGTAATCAGCAACGCACACTCCTGAATCAGAAACTGAGTCTTTAAAAATAAAAAATGACTTTCATTAGCACTAAACGTCATCTAAGAACAAACAGAAGCTGAGGTACTCAGAACACTAAACTGTGATCTAACACTATATACTGTTATATCTTATCAAAATCAGCTCTTTAAAAATCTCACCAGGCGCAGTGGTTGATGCCCATAATCCCAGCGCTTTGAGAAGCTAAAGCAGGTGGATCACCTGAGGCCAGGAATTCAAGACCTGCCTGGCCAACATGGTAAAACCCTGTCTCTACTAAAAATACAAAAATTAGCCAGGAGTGGTGCCAGGCACCTATAATCTCCGCTACTTGGGAGGCTGAGGCAGGAGAATCGCTTGAATCCAGGAGGCAGAAGTTGCAGTGAGCCATGATTGTGCCACCACACTCCAGCCTGGGTGACGAGAGACTCTGTCTCAACAACACCCAAGGTAAAAGGAACCAGGAAATAATAAAAAAATAAAAATAAAAATAAGGCCGGGCGCGGTGGCTCAAGCCTGTAATCCCAGCACTTTGGGAGGCCGAGATGGGCGGATCACGAGGTCAGGAGATCAAGACCATCCTGGCTAACATGGTGAAACCCCGTCTCTACTAAAAAAATACAAAAAAACTAGCCGGGCGAGGTGGCGGCGCCTGTAGTCCCAGCTACTCCGGAGGCTGAGGCAGGAGAATGGCGTGAACCGGGAAGGCGGAGCTTGCAGTGAGCTGAGATCCGGCCACTGCACTCCAGCCCGGGCGACAGAGCGAGACTCCGTCTCAAAAAAAAAAAAAAAAAAAAATGTTATAAAAATAGAGGTTTTTTAAAAAACTCATTACACTACTCAAAGTCTATTACCAGCAAAACTTCCAGAAAAGAAGAGCTCATTGATAAGATTACTGTAAGAAACAGTATAATGACAAACTCTTGCTAGATGGGAAATAAAGCTACAGATTCAATCCAGGACATGAGATCCCCTCTGCCTTACTAACTTTTCAGGCAGGGAACCCCCACATTCCTGCTTCCTTCAGGCAAGTCTGATTCGTACCTCTTGAAATCTGAACTAGGTACCTGTTATAGTCTACAGGCAGGCAGAAGAAGGGACGCACAGAAAAAAAAGGAAAAATCTAACACCTTTTCACCCTCCAGCTACAATTACTTCTGGATGCTATTTTGTATGTGTCATATGCTACATACACTATGCCCAAAATTCATTTAACAATTACAGCTAAGTGGACACGAACTTTGTAAGCCCCAAATACCTGATGGAAATCTTTGCCACTGCTTTTACCATCGCCACTGAAATCCACATGCGAAAATAGGCAGCGTAATAAATGCCTGTCTGCCTCAGGACCGTGCCGATTCACAATCTAAAATGACCAAACATAGTATGTTTAAGAGAGAATTTAAAAAGAAAAAAAAGTTTCAAAAAAGAAAATCAACCTCCAAGGCAAAATTCCAATTTACATTAATTACTCATTTTTGAAGTTAAAGGAATTATTGATGGAAGTGCCCATAAGTTATAATTAATTTTTTTTTTTTTTAGAGAGGGTCCGTATTGCCCAGGCTGATATCGAATTCCTGGACTCACAGAATCTCCTTGCCTCACCCTTCTGAGTAGCTAGGATCACAGGCATACACCACTGCTTCCACCTGTAATTCAATATTTTTCAAATGTTTCCTGTGCTGGGCGCAGTGGCTCACGCCTATAATCCCAGCACTTTGGGAGGCCAAGGCAGGTGGGTTACCTGAGGTCAGGCGTTCAAGACCAGCCTGGTCAACATGGGGAAACCCCGTCTCTACTAAATACACAAAAATTAGCCAAGCATGGTGGTGGGTGCCTGTAATCCCAGTTACTTGCAAGGCTGAGGCAGGAGAATCACTTGAACCCGGGAGGCAGAGGTTGCAGCGAGCCGAGATCGTGCCATTGTAGTCTAGCCTGGCCAACAAGAGTGAAACTTCATCTCAAAAAAAAAAAAGTTTCCTATAGTCAGTCACTGGCAGGAAGAAGAGTAGAAAAACTACAGTAATTTTACCATGCAACTCTGTACTTTGCTCAACATCTACACCAAAAACACCAAGTAGCATTGATCAAATGTGTAACAAAGATTTTTTTTTAAGACAACAATTTTACATAACACAAATTCTCTCTGCTAATACAACTGTAACGCTACACGGCACAGCCTTAAATGAAGCTGCCACCAGATCAGACTTCAGTGATTTAGATGCTGCCCTAGAGCTCAATTAGTTTCCTGCTCTTCCTCAAATTTACCCATGTTTGTTGGTATTTGTTATTCTCTCTAAATGAAAAACTCCAGATAGCTATCATGGTTTGTTCTTTCACTTCATTTAGGTTTCTACTCTAAAGCCACCTTATCAGTGAGGTCTTATTACCATTCCTAAAATAGCAATATGACCTGCCCCAGCATCACTCCTTATTCTGCTTTACTTTTTCTCCACAGCAATTACTACTACCTGCTAATTTACTGAAATTTTCTGTAGCTGTGTTCACTTCTGCACATCTAGTCTAGAAAAGACTTGAGCACAGTATATGTGCAGAGTAATCATGTTTACTAAGAGCCACATACTACCTACACGTTGGGCTAGATATTGCACTGAGCTTTCCTGGCTTAATCTTCAACAACTGCTAACATTTACCACCCTCTATCCCCACGGATAACGGGTTGACACAGTTAAAACAGACTCCTTGAACCAAAAATCCAAGACTATGAGCTGAAGAATCTGGATTTATAGTCCAACTTCAAAGGCTATGATCTTCCCACTATATCACGATAACAACATGAAAGCTGGCTAAGTTCTTAGCTTATTTCAGTTTCCCGTCTCCTCATTCAGAAAATATGGAAGTTAAGAAAGACCATCTCTACCAAAAAAAATAGCTAGGCATGGTGATGTACACCTATAATTTCCAGCTACTTGACAGGCTGAGGTACGAGAATTGCTTGAACCTGGGAGGCAGAGGTTGCAGTAAGCAGAGACTGCGCCACTGCACTCCAGCCTGGATGAGGGAGTGAAACTCTGTCTCCAAAAAATAAAAAAAAGAGAATAGAAGCCAGGCGCAGTGGCTTACACCCGTAATCCAAACACCTTGGGAGGCTGAGGCTGGAGGATCACATGAACCCAGGAGTTCAAGGTTACAGTGAGCTATGATGGTGCCACTGTGCTCCCACCTTGGGGGACAAAGCAGTACCCTGTCTCAATAAAAAATAAAACAAAAGGACAGGCAAGGTGGCTCATACCCGTAATCCCAGCACTTTGGGAGGCCGAGGCGGGCAGATCACAAGGTCAGGAGAACGAGACCATCCTGGGTAACACAGTGAAACCCCGTCTCTACTAAAAAATACAAAAAAATTAGCCAGGTGTGATGGCAGGCACCTGTAGTCCTAGTTACCAGGGAGGTTGAGGTGGGAGAATGGCTTGAACCCAGGAGGCAGAGTTTGCAGTGAGCCCAGATCGTGCCACTGCACTCCAGCCTGGGTAACAGAGCGAGACTCCGTCTCAAAACAAACAAACAAACAAACAAAAAATAAATAAAGAAAGAACAGAATTAACTATGATCCAATTAACCAGATCTCTCACCCTTGAAAAAATACGATAATCTGGTTCAACCTACATTTGTTGAGTATATGCTACACACTATTCTAGCTGTAAACACAGCAGCAGAGGAGACTAATAGGATCCAAATTCTCACTAAGCCAATTTTTGTGGGAGAAGTACAGGCAAAAAATTTCTGACAACATTATCTGTTACAAAAAGAAAATAAAACAGAGCTTGCTCATATTGATGCAGGGGGTTATCTCAGAGACCTTCTAAGGTGAGACCTGTGAGCTGAAACCACCATAGATACGGGTGAAGAAAAAACAATCCAGGCCGGGCGCGGTGGCTCAAGCCTGTAATCCCAGCACTTTGGGAGGCTGAGACGGGCGGATCACTAGGTCAGGAGATCGAGACCATCCTGGCTAACACGGTGAAACCCCGTCTCTACTAAAAAATACATAAAACTAGCCGGGCGAGGTGGCGGGCGCCTGTAGTCCCAGCTACTCAGGAGGCTGAGACAGGAGAATGGCCCGAACCCGGGAGGCGGAGCTTGCAGTGAGCTGAGATCCGGCCACTGCACTCCAGCCTGGGCGACAGAGCGAGACTCCGTCTCAAAAAAAAAAAAAAAAAAAGAAAAGAAAAAACAATCCAGGGAGAAGCAAAAACCTAGAGTGCAAAAGCACAGAAACAGAAAAGAACTCTGAAGATAAGAAAAAAGTTCAGACGGAATCAGGGGGCCAGATCATGGTTAATGAATACACTGACTTGTCTGAGACTGTGTTATCAATCTAAAAAATAGAAGGCACATTTCATCACACTGTCAATGGCCAAAGAATAAAAAAGTTTCAAGCTTTTGCTTCACTAGGATCAGCAAAGATTTACTAAAATCCCGTTATCCTTACATTTGTTTCTTGCTTAATTTTTTTCCCATGTGAATTATACAATAAAAACCTGGAATGAATATTTTTAAGAGGCAGAATACGTTTTCAAAGTTAACTACACACCGGGCGCAGTGGCTCACGCCTGTACTCCCAGCACTTTGTGGGGCCAAGGTGGGCGGATCACCTGAGGTCAAGAGTTCGAGACCAGCCTGACCAACATGGTGAAACCCCATCTCTACTAAAAATACAAAAATTAGCCAGACGTGGTGGCGTGCTCTCCTAATCCCAGCTACTCAGGAGGCTGCGGTTGGAGAATCGCTTGAACCGAGGAGCCGGAGTTTGCAGTAAGCCGAGATCGCGCCATTGCACTCCAGCTTGGGCAACAAGAGCGAAACCCGTTTCAAAAAAAAAGTTAACTATGGAGATACTCCATTATTTGTGTGGCACATATGTTTGATACACTCTAAGTCTTAATCCTCCCTCATGTGTCTTCTTTAGGTCAAATAGTGTCTACCATTCAGTATGATTTTTTTCAACCATTCCATATAATTTTCTAAATCTCTGACATCATAGACTTATTTGCTAATATCCCTCTTAATATGTGGCTCCTAGATCACAATATGTTTTACTACAGTCATAAATCGAAACATTATAGAAATACTGCAAAAAGCCTTTGATATACTTAATTTTTCATATAGCCTAAGATTTTGCTACCAGATTGTAAGGTGTTTAATACAGTTTTTTAATTATTTTACTAGTCTCCCCTTACCAACTGGTAGAATGGTTTCTATTTTAAGCAAAAATGTGTAGGGCTTAATTTCAGAGGAATTAAGGGGACTGAGGCAGGCGGGTCACCTGAGGTTGGGAGTTCAAGACCAGCCTGATCAACACGGAAAAACCCCGTCTCTACTAAAAATACAAAATTAGCTGGGCGTGGTGGCGCATGCCTGTAATCTCAGCAACTCTGGAGGCTGAGGCAGGAGAATCGCTTGAACCCAGGAGGTGGAGGTTGCGGTGAGTGGAGATCACGCCATTGCACTCCAGCCTGGGCAACAAGAGTGAAACTCTCATCTCAAACCAAAATCAAAAAAACAAAAAAAGAAACGCAGACACAGAAGGCCACATATAGTACGATTCCATTTATATGAAATGTTCAGAATATGCAAATCCATCAAGGCAGAAATAGAATAGTGGTCACTAAGCGCTAGACGGAGGAGGAAAAGAATAATGAGTGCAAATTAACCCAGGTATTTCTTTCTGAGGTAATGAAAATGTTCTGAAATTAGATAGTGGTTATGGTTGCACAACTTTGTGAATCTAAAAAACTACCAAATTATGTATTTTAAAAGGTGAATCTGGCCAGGCGTGGTGGCTCATGTCTTTAATCCCAGCGCTTTGGGAGGCCGAGGCAGGTGGATCACATGAGGCCAGAAGTTTGAGACCAACCTGGCC